>NC_056440.1:58779873-59113444 GCF_018296145.1 Oncorhynchus tshawytscha
TGACTACCTCATGAAACTGGTTGAGAGAATGCCAAGAGTGTGCGACAATGTCATCAAGTCAAAGGATGGCTACTTTGAAGAATATAAAATATATTTAGATTTGTTTAACCCTTTTTTGGTTACTATATGATTCCATATGTGTTATTTCATAGTGTTGAAGCCTTCGTTGAAGCCTTCACTATTATTCTACAATGTAGGAAATAGTAAAAAATAAAAATAAAAATAAAAAATCCTTGAATGAGTAAGTGTTCTTTTGACCGGTAGTGTATTTTGAAACACTCGTGCAACGTGGCCGTTGTGGTTTGCATGCAACTCCCCAGAGTTAGTATGCATTATGCATGTTTCTCTTAATCGTGTCCTCAGATGTCCTCTGCCTGTCTTACTACACCCTGACAGCATCTGTCGGTGGCGTCAAGGAGCAGGTAAATAGGCAGCCATTTTGAGGAATAGTCATTTATTCTCAGCCCTCTCAATTGTGCACAGGGTTGGAAGCATACAAGTATGTCTGATGCCACTTCCTATGTTTCAGTGTTGCATCGGTTTATGCACACCTGAGACGTAATCTCATACCAATGAGAGCATTGAGTACTTTGTAGAGTTCATGTTTTCGTAAAGATGATGAAAGACCTGTGTTTTCTCTGAAGATTTAGGATATTTCTAGAGCGTATAGGGGGCTATTTTCTTTTTTTTTACACAAGATTGGTTCTACCCAGGCAGTCCGCCCACCCACTCTCTCATACAGTGAAAGCAAGTGTCTCGCTGGTTAGCACTGTTTTACACCGTTTCACGTGCAATGGTTTCCTTGCTTCATAATAGAGCCCCCGTCAGGAGAAGAACGTCACACCGCGTATTTCTAGAAAGGGAAAGGAGGTCACTAATGAAAATGGCTTACCCTGATTGCTATCTAACTCAAGGGAGCGTTCACTTGCAGAAGGGATAGCGAAAGAGTTAGCAGACCACCTAAATCCATGAAGGAATGCTAATCATCAATAAACTGCAGCTTTATGATGTCGGGATATTTCTTGTGATAGGTGTGTTGTTTCAGTGAGGAGACCGTGTACTCTTCGGGGAGGTGGGGTGGGTGTGAAAGAAGTCACACGCACACAGCAGAAATGATGACTTGGTGCTTCTCGCACTGTAGGTCAATGGCAATCTGGCACAAAGGGTAGGCATAATCCATTTAACCCTGACACTTGTAGTCTGCCTAAGTACAAACACAATCAGCGATACATTTGTTTTTAATTAGGTGTATCTTGCAATTGCTCTCACATCGAAGTAGCATACCCCGTTCTTGTTAGTGGGGCTATCAGAAGAACTAACCCTGACTCCACTTTGCCTGTGACCTGGTCAACATACCTCTGCCCCACTTCTGACTGCCCTGCTTGTTTTCCAATTATTGTGACCACCATAATTTGGCTTGTCAAACCAATGCAAATGAGGAAGGGAATCAAAGACTAACAAGGTTTACTGCTTCTCTTCATTTTGTAATCAGAGTGTATGGAGATTTAGGCAAAATCTAGAATCCACCCGTCAGTTACATCCAAACACACTGACCTTCCATTCCACAAGTACTATATCTACACACATATCTACACACACTGATCTTCCATTCCTCTAGTACTATATCCCCACACACTGACCTTCCATTCCACAAGTACTATATCTACACACATATCTACACACACTGACCTTCCATTCCTCTAGTACTATATCCCCACACAGTGACCTTCCATTCCACTAGTACTATATCCACACACACTGACCTTCCATTCCACTCGTACTATATCCACACACACTGACCTTCCATTACACTAGTACTATATCCACACAGACTGACCTTCCATTCCACTAGTACTATATCCACACACACTGACCTTCCATTCCACTCGTACTATATCCACACGCTGACCTTCCATTCCACTAGTACTTTATCCACACACTGACCTTCCATTCCACTAGTACTATATCCACACACACTGACCTTCCATTCCACTCGTACTATATCCACACACTGACCTTCCATTCCACTAGTACTATATCCACACACACACTGACCTTCCATTCCACTAGTACTTTATCCACACACTGATCTTCCATTCCACTAGTACTATATCCACACATACACTGACCTTCCATTACACTAGTACTATATCCACACACACACTGACCTTCCATTCCACTAGTACTTTATCCACACACTGACCTTCCATTCCACTAGTACTATATCCACACACACACTGACCTTCCATTCCACTAGTACGTTATCCACACACTGACCTTCCATTCCACTAGTACTATATCCACACACACACTGACCTTCCATTCCACTAGTACTATATCCACTAGAACTATATCCTCACACACTGACCTTCCATTCCACTAGTACTATATCCACACACACACTGACCTTCCATTCCACTAGTACTATATCCACACACTGACCTTCCATTCCACTAGTACTATATCCACACACACACTGACCTTCCATTCCTCTAGTACTTTATCCACACACTGACCTTCCATTCCACTAGTACTATATCCACACACACTGACCTTCCATTCCACTCGTACTATATCCACACACTGACCTTCCATTCCACTAGTACTTTATCCACACACTGACCTTCCATTCCACTAGTACTATATCCACACACACACTGACCTTCCATTCCACTAGTACTATATCCACACACTGACCTTCCATTCCACTAGTACTATATCCACACACACTGACCTTCCATTCCACTAGTACTATATCCACACCACACACACACACACACACACACACTGACCTTCCATTCCACTAGTACTATATCCACACACACACTGACCTTCCATTCCACTAGTACTTTATCCACACACTGACCTTCCATTCCACTAGTACTATATCCACACATACACTGACCTTCCATTCCACTAGTACTATATCCACACACTGACCTTCCATTCCACTAGTACTATATCCACACACACTGACCTTCCATGCCTCTAGTACTTTATCCACACACACTGACCTTCCATTCCACTAGTACTATATCCACTAGAACTATATCCTCACACACTGACCTTCCATTCCACTAGTACTATATCCACACACACACTGACCTTCCATTCCACTAGTACTTTATCCACACACTGATCTTCCATTCCACTAGTACTATATCCACACATACACTGACCTTCCATTACACTAGTACTATATCCACACACACACTGACCTTCCATTCCACTAGTAATTTATCCACACACTGACCTTCCATTCCACTAGTACTATATCCACACACACACTGACCTTCCATTCCTCTAGTACTTTATCCACACACTGACCTTCCATTCCACTAGTACTATATCCACACACACTGACCTTCCATTACACTAGTACTATATCCACACATACACTGACCTTTCATTCCACTAGTACTATATCCACACACTGACCTTCCATTCCTCTAGTACTATATCCACACACACACTGACCTTCCATTCCACTAGTACTATATCCACTAGAACTGACCTTCCATTCCACTAGTACTTTATCCACACACTGACCTTCCATTCCACTAGTACTATATCCACACACACACTGACCTTCCATTCCTCTAGTACTTTATCCACACACTGACCTTCCATTCCACTAGTACTATATCCACACACACACTGACCTTCCATTCCACTAGTACTATATCCACACACACACTGACATTCCATTCCACTAGTACTTTATCCACACACTAACCTTCCATTCCACTAGTACTATATCCACACACACACTGACCTTCCATTCCACTAGTACGTTATCCACACACTGACCTTCCATTCCACTAGTACTATATCCACACACACTGACCTTCCATTCCACTAGTACTATATCCACACACACTGACCTTCCATTCCACTAGTACTATATCCACACACTGACCTTCCATTCCACTAGTACTTTATCCACACACACACTGACCTTCCATTCCTCTAGTACTATATCCACACATAGACTGACCTTCCATTCCACTAGTACTATATCCACACACTGACCTTCCATTCCTCTAGTACTTTATCCACACACTGACCTTCCATTCCACTAGGACTATATCCACACACACTGACCTTCCATTCCACTAGTACTATATCCACACACACTAAGCCGTGGCTCTTTGTGGTGTTCCATTTGTATGCACCCCTACTGAGTCCTCCACAGCCAGACACGGTGTTGCTAGGCAATGCCATTAAATCACTTACGTGGGTAGCAAGCCTAGGAAAGCAGGAGTTGCTTTTTTGTCAGTTAGGCTTAGCCACAACTAGCTGATACCTCTTTAAAAGAGATATATTGTACATGTCATTACATTATCATGGACCCATAAATCCCTGAGTCCTGTGAACAGAAGTGTGTTATTGTGACACCGACAGCACCGTAGCTTCTCTTTAACTGACCTTGAAAAGAGAGGAGGGATGTCTGTCTGAGCCGGTGGGGGAGAGGTTATGAATGTTGCTTTGATTTAAGTTCACGGGAAGAGGTGGAAATGTAATGTTACCTTGTCATAGACACTTGCCTTCCTAGAAAGAGGTGGCGCACGTATGTTGACATGTGTGATGTTGTGCCCCTTACCTGGTCGAATGACAGGGCTAGTCTCGTCTCAGTAGACCAGCACTCAGACTATAATATACAGTCTATGACTCTGACAGATAATGCCTGTTGCCCTTTGGTCGACTGAAAGGTGTTTTTTGCTACATACAAAGGAGAGATCATGCTTGCTCACATCTCTCATCCTAACAACAATCGAATGACCCTTTCACGTTTTGTAATCTTATTTCTCTACTGTAGATTTTAAGATTTAGGCACACTCAGAAAAGGGCATGCTCTCAAACAAAGAATCTGAATGTGGTTTGTGGTGTATTGTCCTCTTTAACTGGGCCAGTGTCCTTTTTTTAGATGAATAATCACAGGCTGAAGATCAGAGGGCACGGTGCTCAGGGAGTAGCAGGGAGAGGAACAGAAGGAGGGGGCTAAGGCTGGAGGCTGGCCAGGGTAGGGGAAGGCGCTAGGTGGACGGACGGGCACTGAATATGGTACGGGTAGAATGGGCAAGGGCTGAATAGTATGTCATTATGAAGGGCTTGTCTTCTCTCTACCTCTGTCTCACTCACATTCTATCTCTGTCTCTCCATCTCTCTCCCTTTGAAGAACCCTTAGGGGGATGGACAGACAGGAAGGAACAGAAGCCTCACACTGTCTTTCTGTCATTTTCAGCCTCTATAGATCCCCAGCTCCATCTAAAACCACACCCTCCTGCCTATATCTCTTGTTCTCTCTCTGTGTCTCTCTCTCTTTCTGTTTCCCCCTCCCTCTCACACACACATTCGATGGCAGAAGTAGTTGGTCTTGCTGAGTTTCAATGACCAGTGAGTTCTCTTCCTCGGGCGGGAGGGGGAGGAGGAGGTGAACGACTGTCTGGTAAACCCTGGGATGGGTGTCCTCTCCAGACAGGCTGGGCTGGCTGGTGGATGGAGGAGAGAGAGGTCAGGCAACAGGCACCCTGTCAGTCTGGCCTCTCAGAGGGTCCACAGTGGCCAATTAGTGAGGAGCCTGAGAGTGTTTTGGCACAGCAGGTCACCGGTCAGGACTCGCACCCTCATTGGAGGGGACGGGAGCTCTGTGTCCGAAATAACAGGCCCAGTGCTGAGCCCTTGAGCTCACATAGACACACACACAGTCGAAGAGTTACACATCTCTCTAAAAACCGGTTACCTGATCTCCTATCTGTTTGTTCCTGCTAATGAGAGTGGATCTGAGACATCTTTAATATGGATTCTGTGCATTTCATTGATTTGTCTGGATCTTTCCGCGTCCACAGTCCACCGCTGCAGGGGGCTGATGACAGCTAAAATGCTTCTTCCCTCGGTCGAACACTGCTGTGCTGAGTGGTGAAATGGGTTTTGATGTTCAGGCTTTCTATTACTCAGAGGGTCTGTCTGCAGTCTCCAGTTGTTTCTTGTGTGATTTCATTGTTCAGTGTCAGTCTCATTGCAGAAGTAGGCTCTGTGCTGAGAGGGTATTTATTGCCTTGTATGGCCGATTTTCAGCGTCGGCGGAAAATATTTTTGGGATAAGTACTTTTGAGGTATGAATATTCATAGTTTTAAAATGGAATAAATGAACGGGAAAATGTGTATTTCAGAATGTAGATATACAACATATGTTAGAGCTCACTATAAGGAGTATAATAACAGCAAGGTGTTGTCTGTATCGTGTACGGTTCACAGATCGTAGGGTCTTACATGAGGAATGGATAGGTCTACTAAAACTGGCCTAAAATGGCCACTTTAATCATAATTTTTTTCTCAGAAATGGTTTGTGATAAAATGTTTTAAAAAAGCATGTCAGACATCCTTCCTCCCAATGAAGTTTGTGAGGATTGCCTAAACAAACCAGAGATAACAAAAATATTTTCTGTCTACGCTGGCGTGGAATCGCTCGCCCATAGCACGGTTTCCCAAACTCCATCCTGGGGCCCACCCTGCGTGCACATTTTGGTTTTATCCCTAGCACTACACAGCTGATTCAGTAACCAACTGATCATTAAGCTTTGATTATTTGAATCAGCTGTGTAGTACTAGGGCAAAAACGAGTACAGTGCATTCGGAAAGTATTCAGACCCCTTGACTGTTACCACATTTTGTTACATTACAGCCTTATTCTAAAATTGATTAAATAGTTTTTCCCCCCTCATCAATCTACACGCAATACCCCATAATGACAAAGCAAAAACTGTTTTTTTTAGAAATGTTTGCAAATGTATAAATAGTAAAAAAACTGATATCACATTTTATTGAACTATTCAGACCCTTCACTCAGTACTATGTTGAAGCACCTTTGGCAGCTTATTACAGCCTCAAGTCTTTTTGGGTATGACACTTCAAGCTTGGCTCACCTGTATTTGGGGAGTTTCTCACATAGTTCTCTGCAGATCCTCTCAAGCTCTGTCAGGTTGGATGGGGAGTCGCTGCACCACAATCGGGTTAAAGTCCAGGCTCTGGCTGGGCCTCTCAAGGACAGTCAGAGATTTGTCGCGAAGCCACTCCTGCATTGTCTTGGCTGTGTGTGCTTAGGGCCGTTGTCCTGTTGGAAGGTGAACCTTTGCCCCAGTCTGAGGTCCTGAGCGTTTTTGAGCAGGTTTTCTTCAAGGATTTCTCTGTACTTTGCTCCATTCACCTTTCCCTCGATCCTGACTAGTCTCCCAGTCCCTGCAGCTGAAAAACATCCCCACAGTATGATGCTGCCACCACCATGCTTGGCCTGATTGGTGGAGTGCTGCAGAGATGGTTGTCCTTCTGCAAGGTTCTCCCATCTCCACAGAGGAACACTGGAGCTCTTTCAGTGTGACCATCGGTTTCTTGGTCACCTCCATGACCAAGGTCCTTCTCCCCCGATTGGTCAGCTCTAGAAAGAGTCTTGGTTTTTCCAAACTTATTCCATTTAAAAATTATGGATGCCACCGTGTTCTTGGTGACCTTCAATGCTGCTGAAATCATGCTGCTAAATCATGTCCAGTCATTTGAATTTACCACAGGTGGACTCCAATCAAGCTGTAGAAACATCTCAAGGATGATCAATGAGAACCGGATGCTTTTTTTTTTTTTTGCAAACATTTTTAAAAACCTGTTTTTGCATTGTATTGTGGGTAGATTGAGGATTTCTGTATTTTATTTAATACATGTTAGAATAAGGCTGTAACATAACAGAATGTGGAAAAAGGGAACGGGTCTGAATACTTTCCGAATGCACTGTACACCCAGGGCAGGACCGAGTTTGGAAAACCCTGGTCTATAGGACGTAATACTATTGAATTTCTGTGACCGTAAGTAATTGTGTAGGGTTGAGAAGCACATTCAATTTGGTGCAGCTCGTACAAGTGTGACTGCAGTTGAATTATTCTGCTGCGGTAAAAAATGGAACTTGGTGGAGAGCAAGACTTGTGTACTGCATCTCTGTCTGTTTACCTGTGTGTGTGTGTGTGTGTGTGTGTGTGTGTGTGTGTGTGTGTGTGTGTGTGTGTGTGTTTCTGAGTGAGCTTTTGGAACTGACTCGTTGGGTGTGAACATGTGTTCTGCTCTGTTTGCCACACAGACAAGACTTGGATGCTCTAGAATCTAGGTGTGTGTGTGTGTGTGTGCACGCACGCTCTCTCTAGTGTATCCTACCTCGATGATTTGCAATGCACTCAGGCTATTGCCCTTTATCAGTGACGCTGGCACCTCTCCTGACCATGTGCTCATCACAGCCATCACATCCCCTGTGGGGCAAGACAGGCTCTTCAAAAGACACAAAGGCCCAGAGAGCGAGAACACACACCCACTCACACAGCGTTAAATAACAATGGGTGCTCTCGCTACCGTTCAGCCTGAAACTCTTTAAATGCCAGCATCACTCTCCTGATGCAACACACGCTATCGTTAGCTGTACAGAGGAGATCGATAAGCACAGGCATCAGTTCGATTGAGACGTGGGGCTGATTATGGGGTGAAGATACGATTAAAGACAGAATCTTAGAACTTTCATCCAATTGCGAATAGATATTACTGATTGAATGTCCTCCCAAGGAAATCTCTTTCTGACAAGAGTGCTGAATTGTATTTACCCAGGATGCTGTTCTAGGAGGTGTTGGGCTTGATGTGGTTAACCACTTGGAAGCTAGAAGGAATCCTTGTCTCCAACAGGACACGGTGTGTGTATTTGGTTAGCTGTGGAAGGATTCTTGTCCACATGAGTGTGTGTGTGTAGTAACAGTCCTCTCTGCAGGTCTCTGTGCCCACCCCTGAAGGCTGGCCACTGGGGGCATTCACTCAGACTGGCATCCACAGGGGACAATTCCAGACCGTTGTCTGCCTTATCCGATTTGGAATGAGGGAAAAATACCCTTTTTGTGTTAGGCTTTTACAGCCAAAAGGTCCTCAACCACATTTCTAACCCTGTATCAGGCGTGAGATTCTGTGAGCTGCACAGAACATGGCCATTCAGATGTACGGTAATGCATCAAACTGTTCATTTGAATGATAGACCCGTCATAAAGGCTTTGATGTGCCAAATTCATTAGGGCGTGTGGTGTCACTCCAGAGTGGCATTAGTTAGACCTAGTCATGCCACACATTGGGAGTGACACCACACGCCCTAATGAATTTGGCACATCAAAGCCTTTATGACGGGTCAATCATTCAAGTGAACAGTTTGATGACCAATTTGTGACTTCAATCTGTGTCCAGACAGTGCCTGGTGTTGCTCAGACTTCTTTTAGTTTAACATCTGATGTTAATACAAAGTTCTGGATGGTTATTCTAACAATTTAAAGGCTAATGGTGTGTGTTGGAGAAGAAAATGCAAATGGCCATATTGACTGACAAGAAAAGTCAAAAGCAAACCTTCACTACATGTGTAATTTCACCTATCCTTCCAATCCCTTCCGAAGTGGCTGGTAGACGAAGGCTCCGTACTGGAAGTACAGCAGGTTGTTATTTCATCAGCTTGGTCTCAAGGTCCTCCCAGTCTGATAGAAGCTGTGCTTTTTTGTTCTGCTAAAATGAATATAGAGACATGTGTCCTGGTGGGAGTAGAGAGAGACTGGGCATATAGGGAATGTGTGAGTTTGTCCTCTGGCTTCATAATGTGGAAGGACGTGCTTTGGTGTGTGTGTGTCGGAGTGGGAGACTGTCTTCCATCTCCAAGTTTGTTGATTTCTCTCCATCTCGCTAGGCTCTGTGTTGAGCATACCGATGGAACCTCGTTGCGGTGTCACATTTCTCAGTATTTCTGCGACACACAAAGGTGGAAACACATTCTCACTTATACCTTGTCTCTCAACACGCACACACACACACACACACACACACACACACAACACTGCCAAGCCGTCCTCAAGGGTGAGAGTTTCTATCAGCCTCATAGCCGCTGGTTCGCTCCCTTCAATGCTCAAGACGGAGAGGGGGAGAGAGAATGGAAGGAAAAGACAGGCGGAAAATGAGAACATTTTCATGCTGATTCTATTTTTAGGCTTGCTCCATTTCGACACTCCTGATCACACCGTATACACGGGTAACCGTCTCGACAGAAAATGGGTACAGGAAAGAAGAAAGGGGAAAAAAACACACCTCTAACAAATGTTGGATAATGGTGTGGAAATGAAAGCTCTGCAACCAAACTATTTCCCTATTCAATACAGTCTGGAGTTCTAACCCCCCCTCCATTCAAATGGATTGAAATAAGTCTCATGTTTGTATCTCCGACGTAATTGTACAGTGCTACCAATTGCCTATTAGCTGAGTATTTTCTGCCCAGGTCTCTCTGTTGTGTCGTTGCTCCCCTTCTCTGTTTTCTGTATAATTCTACATTTTTTTACCGCACTTGTATTTTCATTTGGGTATTGCTTCACTAATTGATGAGCGTGTTTTATAGTCGATACACAGCGATATCTTCTGTGTGTAAGTTGTCGCAGAGGATACATTGTCCATCATCATCCTCTAGTCCAGGGGAGCCAAACGTACTGCCCAATCCGGGCCCGCGGGTGGTTTGAGTAAAACATTTTAATAAACAAATGAAATACAATTACATTTGTAAAAATTGTGGGGGGAAAGAAACTCGATATACTTTTAAAATGACTAAACCCAAATGGGAACTGTGTAGGAATGATAATGGACCTACATGCATACAGTTTCTTTACTGTGTCCAGCTCGCTTAAAATCACCAAAATGGAAGGCAGTAGGGTTAATATAAAAAATTCCCAAAAGGATGGCTAGAGGACTAATTCTAGCAAATTTTGACGGCGAGGAAATATAACCAATTTTTCAGTGTGGCACTCCAGACCTCGGTGAAGACAAAATGCGGCCCCTGGGGCAAAATGAGTTTGACAAACATGCTCTAGTCAATTTTCAGCTCTGATCACTTATGTTGAAGCCTCTTTCGACGACTACTTTCGTCTGTTGTTTTGTCTGACCTTGTCTGTGTTCCTTTCCGTGTGTGTACAGTATCCATCGATTTAACGCAGGATGTGTTTGTACAGTCCCTAACGGCATCTCTCCCCCTCTGTCCTCTGTGTTGTAGTGGTCAACAGGCCTTCCTCCTGGAGAATGTTCCGTGTGACAACGCCAGCTGTAAGGATGTGGGCCGCATGTTTCGTGTCCACTGGGACCAGTCTGACCTGGGGGCCATCCCCGGGGCCGCCGTGGCCACCTTCTTCGACATCTATGAGGATGTGAGCACATCCCTCTATTCCTCTTTCCTCTCAACCTCTCCTCCTCTCTCTCGCTCTCTTTCTCTCGAATTAGCCCAGGCTTCCCTCTTCACGCCTTGACGCTGTCACACAACCAACAGCTCTGCTGATTTTTTTTTAAAGGAAGACCACTGGTGACCTCGAGCTCTCGCGTCTCATCATTAACCAGCAGCGGAGTTGTTACTACCCCAGTAGTGACTGGGAGACTGGCAGGCTGGCCGCTGTCAATCACTTTAGGATAGCTGTTTTTCTCTCTGTCTTGTAGTCTAAATCCCACCTGCAGCTGTGGATAGGGCAGGTTAGATCACCCTGACAGTCAAGTTTGTCATGTAGTCTCATTTATATCATTGCAGAGCAGAGTTTAGTAGGATTTTGTTTCAATTTGTATGACAACCCCCACAAATTCCACATTTGAATGGCACAGAAATCCATTGGGAGTGTTTTTCATTATGTCTGCAAGAATTGGCTCTTTTCAATGCGTCTTCCAGTATGGTTAGTCTTGTTAATTGTCCTGTTTGTGGGTGGCCTTGGATCCTCTTTTGACAACAGTCTCCCTGAGAGGCTTCAGCCGAGGCTGGAAATGGCACGCTCATGAGGCACTCTCTCCCACGCTGGCCTGCAGATTAGAGCAGCATCTCTCTCCTAATCCCACTCTGGGCCGAGGGAAGGGTGTGCCAAGACGAGCATGTCACTGCAGGGCACGACTAGCGCAGGATGCCAGTCCGGCCCTGGCACAGTGTAGCGACAGGGCCTGACAGACGGAGCACGGTCATTGTCCCCCTAGGAGCCCAATCAGCTCACAGCACAGCCCCCCTCTGAGATGAGATGTGTGCGGACGAGATGTGTAGATAAGACAGGTTGGGGCCCAACAGCTCTTCAGGAGATTTGGAGAGTGGGGCTCGGCTGCATCTCAAAACTGTTTGTGTTTTTTTAAATCTTTAAACACACACGTAGCTTTCATCCTGCCCAAGATTCACCATCTGGGACAGCTTATTTAGTCAAAGTTTTCCTCCACTCCTCCGTCCCCATCCTTCTCCCTGAGAGCGCTGTCTCGCTCTGACTTCACTCCGTCACTGCCTGCCTCCTGGCATCCCTCTCCTTCATTGCCGCATCCAAGACGGCCTTCTTAGAGTTTACATAATCAATGTGTTTGTTTTGGCTGTGGGATTTATTTATGACGTGTGTTTTAGTGCGGTATACCCTGTCTCCTCGTTTCAGTGGAGGGAGTAGGTATCCATCTCCTATCTCTGGGAGTTGGCTCTTTTTCTCTGTAATTCCCTGACAGAGAGCGTGTGAGAGAAGTGCAGATAACTGCTGTAATGGAGGATTTGTCCTCCGTTTATAACGGGGATGAAGTGGTACATCAGAAGAGACCGTCAAAGGAAGCTTTGCCCCCGTTTCCTTTTGTCCGTCATGTATTACCATTTCTCATTTGCAGGGAATCTTGGATATGATCGTGCTCAGCAAAGAGGAGGGGAAAGAGGGCTTCGCCATCCACGCTTTGAAGAACAACTTTGAAGCCGACGCGTACTTCGTCAAAGTGATTGGTGAGTCGGAACTTTTCACCTTCTGCAGTTAGCGTGTGTGTGTGTGTGTGTGTGTGTGTGTGTGTGTGTGTGTGTGTGCATGAGTCCATGTTTGTGAACATCCACATTTGTATGCATGCATTATATTCCTTTTCTGTGTGCATGCCTTTGTTTCTCTCCAGTTCTGTTTAGACTCGACAGTTCTGTTTGAACATTTTAATGTGAATCTCCCCTTTTCCCCACTGCATAAAAGTTTTTTATTTTTTATTAATGCACTCCTCTCAACATAAGGGGGGCGAAGAGTTTTTTTTTCTATCGGACTGTTTTCAGGATATCACAAGGACGTCCTCATTCCCTGAGACAAGCGTCGGCAGCGGTGTATGCGCTCCGTTGACTGCAGGCTACATCCCTATTAGTTTGCATTAGACAACAGCACACGCATCGATACAAACACGAATGACTGCAGGGCATGCATCTCCCAGCCTCCTTTGGGTGTTTTAACTGAACACCTCACCTCCGTTCCTCTGTGTGGCTCCCCTCCCCAGCCTATAAGAAAAAGTAGCAGTGTGGTTGTAGTGATGGCGGACATTTGGGAAGCTGACATTTTTGGAAAACGGAAAGTGTCCCCTAAAAAGCTACTTTCATGCCATTTTAATCCTGCCTGCTGGGTTTTAATAAAAGGAAAAGCACTTATTTTCTTCTCCTTCATTCTCTTGTCCCTTCTCTCCCTCACAGCCCCACTGGTGGGCTTTTTTTTTTGAGCTATGACTGCTCCTCTGCCTATAACATCAGGCCCAGACACGGAGACTGACTTGCACACATACACATACACATACACTCCCTCAATTCACACGACTGACCCCAGGAGGATTTTTCCACTTTTCTGAGCTGTTGGTTGTTTCTCTTCAGTAAAGCACTGATAGATAAGGAGTGTGCTGAAGTTGTCAAGTGGCCCGGAGATGGAGGAAGCACTCTGGTAATTAACTATGAATCTCAAACTGCTCCCAGGCTGCCTGTGCCCTCTTTCTCCTGCTGTGGCGTACAGTACACGTCAAGTGGCCCGCTGCGTTGTGCATGCTCGCGTGCCTCTTGACGACGCACGCCGTGAACCCAGAGAGACGAGCGCCGTCCGCCTATTGCTCTAACGTACTCCTCCCGTCTGCTAGAGCGCTCAGCGCAGCGTGGATATCCTCCCCTTTACAATCCAGTCTTGGTGTCACACAATAACACACTAGTGGGCATGCAGAGCAAACTCTGCTGTCTCGCAGTTCGGCTGTGACTGTTTGAAACGCGAGCCGCGTCTTCCTTCCCGCCCAGCCCTCAGCAGGAAGAAAGCCTGTGAACGTAGTAATGGTCGGAGGTGTTTAAGAAGGATTATGGGTAGGTAAACTGTGTTTGGGTGCGGAGGGAAGATGGGCCCGGGGTTCACTCACAGTCTGACTGTGTTGTTGTGGTGAACAGAGTGACGGTGTCAGGGTTAGAGAGGGAGGGAACGGGAACATGTGAAGGAATTTAAGGTTGGGATTGACTGACAGACTTGTCAGTGTTGAACATTGAAGAAGGTGGACATTGATGGAAGAGGAGCAGGTGATCTGGCCTAATGGAAGTCCATTCAGGACGACAGTTTCTGGGGTTCTACCAACATGCAATCAATAATGGATGGTGTTTTGTTGCTGCCAGTCCATAGGGTGTTTTTTGACAAGGCTCAGACCCGAGCAACCCCACCCTCCTCCGCTTTGTTGGTGTGTTGTACGTCAGGAGGTGGCGGCCCCCCTGGTGACGGGGGCTGCTTTCCGCCGGCTTCAGATCCCCTGAGCTCTTATCGAGCGGCCTCGCTGTGGTATTGACTTTAAGTCTGGGTCACTCGCGGGATGAAATGATAAGATATGGCCCAGGGTGGGACCCAGAGACACAGCTCATTTCTGTATTCAGTGCCCAGCCTAGGCCTAGGATTGATCTATTTAAACTCATCTTCAAATGGCGCCCGGCTCTAGTTCCTGAGGCTCCAGTGCTATTATGGTTAACGTGCCAGCGCCCGGTGCTCTGCAGGTCACTGGTCTACTGGTTTGCCCATCTTAATCTTTTCTTTTTATTGGCCAGTCTGAGATATGGCTTTTTCTTTGCAACTCTGCCTGGAAGGCCAGCATCCCGGAGTCGCCTCTTCACTGTTGATGTTGAGACTGGTGTTTTGTGGGTACTATTTAATGAAGCTGCCAGTTGAGGTCTGTTTCTCAAACTAGACACTCTAATGTACTTGTTCTCTTGCTCAGTTGTGCACCAGGGCCTCCCACTCCTCTTTCTATTCTGGTTATAGACAGTTTGCGCTGTTCTGTGAAGGGAGTAGTACACAGCGTTGTACCAGATCCTCTGCTACTTGGCAATTTCTCGCATGGAATAGCCTTCATTTCTCATAACAAGAATATACTGACGAGTTTCAGAAGAAAGTACTTTGTGTCTGGCCATTTTGAGCCTGTAATTTAACCCACAAATGCAGATTTGTTTTATTTTATTTCACCTCTATTTAACTAGGCAAGTCAGTTAAGAACAAATTCTTATTTACAATTACGGCCTAGGAACGGTGGGTTAACCTCCCCGGCAGGTAGCCAAATGCTCCAGATACTCATCTAGTCTAAAGAAGGCCAGTTTTATTGCTTCTTTAATCAGAACAACAGTTTTCATATGTGTTAACATTTTGTGTGTGTGAATGTCAATTTTTCAGGACGTTCAGGTCTTTCAAAGATAATTCGTAAAAATCCAAGTAACTTCACAGATCTTCATTGTAATGGGGTTTAAACACTGTTTCCACACGCTTGTTCAATGAACAATTAATGAACATGCACCTGTGGAATGGTCGTTAAGACACTGACAGCTTATAGACGGTAGGCAATTAAGGTCAAAGTTATGAAGACTTAGGACACTAAAGAGGCCTTTATACTGACTCTGGAAAACACCAAAAGAAAGATGCCCAGGGTCCCTGCTCATCTGCATGAACGTGCCTTAGGCATGCTGCAAGGAGGAATGAGGACTGCAGATGTGGCCAGGGCAATAAATTGCAATGTCCATACTGTGAGACGCCTAAGACAGCGCTACAGGGAGACAGGATGGACAGCTGATCGTCCTCAAAGTGGCAGACCACATGTAACAACACCTTCACAGGATCGGTACATCCGAACATCACACCTGCGGGACAGGTACAGGATGGCAACAACAACTGCCCGAGTTATACCAGGAACGCACAATCCCTCCATCAGTGCTCAGACTGTCTGCAGTAGGCTGAGAGAGGCTGGACTGAGGGATTGTAAGCCTGTTGTAAGGCAGGTCCTCACCAGACATCACCGGCAACAACGTCGCCTATGGGCATAAACCCACCTTCGCTGGACCAGACAGGACTGGCAAAAAGTGCTCTTCACTGACGAGTCGTGGTTTTGTCTCACCAGGGGTGATGGTCGGATTTATGGTCGAAGGAATGAGCGTTACACCGAGGCCTGTACTCTGGAGCGGGATCGATTTGGAGGTGGAGGGTCCGTCATGGTCTGGGGAGGTGTGTCACAGCATCATTGGACAGAGCTTGTTGTCATTGCAGGCAATCTCAATGCTGTGCGTTACAGCAAAGACATCCTCCTCCCTCATGTGGTACCCTTCCTGCAGGCTCATTCTGACATGACCCTCCAGCATGACAATGCCACCAGCCATACTGCTTATTCTGTGCGTGATTTCCTACAAGACAGGAATGTCAGTATTCTGCCATGGCCAGCGAAGAGCCCGGATCTCAATCACTTTGAGCACGTCTGGGACCTGTTGGATTGGAGGATGTGGGAGGGGGCCATTCCAACCAGAAATGTCCGGGAACTTGCAGGTGCCTTGGTGGAAGAGTGGGGTAACATCTTACAGCAAGAACTGGCAAATCTGGTGCAGTCCATGAGGAGGAGATACACTGCAGTACTTAATACAGCTGGTAGCCACACCAGATACTGACTGTTACTTTTGACCTAAATTTGGACCTTTGTTCAGGGACACATTATTCCATTTCTGTTAGTCACATGTCTGTGGAACTTGTTCAGTTTATGTCTCAGTTGTTGAATCTTGGTATCTTCATACAAATATTTACACATGTTAAGTTTGCTGAAAATAAATGCAGTTGACACAAGTAGTCGCTAGTGCACGATGAGCCAAGTAAAGCCAAAACCTCCCCTAACTCAGGCGGCGCTGGGCCAATTTGTGTACCAATTTGTGTAACCAGCTAAACAGCTGCTCTTAGTGAAAATGTGTTTGGAGTTACTGTACCGTTCTATCTAATAGAATAGCTTCCCAATTATAATAATGAAAAACGATTTTCCAAATCTATTCATTTTTAAATGTTGATTACTTCTCCTTTGCAATTATCATTCACCTGATGATTTTGAACAAACGCACAATGGGGGTCCCTGGGCAAGAAAAGTTTGATGGCAAGAAAAGTTTGATGACCCCTGGCCTATAAAACTGGCTCTAATTACTGCCTCATTGAGGCCAGTGTTAACTCAAACTGGCCCTTCAATTAGGGGAGTTAATCAGGTAGCTGAGCGTCACACCGGGACCCAGGGAAGATGATTCTCAGCCGTTAGGGGAGACCAGGATCCGTCTATCACAGAAAGTCAGAGATCTGTTTTGACTGAAGAAATAGGCAGTGTGGCACTGCTCTTACAATGTTACAAGTATTTACTACACTGAACACAGAGACATTGAGAGTCAAAGTAGAAACATTAGAAAGGGGTTGCAGAGATGTTGTGTGTGTCGGTGGGTGCGTGCGTGTGAGTGACAGACCGACCAGAACAATGTGAGCTGATTTACGTTCTCCTCCTCTCGAGTTGAGATGCAGATTCGCTGCATTGAGGAACATCTGCAGGCTTTGTTTAGTCCAGTACACATCCTCCTTTCCCTTTCTCTCTCCGCCTCTGCCAAGCTGTCAGTCAGGAAGTATCCGCCCTCGCTCACATTTTAATTCAGCTCAACAGATGACGGAGCTTTCATAGAGACATTGCTCTTCGCTCTCTTTTGGAATTTCAAGACACAAGTCCATATTTCTGGAGTTTTCTCTGCTGGTTTATTGGTTAATTCTGCATTTGGTGTGTAATGGTGTGGTGAATTAAAGTATACAGAATTAAACTGAGATAGGCAGCACATGTGTGAAGGGCTCAAACAGGCAAATATCAAATGTGAGAAGAAGATTTGGAAAACAAGGATATATATATATATATTGATTACTGTGTTTCCCCTCTCCAATAGCTGTCAATCTGACACAACTTTGAAAGTACTTCCAGTGTTATCATTTTGCTGAAGTAAACTATTCTCCCATGTCCAGTAGTCATCCGTTCACTTTGGTCTTAAAGGTCTTCTGTCTACTCCACCACCCTCAAATATAATACATCTCCGGGAGTACAGATGGAATATTTCATTTCACGTCTGCAGCCTGCAGATGATTGACAGCTAAAGCGTGTCCTTCAAATAAGCCTCAAACAAAGGTAGTTGAATGATGTCAGAGCAGCAGGCGAGGTATGACCATGACTTACCATTAGATCAGTCCGACATGACAGATAACTAGACTTCAAAACCGTCTTGGAGGAGATTGACATTATGCACACACACACTCTTCCTTTGTGGATTACTCAACTATGAATGAGCAGTGGGTAGAAAGACTGTGTGCGTGCATGCGTTATGATTGTGTGTGTGTGGCGGCAGGTAGCCTACCAGTTAAGAGCGTTGGGCCAGTGAAAGAAAAGTTTGCTGGTTCAAATCCCCGACCCGACTAGGTAAAAAATCTGCCTGTGCCCTTGAGCAAGGCACTTCACCCTAATTGCTCCTGTAAGTCGCTCAGGATAAGAGAGTCCGCTAAATGACTAAAATGTCAATGTAAACGTGTGTCACTGCCTGTCTGGCAGACAAGAAGCCTAGGGTCAGCACCAGCCCAGATTAGGCCTTGAGGAAAAGGAAAGCAGCACCTCGGACTGCTCAGCTGTCAGTGTAAGATTGCTCATTGATTGAAAGTTGTAGCCACTGGCATGGCGTGGTGACATGACGTGTCTTCCCCCTGTCAAGAGGCAGCCAGCCCAGCTCCGTGTGTGACGTCATCTGACAGCTTAGAGTGGCTCTTCTTTTCTTGTGACGTTGGCTTGGTTTCCATGGTTCCCTATGGATTTTTTTTTATGATGATGATACGAAGGCGATTTAAAATGTGGGAGCCGTCAGACAGCACCCAGAGGGTAGGATCTGGAGGGACTGGACTGGTGGAGGATTTGGACCGTTGGACTTGGGATGGCAGTTGTCAACCCAGATCAGCTACAGACTCTGATGCATGTACCCTGCTGTTCTGTTAGCTCCACTCTACAGTCCTGGAGCAGAGTTTCATTCAGAGCACATCAACAGCACCGTCCAGCTCTGAATTATGGTGCTGTCTGATTTCAGGTCAATCTGATGCAGCCAAGAACAGAGGGAGGGCATCTCCTACTGCTCTCATTAGGATGTCAGAGATAGCTCAGACAGCTGGTCTCACCTGTGTGTATGCGTGTGCGATTGTGTGTGATTGTGTGTGTGTGATTGTGTGTGTGTGTGTGCGTGCATGCATGTGTGCGCGCATGTGCACATGATGTTATTTCCTCCGAGCCATGCTTGGTGTTCTGCTCAATGAGGCGGAACGATGAACCGGACCCTCATTCCCTTATCAACCCGTCTGTCTGATAAGTCTACAGCCCATGCACCGGCCTGACGGCAAAGTAGCTACATGCCACCTCTTAAAACATTGCAGCATGATAGCAGTGTGACATACATCCTACCACAAGAAATCCCATCTAACTCATGGCGACAGCCAGCAACTGAGATAGCGCAGTTCTCATTCTGCTGCATGGTCAAAAACATGTTATCAGGTCTTTTGAATGTTTATTTATTCTCCTCTAAAGCTGCTCTCTTAGCCCGACCCTGTGAGTTCTGTATGTCCCACACTTTCACTCTAGACTGGCACATCATTAGAGGGCACTCACTCTCTACAGTCACTTTTTACAGATGGAGGATCTTAATTTGATCACTATTGTGTTGCTGAGAATGCAAACGTGTCGTGAAATTTGAGTTTTAAAAAGGCTTCTAAAGTTTGTCATTTCCACTTAGAAATGTCATACTTGATTTGCCCTAATGTAAAATGTAGTAACCCCTACAACAATGTCCATTAAATATAATCCACATAATAATTCACATTTCCTGTTGCTGCAGGATTATTTTCCTGCTGTAGCAAACTGGATCAAATTAAGATCCTACATCTGTGCACACAAAGAACACAAACACACACTAGTAGACAGGCCCAGGCGTACGCAGGCAGAATACACTGACATACCATTTCATCCTCCACGTCAGTGGGCAAGTCCTGCTGGGGAGCTGCCGACAGCATTGACATTGCCCTTGTCGCAGCTCCCTCTGACAAATAGCTCTATCCAACAGAGTAGAGGCAGCAGACCAGCGTCTGTGTGCACAGTTGTGGATTTCTGGATAAACCCTGAATACTTACTGTGTTAGCGGTCCCAGGTCTGTATGTGACCCTTACTTTGCTACCTGTTGCGTGCGAGTTTAATGAATGACAACAGAAGAGAAAAAGCGAGCTGTGAAGTAAGACTGGTTTCTTAGAAGGCAGGGGGGGTTTCTCTGTGAGAGTCAGAGAGGGAGAGTTGTCTATCTTAGCACACAGAGAAGCATCCACATCCTGGAGCAGTAGACGCATGGCCAGTGATTCGTGAAGGACAGCGGCGAGGCACGCTCCCCGTCTCGGTCTCTCTCCCCGAGCCACACATCACTGCCTGCGTCAGGCACTTTATGGAGTCTCTATGTCAGCGCCATTGATTGGATTTACCCATTCTACTAACCAATTTACGGCACCACACGCTCACAGTCCCCATAGTCCTTTAAACAAGCCAGAGAAGATGTTGCACTAGCTCCTCTTTATAGTGGCCACGAGTGACTCGGGATCACATCTTTGCTATGAACACTTAGAAAGAGAAGGGGTTTGTAATCCAACCTCTACACCATGGGTCAGTGTGGATTGGAATTAACTTGGCGTTCTGGGAATTTGGCATGGTGAGAATAGTAATACAAGTTCCAAAAATCGAAATGAATTTGGAGAGGATAGCCTTAGCTATATGAGATCGGTTCAACCCAAGCAGAGACTGGGTCAGTATTGCGCATGGTTTTCAATGAGCAAACAGAAACACCCTTCTGGGTATAGAGGCCCAGTGTTTTATGATCTATTGACCTGCTCTGTCCTCTGTACACGGCTGACAGGTGTTAGACCTAATCCCAGGCCCCGGTTACCCAGAAGCATGTTAAGGCTAACTTCATCGTTAGAACAATTGAGCTCAATGGTTTCAACAATGAACGTAGCCTGGGAAACCGGGCCCAGGTCAATGTTTGATCAGATAGATATCTGCATTCTCATGTCCTGATTAGGGCTGTAACCGATGAAATCAGCAGCAGCAGAACATATACCTTTCAACATGGGCAGTATCGATCCCATCGACCACAGAGGTATAGCCCCCGAACCCAATGAATTGCTCCACGTGGAGGTCAAAGGGCCTTCTCAGGGCCTCCCGAGTGGCGCAGCGGTCTAAGGCATTGCAGTGCTTGGCATCACTACAGATCCGGGTTTGATCCCGGGCTGTGTCGCAGCCGGCCGTGACCGGGAGACCCATGAGGCGACGCACAGTTGGCCCAGCATCGTCCGGGTTAGGGGAGGGTTTGACCGGCAGGGATGTCCTTGTACCATCGCGCTCTAGCGACTCCTGTGGCGGGCCGGGAGCATGCATGCTAACACTGTTGCCTGGCGTACGGTGTTTCCTCTGACACCTTGGTGTGGTTGGCTTCCGGGTTCAGCGAGCAGTGTGTCAAGAAGCAGTGTGGCTTGGCAGGATCGTGCTTCGGAGGACGCACGGCTCTCTACCTTCACCTGTCTCAAGTCCGTACTGGAGTTGCAGCGATGTGACAAGAACGTAACTACCAATTGGATAACACGAAACACGTCCTTCAGTTCCATACGGTACGGCTACACGGTCCAACAGCGACGGTCGGTTTCTGGGACTAAGCCTAGTAGCTCTAAAGAGGAATGACTTTCATGTGTTTACTTTTGAATGGGGTTGTGCGTTTACTTTTGAGTGGGGTTGTTTGTTTATCTGCATTAAGGAGTCCAGTCAGTGAGCAGCAGCAGTACAGGATGCATGATGGTAGATCCTAATTAAGGAAGTATTCAGCAGCTCAACTTCAATGTGCAAATTACCAGCGCCAGCCAATTAGTATGCTAATATATTAATTCCTCTTACTGCTGATTTAAGAATTCAGGATTTTTTTCCTTGCTGCTCCATATGCACACAAATACCCAAATACACTTCCCCTGCAGCTTATTATTGAGCTCATTTATTCTCTGTGTTTATTTTACTACCCTTTTCTTTTTTTTTCTTCTCATGGTATTTTTTCCTCTTTTATTTACAGTGCAATTTTATTTAAAAAAAAATATATATATATATATATATATTTTTTTTTTTTTTTTTTTTTTTTAAACAGGTAGGCCAGTTGAGAACAAGTTCTCATTTACAACTGCGACCTGGCCAAGATAAAGCAAAGCAGTGCAACAGAAACAACAACACAGAGTTACGCATGGGATAAACAAACATACAGTCAATAACACAATAGAAAAATCTATGTACAGTGTGTGCAAATGTAGTAAGATTAGGGAGGTAAGGCAATAAGTAGGCCTTAGTGGCAAAATAATTACAATTTGGCATTAAAACTGGAGTGATAGATGTGTAGATGATGATGTGCAAAGAGAGACACCGGGGTGCAAAAGAGCAAAAAATGATAATAAATATGGAATGGGGTAGTTGGGTGGGCTATTTAAAGATTGGCTGTGTACAGGTACAGTGATCGGTAAGCTGCTCTGACAGCTGAGTCTTAAAGTTAGAGAGGAAGATATAAGTCTCCAGCTTCAGTGATTTTTGCAATTCGTTCCAGTCATTGGCAGCAGAGAACTGGAAGGAAAGGTGGCCAAAGGAAGTGTTGGCTTTGGGGATGACCAGTGAAATATACCTGCTGGAGTGTGTGCAACGGGTGGGTGTTGCTATGGTGACCAGTGAGCTGAGATAAGGTGGGGCTTTACCTAGCAAAAACTTATGGATGACCTGGAGCCGGTGGGTTTTTGCGACGAATATGTAGCGAGGGCCAGCCAACAAGAGCATACAGGTCGCAGTGGTGGGTAAGTATATGGGGCTTTGGTGACAAAACGGATGGCACTGTGATAGACTACATCCAATTTGCTGAGTAGAGTGTTGGAGGCTATTTTGTAAATGACATTGCCGAAGTCAAGGATCGGTAGGATAGTCAGTTTTACGAGGGTATGTTTGGCAGCATGGGTGACGGAGGCTTTGTTGCGATATAGGAAGCCGACTCTAGATTTAATTTTGGCTTTGAGATGCTTAATGTGAGTCTGGAAGGAGAGTTTACAGTCTAACCAGACACCAAGGTATTCCTCCTTTAAAAGTTGTGTCATACTGCGGCACACCCTGCGTGCTGCTGCAGCATTCTGTGGCACGTCATTTAATTCTCAGCTATTTATTCTGTTACTGCAAGTTATTGCTAATTTGACCACCAGAGGGCATGTTTGAGAAGCATTTGATAGTATTCCGTATTGGCATTACCATTTAAAACCTTTTTTGTAATAACATAGTATATGGGATTGATTTTAAGAAATGTGGCTTAATTAATTTGATTCATATTTTGGTGTTTCCATTCAGAGAGAAATTGTCCGTTTGTAAATTCAGACCGTTTCCCTCTCAGAGTGCACACTGGACATTCGGGTCGAGGAGTAGGGTTGATTTGAGCGTTCTGGCCTTACAACGGCAGTCAAGCACCCAAGCTAACATTGGCTAGCTACTTCCAGACACAAATGAGACCACTCTGACCATTTTACTCGCCCTAACAGAGCTGGTAAGGCCGTCGTTTTGAAGTAATCGTGAAAAAACAGGCCTTATTTTCGTGCATTTTTCACCCTGCCAGCTCCTATTAGTTCTATTGAGCACCGTGGCACCAACTTGCCTTCCGAACGTTCTATTCCCAGCTTATTGTTCAACGTCACAATGCCTGCTTCTCTATTGTTGGCAATGAGACCTGCTCACGTTGCTTTATAGTTCAAATGTAAACAACAAAATGTCAACAACAAAAATAATATTGGAACTATGCGGTCTTCCCATTGTTTCCTATGTGGGGAAATATAGGCATGTCTGTCTATTTCGCCAAATATCTCACAATGTGTATTTTTGGATTTTCTTCAAGTTGGGTGTAACCGGTGTGAAATGGCTAGCTAGTTTGCGGGGTGCGCACTCATAGCGTTTCAATCGGTGACATCACTCACTCTGAGACCTGAAATTAGCTGTTCCCCTTGCTCTGCTTTTGTGGAGCGATGGGTAACAATGCTTCAAGGGTGGCTGTTGTCTATGTGTGCAGAGGGTCCCAAATGCATAATGCATAACTCCCCCTTGTGGTGGTCTGGAGCAATGAAGCCGTGACGCTGGGTACCTCTAAGTCCCGCGGTGTAAGCTCGCAACTTTTAAAGGAGGAACCATTGTAGTTGTCCACATATTCTAAGTCAGAATCATCCGGAGTGGTGATGCTAGATGGGCGGGAGGGTGCGGGCAGCAATCGGTTAAAGAGCATGCATTTAGTTTTACTAGCATTTAAGAACAGTTGGAGGCCACGGAAGGAGTGTTGTATGGCATTGAAGTTCATTTGGAGGTTTGTTAACACGGTGTCCAAAGAAGGGCCAGATGTACACCGAATGTTGTTGTCTGCATAGAGGGATCAGAGAATCACCAGCAGCAAGAGCAACGACATTGATATATACAGAGAAAGGAATCGGCCCGAGAATTGAACCCTGTGGTACCCCCATAGAGACTGCCAGAGGTCCGGACAACAGACCCTCCGATTTGACACACTGAACTCTGTCTGAGAAGTAGTTGCTGAACCAGACGAGGCAGTCATTTGAGAAACCAAGGCTATTGAGTCTGCCGATAAGAATGTGGTGATTAACAGAGTCGAAAGCCTTGGCCAGGTCGATGAATACGGCTGCACAGTACTGTCTTTTATCGATGGCTGGCTGCACAGTACTGTCATTTTATCTGTTTGTTATGGCTGTTTAGAAAGGCAGGGCAGGATGGATATAGTCTTTTACAGTTTGGGTCGGGTCTCCCCCCTTTTGAAGAGGGGGATGACCGGGGCAGCTAATCTTTGGGGATCTCAGACGATACGGAGGTGCAGAGCTGTTGATTTCTAGG
The DNA here is from genome assembly GCF_018296145.1 of Oncorhynchus tshawytscha. Classification (NCBI taxonomy): domain Eukaryota; kingdom Metazoa; phylum Chordata; class Actinopteri; order Salmoniformes; family Salmonidae; genus Oncorhynchus; species Oncorhynchus tshawytscha. The sequence continues at coordinate 58,804,984 of NC_056440.1, forward strand.
GATCCAGATTTTGGCTCTTTCAGAACATCAGCTATCTGCATTTGGTGAAGGAAGGACAAGTGGGGGAGGGGGGCAGGTGCAGAGCTGTAAGCCAGGTGTAAAGCATTGCCAGCCGTAGAAAAATGCTTATTGAATTTCACGATTATCGTAGATTTATCGGTGGCGACAGTTTTTCCTAGCCTCGTGCAGTGGATAGCTGGGAGGAGGTGCTCTTATTCTCCATGGACTTTACAGTGTCCCAAAACTTTTGGGTAATTACTGCTACAGAATGCAAATTTCTGTTTGAAAAATCTACCCTTGGCTTTCCTAACTGACGTTAACCGTACAGTGTCTAACTCATCGAGCCGTGTTGTTAGTCACAGACAACTCCTACACTGTATGGGATTGTGTAGGACAAATAAAATCCCTGTTGCTTGCTAATCAGTCTTCCTTTTCTCCACCTCAGTGCTCAGTGGACTCTGTTCTAACGACTGCCCGGGAAACGTCAAGGTAAGACTAGTGTCTCTGTGTATTGCGTATGCATTGTAACACAATGAAAAAAAGATCGCCGTGGAGATATTGAAATGAAAAAAAAATACAAATTCTAGAATCATTTTTGAGAGAGTGAAAAGGCTTATCTTGTAACTAGTGAGTCTGGCCATCTTGGTCCTGTAAGAGCGTCTGCTAAGTGACTAAAAATGGAAATGTCCCCAGAGCTAGTGACAGACAGGCTTGGTGCTGGTCCTGTCGTCGTGTTTGTTTGGGTTGTTTGCCTCTCCACTGTGTGTCCGCTCACACTCACCCCACCATTGCCTGACTCAGCCAGGTGATTGATGGAGCCCATGTCTGGAGCTTTGGGCTGTTTTCTCCACTCTCCTCCTCCTTAAGTCCCTCACATCCATCACTCTAACCCTCTTCTGTCCGTCTGTCTTCCCGCCTATTGTCTCGTTGTCTATCACTATCCACCTCCCTTTAGTTTCCACAGAACCTTTGTTCAATTTCCAATCCCAGTACTGTACAACTGTTCAGTCTGATGAAGCTATAGGCCTACATGCAATGTATAATACTGTACTGTGTGGGAGGGTCTGTCGGTGTGGGAGCCTGGCTGCATTCTCTAGCAGCCTGCCATAGCGTTTCATTAGGCTGTTAAAACCGAGGCAGACAGAAAGCTCTCTTTATTAGGCGTCATCGGCCCATAATGAAGAGATCATACAGCCTCCATATGACCACTCCGTCATTTACTGCTCCTCAGAGCCCCACCCCCGCGGCATGCTGAGAGAACCGTCTCCCCACAGTACTAGTGGTGTGGGTGGAAAAAATTGGATATGATTTTTTGACGATGTGTCGTTTTCACAATATTGCAATATTATTTTTGCACTCGTTAGCTGTACTTGAACCAAAACTCCAGTATGTTTCCTTCCTAACTTGTTTTCCAACTTCGTTTTAAATAGGGAGCCAAATGGTTTAACACTTTTATTTCCATGACTGATCAAAACTCTATTCTGTCTCTCTGCAGCAGACATATGATGAGCAATACGTTTGAACATCCAATAGCAAAAAAAATCACAGTATCGAATCGCAATACATATAGAATCGTGAGAATTGCAATTCATATGGAACCGTGTGAATCGCAATTCATATGGAATTGTGGGAATCGTGTGAATCGCATTACATATGGAACTGTGGGAATCGTGTGAATCGCAATACATGCACTGAGTGTACAAAAAATTAGGAACACGTTCCTAATATTTAGTTGCAGCCCTTGTTTCCCTCAGAACAGCCTCAATTCGTTGGGGCATGGACTCTACAAGGTGTCGAAAGCGTTCCACAGGGAAGCTGGCTCATGTTGACTTTGGTGCCTCCCACAGATGTGGCAAGTTGGTTGGATGTTCTTTGGGTGATGGAACATTCTTGATACACACAGGAAACTGTTGAGCGTTGATTTAAGTACCTTTGAACTGTTGAGTGTGAAAAAACCCAACAGCGTTGCAATTCTTGACGCACTCAAATCTGACACCTACTACCATACACTGTTCAAAGGCACTTAAATCTTTTGTCTTGCCCATTCACCCTCGGAATAGCACACATGCACAATCCATGTCTCAAGGCTTAAAAATCCTTCTTTAACCTGTCTCCTTCCCTTTCATCTACATTGATTGAAGTGGATTTAACAGATGACATTAATGAGGGATCATAGCTTTCACCTGGATTCACCTGGTCAGTCTATGTCATACAAAGAGTGGGTGTTCCTCATGTTTTGTCTACTCCGTGTTTCTTATCGGCACCAAAGTATCGTGATAATATCATATCGTGAGGTCCCTGGCAATTCCCAACCGTACACTGTAGAGCTGATGACGGCCACAGAGGTCAGGGCTCTCTCAGATAGGAAACCTGGAGAAACGTTTGGGTGGGTCAAGAGTTGAAGTGAAAATCCTTTACCAAGCAGCCTTGACTCAGTCCAGGGCTACACTGCAGTTTGTTAGGGCAGTGGATTTCATCCCAAGCCGTTTTAGTGGCAACTTGTGTATCATGAAGTCTAGCGTTTATGTGGCTTTGGAGTGCAACAACTTGAGAATAAAATCGGTTGTCGTTTAAAAAAGAAAAAAAAGAATTCAGTACATATCTGTAAATGGCTACCTCAATGAGAAGGACCTTTCAGAAATCTGCTCAGAGGTGGTACTGCATCGGTGACTGGTATCTATGGTAACCCATCCAGATGACAATAGGCTCTGAATCAGAAGGCGACCTAACTTCATGTACGATCACTCTGTCCAGGCCTAAACTTTCCCCAGTCCTCCCTTGAAGACACAGAGAAAGATACATAGCATAGGCCTAATTTACTTTTCCCAACCGTTTAAAAATTCATCTCCGATTCGCCACATTGTGCCTTTCATTAGCATTTTGAGGGATTACCAGGAGCAGTGGGGAGGACTGCATAATGCAGAGGAGGTGATGGAGCTGGCTGTGATGTCAAGCTCACTCTAGCCTGTTCTCGGTCTGCCGGAACCTGTGCTTTATTTCACCCAGAGGACAGCTCTAGCTTCTTAGAGCTGCCGGGGTTTGCACCCAGATCCCCATTGGCTTCAGAAAGGTCAAGGAGGGTTCGCACACGCTCTGTACACACAGCCAAAACCTCCTGAGGCGAGTCATGGAAGGGGACAGATGTCTGTGTTAAGACTTTGGCGTCTGTGTTGAGAATTAAATGGTGGAGGATCAGTCGTGTCAGGGATAATGGATCCACTAATATGCGTGTTCGTCTCTAATGCTGTGTGTGTGTGTGTGTGCGTGTGTGTTTGTGTGTGTGCGTGTGTGTGTTTTGATCCTGCAGCCGTTTGGTGTGAACCAGCCTGGACCGTACGTTAGCTACACTACTGTGGACTCCAACGGCTACCTGAAGAACGCCTCGGGTAAGTCCAACATGGACAGATACTGTGTACAGTTGACAGTCGGCCAGCCGTCTTGTACAGGCTTTCTGGCAATAGTGCAGATTGGGTGGGCCGTCAGCCATGACAGTTGTTCTATTGGGAATGGGGTTGAATACAGACTTCCCCTCTACTTGGAGGTCATAATATCTGTGCTGCGGTAGCAGGTCTGAGTGACGGGGCTGTGGTGTGGTGTTGGTCAGTGTGTGTGTGTGGGTGAGAGGCCTTTTCAGGGCTGTAGCCCCAGGGGTTTAATTGAAGCCTGGCTTCTGTGTTTGCCCAGACAATCGCCCTGTTGCCCATCTCACCGGAGGTTATCTCACCGCCCGGCCTGATAATGTTGACACAGCGCGTTTCCTGCTAGAGAAAGGCATGATGGGTAGAGGGCTATTGGTTTGCTTGCTAAGAAACGGCGGGCTTTGTTGCTGTGCTCTTTGTTAGGAGGTTGAAAGGGAGGAGGAGAAGAGCCTCCTGCCTTTGGGAAAAATAAAAGTGATTTGATGAAAAAGAACCGAGCTATACGTCCGAGATAACGTTTCAAGGGCTCAGTGAAGAGGAGGGTGAAAGAATAGAGTTATTAACAAAGATCTGTAGCAAAGGTTCTGTGTCTACGTCTGTGTGACTGGGTGGCTTGGAGGCAGAGGTGGAATTGCCACGTTCTGGGTCACTCAGTCAGGTCCCCTTCATCAGAAAGGCTTCAACACAATGACAGAATTTCTCTAATGAAGCTAGCCGCATTCCTCAATACAAAACTATACCGTAGGACCTATGGAATGTGGTGGTCTGTATTGTCGCGCGTAGCAAAATCACTTAGCCAGCCAGAGTAACAATCAATGTCAGACTGAGCTATTTAACCTGAAAATTGGTTAAAATGGCTGAATTGTAAGTACACACCTGCACTGTGAAGTGGTCTTTACACCCAACTAGACATTAAACCATGGCCCATTCAGTCTCATTGTTCAACACCTGAGAACTGAACTGATAGACAACCAGCGTTACACTTTTATGTGTTATGTCTTCCCCGATGTCTCGAGGAGATGACAAGGCCATTTCAAAGACAAAATTGTAAAATGGCTTAGAGGACAGATGATATTTTCAGAAAGCTGAGGAATGGATTCAAGTATTTGCAAGATTTCCTCAGTGAGTAATTCCATTTATTAAAAAGCCTTGGTTCTGTTCACCATTTTTTATTTTTTATTTTATCCATCGTCTGTGTGTGTCTGGGTCTCAACGATGAATAGGAAAAAAAGCAGAGAATCTATTTGAGTATCTAGCTACATCCTGTTCTGTTGGAATCATCCACTAAAGGAAAATGCAACAATACAATCGTCATTTTGAGAAGAAGAACACTCCTCCCTCTCTGTGACAGGACCCCGTTTATAGGGGCAAGAGAATAGATCAATCAGTCCACAAGGAGTACAATCAAAAGAACCACAGTCAGAAAGCCCTCCGTCTTTCCAAACAGTTTGTTTATTGTTCAATAATCCCCAACCGCCATTACATTTTGCAGGACTCTCAGACACCAAACCGTGAGATAAAAAAAATCTCTTATTTCTTGTGTTAAAGGTAACTTCTCTCAAGGGTTTGGAAACATTGGAAACACTCAAACCTTGACAGAGGAGAGGGAAACGGCGAGGTAAACTTAGTATAATACATGTCTGACTGGAGGGAATGAAGAAGAATAGAATTCCAGATAGTTCTCTTTGCAGAGAGTAATCTTCAATCTTCAAGGGGGGAGAATTCCCTTTCTCCCATTCATGTTTGTATTCTGTGTGGATGTTGAGCCTCCGGGTTGTGGTCAAGGCTATTTAAAGACGACTTGGATTCATTTCAAGCCCAGATTTGGGATTCAACACCAAACGGGTGTGTCAACATGCAGCGGTTTAGGATTGTCCTCTGACCCTTGTGCTGGAGCTCTGCTCTGTGGGCTTAAGAGCAGCTGTGTGTGCACCAGACACCTCTCCCTGAGAAGGTCATCTAACAGGCTGACCTGAGGAAAAATCCCCAACACCTGCCCTCCTGGAGGCTGAGCCAATGAGAAGGAGAGGGAAAGGCCAGAGCTGTGTGTACACTGACTGAGGGAGATGCTCGGAGTATAGGTTAGATATACTGTACAGTATGGAGAGTGGCTGGGTCAGCCCTGGCTGGGTTATTCCCAGGACTCTTTATTTGACAGTAATAAAGTGCAGTGCGGGACAAAGCCAGTGTGTGCAGGGTGATTTAAAGTGTATTTATTCTAGGGGCATGGGGAGAAGGCAGGTAGACTGACAGAAATGAGCGATGATGCACGGACTGTCTGCTCTCTCTACTGGGGCCCTACGCTCTTCATTTACTCTTCAGCACTAAAAGAGAGGGAAAAGAGGTGACAGAGGGATGGGAAGTCAAATACATGAATGGATGTGGAAGGAAAGGACTATAGAAAATACATACTGTGGAGGGAGAGGTTAAAATGGCTGAAAAATAGCAGCAAATGCGGCGAATAGTGGCAAGTGCGTAATCGGTAATGGAATGAAGATCTGGGTCAATGGAAACGAGGGAGTAGAGGGGACGGGGGAAATAAAGTGAAGGTTCAGAAGGTAGGATGCACACTACACACTATGCTACGCTGTGGTCCACAGATAGTGCTCTTACCGCTGTGTCACAGGGCTTCAAGTTCTGATTGGTGAACCTGCGTACGTAACTCAGACCCAGCTCTGCCATCTCGTTATGGTATTGAGCCTTGGTTATAGTGCTGGACAGGCAGCTCCCGTCATACTATCATGTATGGCAGTGGCCGATTAGCCTCGGTGCGCTGCGGTGTCTCTGTTTCGGTGGTTCTGTGGAGGCCTGAGGCTAAGGGACATAGGGGATTTAAAAGGCCTGGTTGGCTGGTCCTGTCAGATGATCCCTGGCTGCTCTGCCTGGCTGCTCTGCCTGGCTGCTCTGCCTGGCTGCTCTGCCTGGCTGCTCTGCCTGGCTGCTCTGCCTGGCTGCTCTGCCTGGCTGCTCTGCCTGGCTGCTCTGCCTGGCTGCTCTGCCTGGCTGCTCTGCCTGGCTGCTCTGCCTGGCTGCTCTGCCTGGCTGCTCTGCCTGGCTGCTCTGCCTGGCTGCTCTGCCTGGCTGGCTGCTCTGCCTGGCTGCTCTGCCTGGCTGCTCTGCCTGGCTGCTCTGCCTGGCTGCTCTGCCTGGCTGCTCTGCCTGGCTGCGCCTGGCTGCTATGCGATCCCCAGGCTGCCTGGCGGTCTCCATCTCCCTGGCATCTCCAGCTGGCTGCTAGTGAATCAACCAACAGAATATTAATGTGGGCTCTGTGTGTGTGTGTGTGTGATCCCCAGGACCCAGGCGGTGTCCATCTCCACATCTCCAGCTGGAGCTGTGAATCAACCAACAGAATATTAATGTGGGCTCTGTGTGTGTGTGTGTGTGTGTGTGTGTGTGTGTGTGTGTGCGTGTGTGTGTGTGTGTGTGCGTGCGTGCGACCATACGTGTTTGATTGTGTGTGGGGGGGGTGGTTCATTTACTGTTTGTGCAGCAATGCATGTGCTGTCTGGTCCTCAGAGAACCAGTGCTCCATCTGAACGTCTCACCTTAGTCTCCTCACCCCTCGGGCTATTTATATAAGGCCCTGGTATGCAATAGCTTACCTTTCCCCTCATTCCTTATCCCCTATGGAATTAGAATTCAGCTGTATTAGAGATGAATATTGACCTTAGCGGTAGAGTTCCGTACCGTTGGTTTCTGTGCAATTTGGATCAAGGGAGTTGTTGTTCTGCACAGTTAGTAAATCAGTAGACCATATAGAGTAATCTACAGTCCCCTGTGGTTTTTAAAGGTACAATCTATATGTTGTAGGTGTGGGGTACAGCTAGTGATTTTAAAGGTACATCTATATGCGGTTGGTGTGGGGTAAAGCTAGTGGTGTCAGGCATAATAAGCAGACAAGATCGATTACCCTGGACTGGTGCTGACAGGACAACGGCTGTGTGTGTTGTTTCCACTGAGTAAGGGAAGGAGGGAGTGAGGGCTTGTCTCTCTGTGCACAGAGAATACTGGATGAAATGAAGCAGAGGAATCACAGTCATTTGAAAAATGACGGATGGGGAGTGAACCGTACCACAAGTACAAAACAGGAGTGGAGATGTGCTCTCTCTGTCCACCTATCTCTCTATTCCATCCCCCTCTTTTTCTCTGCCATGGTGCCGGGGCTTTTGGCTGGCTCATTGGAAGGGAGGAGCGGAGGGAGGAGAGGAGAAGGAGGGGTGAGGAACAAACAGCTAGGGAACTTCGGCAGGCTCTGTTTAATTAGGCAAATGAGGATGGAGGATTAAGGACAGCAGAGAATAACACCCCCCCCCCACGCACACAGACACCTACACAGACACACACACACACACACAGGCACCTACACACACAATCACTGTTCTATGCTGTGAGAGACACAGATTTGATACCCTCTGTGCGACACTCATGAGTGATCAAGTCAGGTCGAACAAGTCACTCTTCGTACAGATGCCCAGGTAACCAAACACACCGCGCACACTCCACACACTCTCTCTCACACACACATACACGGCACCTGTTGGGCTGGACCTGTGTCTTGTCAGGCTGAAGTCAGTGGAAGGTGTGGAAGTGAGCAGAGCTAACCAACTGGAGTGGGAGAGGGCGGGAGGATTATTATTGATCAGAGCTTTGTTCTGCCCATGATTTCCCTCCTGTGGGTTTCTGCACTCAGGCCAGTTAATTGGTCTCAAATTGAATGCAGGATTACCCCTCCGCCTGTTCAACTCCTCCTGTTTATCTCTCTCCTACAAAACCACACGACACACTCGCTCTCTTTCCTTTCGCTCACTCTGTCTCGTTCTCTCACGCGTACTATATCTTTCTCTCTCTCCCTCTCTTTCTGTCATTCTTCTCCTCTTCTCCCTGTAGTATGTTGATATTGTCTCTACATCTCCTCTTCTCCCTTTAGTGTGTTAATATTGTCTCTACATCTCCTCTTCTCCCTGTGGTGTGTTAATATTGTCTCTGCATCTCTTCTTCTCCCTGTAGTGTGTTGATATTGTCTCTACATCTCCTCTTCTCCCTGTAGTGTGTTAATATTGTCTCTACATCTCCTCTTCTCCCTGTAGTGTGTTAATATTGTCTCTACATCTCCTCTTCTCCCTGTAGTGTGTTAATATTGTCTCTACATCTCCTCTTCTCCCTGTAGTGTGTTAATATTGTCTCTACATCTCCTCTTCTCCCTGTAGTATGTTAATATTGTCTCTACATCTCCTCTTCTCCCTGTAGTGTGTTAATATTGTCTCTACATCTCCTCTTCTCCCTGTAGTGTGTTGATATTGTCTCTACATCTCTTCTCCCTGTAGTGTGTTAATATTGTCTCTACATCTCCTCTTCTCCCTGTAGTATGTTAATATTGTCTCTACATCTCCTCTTCTCCCTGTAGTGTGTTAATATTGTCTCTACATCTCCTCTTCTCCCTGTAGTGTGTTGATATTGTCTCTACATCTCTTCTCCCTGTAGTGTGTTAATATTGTCTCTACATCTCCTCTTCTCCCTGTAGTATGTTAATATTGTCTCTACATCTCTTCTCCCTGTGGTGTGTGTGTGTTATGTTCACCACTGTGTTCCATCAGTGGTAACGGTCTCAGTCCTAATATCTTCCGTGCTCCCCTAATGTAATAGATATGCATGCCTCTCAGTGGCTGCTCTGTCGCCACAGTAACCTGTATTAGAGGGTACATCTCAACTGCAGCCTGATGTCCAATTACGAGAGAGAGAGAGAGAGAGAGAGAGATAAGAGAGAGAGGGAACAAGAGGTAGAGCGATAGAGAGAGGGAACAATGGATATGTAGAGGGAGCGATGGGGAACGAGAGAGAAGGAGAGATGGGGAAACAAGTGAAAACAACCAGCATGTTGGAAGTCACCGCTTATTCTGGTTACCTCTTCTCTCAATGCCAGTCTTGGATCTGTCAAACCCAGGTCTCAGTTTTGCCTCATTCACCGTCTCGTCATTGTGTTTCTGATGATCAGACGTGACGCGCTGATGGATCTCAGCAAACACTGTGTCACCCACGGTGCCGTGAGCTTTAATTCGGTCTTTTCCTCTTGCGAGAGCACCAGTGATAAGAGAGGAGCCCTATGGGCACGCCACTTATCTCCTCCGCTACAGACACCCGCTTCTACCCACAAATCAATGTCTGAATCTGCCGTTTGCATTGTGTGGGTGCTGAGGGCCCCCTCTCCTCTCCCAGGCTTAGCTGTGGCTCAGTGTGTACCACTTCATTCCTTTATCCCCCAGGCCCTGCCGCCGCAGTGTCCGCAATCGCCCCTATGTGTCCTTCCCTTCCCTCCCATTGCTGTGAAAGTGCCCAATCGGGGGGGTGGTTTCTATAGCGACGGATGTTGAGAATCTCTCCGCAAACAGGTTGCCCAAAGATGATCAGGGGGCTTGGGAAGATGTGAGGGTAAGGCTTTGTGTGTCTCGCTGTGTGCAACCTACGCAGGATTTGATGTAGCCAGTGTGAATTCTTTATACACTTGTGTTTAAAAGATTGCTACTGGTCACGCTGGTCACCATTTGAGATGATGTGTGTGACCAATGAAGGTCAAAAGCCTGCGGTGTGTTTTTTGTGTGTGTGTGTGTGGGCCCACGTAGAGAACTAGTCTCTTCTACCGCTGGTGTCTCTGAGCGAGTGGAGGGACTAAAGTGGCTTGAATACGACTGGGCTGGAGTTACACTCTGTGACATAATTCAGGAACTGAGTTATCTCTTTGTCCCTCTACTCACTGAGCGAGAGTCCTGCTCTAAATAACGCACTGTATGGGGGTGGGTCACACACCTGTCTCTGCTCTGCTCTACCATTGGGCGTCAGTGCCTCTCTTCTGACTCGGTGAGGAGTATTGCAAATTGTTCGTGTGTATGTCTTTTTGAGGGTTACATGTGGTAGGTGTGGGGTAAAGCTAGTGGTTTTAAAGGTATAGTTGAAGTATTACGTTTACATACACTAGGTTGGAGTCATTAAAACTAGTTTTTCAACCACTTCACAAATTTTCTTGTTAACAAACTATAGTTTTGGCAAGTCGGTAAGGACATCTACTTTGTTCATGACACAAGTAATTTTTCCAACAATTGTTTACAGACAGATTATTTCACTTATAATTCACTGTATCACAATTCCAGTGGGTCAGAAGTTCACATACACTAAGTTGACTGTGCCTTTAAACAGCTTTTATAATTATATCATGGCTTTAGAAGCTTCTGATAGGCTAATTGACCTCATTTGAGTCAATTGGAGGTGTACCTGTGGATGTATTTCAAGGCCTACCTTCAAACTCAGTGCCTCTTTGCTTGACATCAATGGAAAATCTAAATATATATATTTTTTTTTCACCTTTATTTAACCAGATAGGCTAGTTGAGAACAAGTTCTCATTTGCAACTGCGACCTGGCCAAGATAAAGCAAAGCAGTTTGACACATACAACAACACAGAGTTACACATGGAATAAACAAACATACAGTCAATAATAGAGTAGAAAAAGACTATATACGGTATGTGCAAATGAGGAAAGGGATAAGGGAGGTAAGGGAGGTAAGGCAATAAATAGTCCATGGTGGCAAAGTAATTACAATATAGCAATTAAACACTGGAATGGTAGACGTGCAGAAGATGAATGTGCAAGTAGAGATACTGGGGTGCAAAGGAGCAAGATAAATAAATAAATACTGTATGGGGATGAGGTAGTTGGATGGGCTATTTACAGATGGGTTATGTACATGTGCAGTGATCTGTGAGCTGCTCTGATAGCTGGTGCTTAAAGCTGATGGAGGAGATATGTGTCTCCAGCATCAGTGATTTTTGCAGTTTGTTCCAGTCATTGGCAGCAGAGAACTGGAAGGAAAGGCAGCCAAAGGAAGAATTGGCTTTGGGGGTGACCTGCTGGAGTGAGTGCTACAGGTGGGTGCTGCTATGGTGACCAGTGAGCTGAGATAAGGTGGGGCTTTACCTAGCAGAAACTTGTAGATGACCGGGAGCCAGTGGGTTTGGCGTCGAGTATGAAGCGAGGGCCAGCCAACGAGAACATACAGGTCGCAGTGGTGGGTAGTATATGGGGCTTTGGTGACAAAACAAATGGCACTGTGATAGACTGCATCCAATTTGTTGAGTAGAGTGTTTTGTAAATGACATCGCCAAAGTCGAAGATCGGTAGAATGGTCAGTTTTACGAGGGTATGTTTGGCAGCATAAATGAACGATGCTTTGTTGCGAAATAGGAAGCTGATTCTAGATTTAATTTTGGATTGGAGATGCTTAATGTGAGTCTGGAAGGAGAGTTTACAGTCTAAACAGACACCTAGGTATTTGTACAGTGATTGCTCCTTTAAAAGAAGCATTGACGCTCGTCTGGAGGTTAGTTAACACGGTGTCCAAAGAAGGGCCAGATGTATACAGAATGGTGTCGTCTGTGTAGAGGTAGATCAGAGAATCACCAGCAGCAAGAGCGACATCATTGATGTATACAGAGAAGCGAGTCGGCCCGAGAATTGAACCCTGTGGCAACCCCATAGAGGCTGCCAGAGGTCCGGACAACAGGCCCTCCGATTTGACACACTGAACTCTATCAGAGAAGTAGTTGGTGAACCAGGCGAGGCAATCATTTGAGGAACCAAGGCTGTTGAGTCTGCCGATAAGAATGTGGTGATTGACAGAGTCGAAAGCCTTGGCCAGGTTGATAAATACAGCTGCACAGCAATGCCTCTTATCGATGGCGGTTATGATATCGTTTAGGACCTTGAGCGTGGCTGAGTTGCATCCATGACCAACTCTGAAACCCAATTGTATAGTGGAGAAGGTACAGTGAGATTCGAAATGGTCTGTGATCTGTTTGTTAAATTGGCTTTCGAAGATTTTAGAAAGGCAGGGCAGGATGGATATAGGTCTATAACAGTTTGGGTCTAGAGTGCCTCTCCCTTGGAGGAGGGGGATGACCGCGGCAGCATTCCAATCTTTGGGAATATCAGACGATACGAAAGAGATGTTGAACAGGCTAGTGATAGGGGTTGCAACAATTTTGGCACATCAATTTAGAAAGAGAGGCTCCAGATTGTCTAGCCCGGCTGATTTGTAGGGATCCAGATTTTGCAGCTCTTTCAGAACATCAGCTATCTGCATTTGGGTGAAGGACAAGTGGGGAGGCTTGGGCGAGTTGCTGTGGGGAGTGGAGGGCTGTTGATCGGGGTAGGGGTAGCCAGGTGGAAAGCATGGCCAGCCTTAGAAAAATGCTTATTGAAATTCTCAATTATAGTGAATTTATCAGTGGTGACAGTGTTTCCTAGCCTCAGTGCAGTGGGCAGCTGGGAGGAGGTGCTCTTATTCTCCATGGACTTTACAGTGTCCCAGAACTTTTTTGAGTTTGTGCTGCAGCATGCAAATTTCTGTTTAAAAAATCTAACCTTAGCTTTCCTAACTGACTGTATATATTGGATCCTAACTTCCCTGAAAAGTTGCATATCACGGGAGCTATTCGATGCTAATGCAGAACGCCACAGGATGTTTTTGTGCTGGTCAAGGGCAGTCAGGTCTAGAGAGAACCAAGGGCTATATCTGTTCCTGTTTTTGTTTTTTTATTGAGTGGAGCATGCTTATTTAAGATGGCGAGTAAGGCACTTTTAAAGAATACCCAGGCATCCTCTATTGACGGGATGAGGTCAATATCCTTCCAGGATACCCGGTCCAGTTCGATTAGAAAGGCCTGCTCGCTGAAGTGTTTTAGGGAGCGTATGACAGTGATGAGGGGTGGTCGTTTGACCGCAGACCCATTACGGATGTAAGCAATGAGGCAGTGATCGCTGAGATCTTGGTTGAAAACAGCAGAGTTGTATTTGGAGGGCAAGGTGGTTAGGATGATATCTTTGAGGGTGCCCGTGTTTACGGATTTGGGGTTGTGTCAAGACCTCAGAAAGAAAAAAAAAGTCTCAACACCATGGGATCACGCAGCCGTCATATACCGCCCAGGAAGGAGGTGCTTTCGGTCTCCTAGAGATGAACCTACTTTAGTGCAAAAATCAAATCCCAGAACAAATCAATCCCAATCCCAAAGCAAATCAATCCCAGAACAACAGCAAAGGACCTTGTGAAGATGCTGGAGGAAACGGGTACAAAATAATCTATATCCACAGTAAAACGAGTCCTATATCGACGTAACCTGAATGGCCGCACAGCAAGGAAGGAAGGAAGCCACGGTTTGCAACTTCACATGGGGACAAAGATCGTACTTTTTGGAGAAATGTCCTATGGTCTGATGAAACAAAAATAGAACTGTTTGGCCATAATGACCATCGTTATGTTTGGAGGTAAAAGGGGGAAGCTTGCAAGCCGAAGAATACCATCCCAACCCCGAAGCACGGGGGTGGCAGCATCATGTTGTGGGGGTGTTTTGGTGCAGGAGGGACTGGTGCACTTCACAAAATAGATGGCATCATGAGGAGGAAAATTATGTGGATATATTGAAGCAACATCTCAAGACATAAATCAGGAACTTAAAGCTTGGTCGCAAATGGGTCTTCCAAATGGACAATGACCCCAAGCATACTTCTAAAGTTGTGGCAAAATGGCTTAAGGACAACAAAGTCAAGGTATTGGAGTGGCCATCACAAAGCCCTGACCTCAACGCTATAGAATATTTGTAGGCAGAACTGAAAAGGCGTGTGCGAGCAAGGAGGCCTACAAACCTGACTCAGTTTACACCAGCTCTGTCAGGAGGAATGGGCCATAATTCACCCAACTTATTGTGGGAAGCTTGTGGAAGGCTACCCAAAATGTTTGACCCAAGTTAAGCAATTTAAAGGCCATGCTACCAAATACTAATTGAGTGTATGCCAACTTCTAACCCACTGGGAATGTGATGAAAGAAATAAAAGCTGAAATAAATCATTCTCTCTACTATTATTCTGACATTTCACATTAAATAAAGTGGTGATCCTAACTGACCTAAGACAGGGAATAAGGTGTTTGGAAACTTCCGACTTCAACTGTATGTTTGAACTTGTGAGATTCCTCCCTTGTTCCCTGACTTACCAGAGCAGCATTGGAAGTGAGTGGTTGGGGAGGAGACTGGAGAGTAGCTTTTCCTTCCCGTTTGTTGTGAAGCTAGCTAAGTTCCTCACCTCTTCCTCTCCACTAGATAACTGAACTCTGTGGGGCAGGAGAGCAAGCACTGCAACTTTTATGTTCTGAGGCTTTTAATGCTGGGTGGGGGGGTGTCTCTTTGGCTAACTGTGTATGCGTTGTGTGTATTGTACTCGCACATGTTTCTGAATTAACTTTTGGAGCTGAGGAGTCCTGACTTGTTGGGTGTGAGGATGTGTTCTGCTCTGTTTGCCACACAGACAAAACTCAGAGGCTCTAGAATGTGTGTGTGTGTGTGTGTGTGGTACTTTTCAACATGCTTGACACTCCTCACACCCAGATTGGAGAGAGCCTGGGAATGAGTGAATGTGATAAGCTGCGGAAGCATAAGGTTCCTTGAGTAAACCTGCTCTTCGGGAGCTGTTTGGCTGGCTGGCTGCTCTGAATCCGTTTTGTGGTCTGAGAGGGGGATTGGAGCCTGTCAGTCATGTGCTGCAGGCTGGAGCGCCTGGCCAAGGTCTGTCTGTGTGCTCCACGGCCGCGCTGCAGGGAGATAAGACTCCCACTCCAGGCTGTAGACCGCAGCAGCTAGCCAGAACCCCCATCCCACCTCCAGCCTTCCCCCAGCCAGCCCCCCTCCCCCAGTGCATGGCCTCTCTTCAGCCTACCTCCGCACCTGCAGAGTGGCAGTCCCTAAGCCAGCTTCCTCTCTCTCTGAGTGACACATCCTCCAGCCAGCGTCCCCCCCACTGTCACCATTCGCAACACGACACATCTTTTAGTTAACAACAGCCTGTCGCTAGGGTAGCTGGTTAACCTCAAAATGTCTGTCGTCTACCGTCCTCTCCTCCAGACCTTACACATACTTCCTAAGAGATTGTGGTTACTTAAACTGGGCGTGCACTAGGCGATTTTGGCCCTCGTTTTTAGGGTTAGGGTACGTTTTTGATATCGGAGACAAAATCCCAATGTCATTGTCTACTCCAGGCCGTCACCAATGCTTGTTTAATGTGAGCGGGTCAGAGACGCAATCAGAAGCCTACTGTTCCTGTCTTTGACCCATCCCAGACGCCCCGATATTGTCGAACGTTTGATGTTTTTATTTGCACAAAATCTGCAACGCTCTTGTAGTGTGAGATGTGCAACGACAACTTTTGAGAACGGTGGTCAGTAATAGGTCAATGAGAGCTCGCCAGAGAAGAAGCCAGTGAGATGAAGACGTTGTTCCGCATCACCCAGGATGTGTAGACTCTCCAGCAGAGGCCATGCCTGCCACTCGTATGCGTTTGTACTTGCCTTTATTAACCAAAGCCAAAGTGTCAAATCGTTTCAGCTCTGGAGTTCACGAGCGACGTTATTCAAGTCAAAAATGTGTTGGCTCGATATTTCAACTCAGTATGGCAAGCGTGGATCTCTGACTGAAAACCTTTTATAAGGCTGCTTTGAGTTAACTATCTAATCACATCAAGGGAAGAATCTTGTGGCGTGTCACCCCGTCTGTGTCACATGGTTTAGTGTGCTCACCCACTACGTTAGTGAGACAGGGGGAAGAAAACACAGGAAAGAAGGTTGTTTTAAAGTGAGGATTTTGAAAGTCGAGAAGGGAGAGAGGTGCGTGTGTGTTTCTTAGTTTCAAACATTTATTACCTTGACTAAACAGATATGACCTTCCTGAGCTCACTCTGCCATTCAGTTGGAGGGAGAAGCTGCAGTGTGTGCGTGTTTTGAGACAACAGTTCAGATGGGGACAAGTCAGTGCTCACACGTCTTTCTGCTGACTAGTGTGTACGTGTGTGTGTGTCTGAACCTTTGGTCCTGTGCCTGACAGTATAGATAAAGATCCTTGGGTCCGGTCCTGGTAGCCCAGTAGCCCTGGTAGCCCAGTTAGAACCATATCACTTTATCCAAAGAGTAATTCTGATGAAGCAATATACACCATAATCAGGTTACTCTGTCAGTTTATGTGTGGTCTCCTAGTGTGAGTCTTCTCATTAGTGGACAAAGCCGAAACTGCAACTCCTTCCTCAGCTCTCTAGAGCCAGAAAGTAGAGCCAGGACAGTTACCCAGAATTCAAACAACATCTTAATGTACATGGATGAAGTCATTAGCTTTCCTTAGTCCTTTTTTCCAGCACGGTAACACCACTAAACTGTGATTTTATTTTTTTTCCGAACAGAGGTAGGGTGTTTTTCTTTTTAATAGTATCATTAACCCGTCTCTCCCCGCTGTAGGGTCTTGGATGGCCCCAGGTCAGAAGTTGCACCTCATTCCCCACCACACATACATAACACAGTCTTTAGTGAGTGTCCAGAGAGGACTAAATTGATTGCACACATAACATATACGCTGAGTGTTCAAAACATTAGGAACACCTTCCTAATATTGAATTGCAGCCCCTTTTCCCCTCAGAACAGCTTCAGTTAGTCAGGGCATGGACCTTACAAGGTTTCAAAAGTGTTCCACTGGGATGCTGGCCCACGTTGACTCCAATGCTTCACACAGTTGTGTCGAATTGGCTGGATGTCCTTTGGGTGGTGGATCATTCTTGCTACACACGGGAAACTGTTGAGCATGGGAAACCCACAGACCGTTGCACCTGGCACCTACTACCATACCCCGTTCAAAGGCACTTACTTCATATTTTGGCTTGCACATTCACCCTCTGAGTGGCACACATGCACAATCCATGTCTCAACTGTCTCAAGGCTTTAAAATCGTTCTCTAACCTCTCTTGGCCCCTTTATCTACACCAGTGGTCACCAACGGGTCGATCTCCAAGGCATTCGTTGTCAATCACCAAACATTCATTTGCGTTCCTTTCTTTGTTTTTTGTTTTTTTTGCGTTGTTGGCGCCATTTGATTCAGCAGCCCTGACGGCGGGAAGGCAAAATGTTCCCATTTTGAACCATTTCATGCCTCTGCCTCCTCGTCAGGCCCAGATAGCAAATCAAGTGCACCTCTGGGCCTACTGCTGGCCAATCAAACAGCTCAGTTTCCTCGAGCCATAGACTGTAAAAAGAAGCCTTGAATGTACAGCAAGGTTGATAGAGACTCCGTGAACACAGAGAAGAGCTGCTGTTTTTATGAGTAAGTTCATGTCTTTAAGTTGTTATTCAGCACCGTCAACACTTTGTTCAACACTTTTTTTGTTCGTATGCCATAAAATGCATGTTCTCCCTACTTCCACTCACGCTACAATCAGCACTGTTCGCTGTAATGAACGACTATAGCATTGTGTCAGAGTTAATACCCTGCTATTGTATCATAACGCTGATGGGAGGGATCAGTGTGGTGTCCATATTAGCAGTCAGCCTGCTGGTGTAACTCGCGCTGTGACGTGGACCTCTGAATCAGTGTCGCTACAATGGACAAGCCACTTTATTAACAGAAATGTAGACGGTACCATAGTTCTACCTGTAATGATTGAAGCGATTACATTTGGCTTTTACAGCAACTGCTCTGAAGCTGCACGATGTAACCTGCTCCGTCACTGCAATCAATTACGGAAAAGCAGGAACAGGGCTCAAAATCTCGCTCTCTCTCTCTCACTTTTATTTCAGAGGAGCTGGACTAATGGTCCTCGTTTCAAACTGTTACAATGGAGATTGGTGGAAGGTAGTATATAGATTCTCTCAAGATGGAGTTACACTTGTGCTTCACTGATAGACAGGCATTCAACCCCAGGCTTTTAGGCTCTATACTGAGGCTGTGTGTGTACATAATAGCTAGGCAGAACACAGTGTGTTTTTTTTTATGTGGACTGTATATATTACTATAATCAGTCATTGAAGCGTTTGCTTGCTGCACGTTGTAAATGTAAAAACAGGCTTCCATCTGAGGGTGGGTCCAGACCAGCCATGCAATCCATCCACATTTATCCTGATTTGTTGCTGTGGTGCTCTCTTTGTTTACTGTAAAGCGGGTGATTTACGTCGGCTGCGCTTGGCAGGGCCTGTGCGTGGGGCCAGTGATGGGATGGGGAGGGGGGGGGGTAGAAGCCTCTGGGCTGGGCGACAGTAGGAATAGGACGGTCTGATTTGTGTCTTTTTATGAGGCTTGTTTATGGGTCTAAATGGCTCTAATGGCTCCTTTGTTTTCCCCTCCATGCAGCGGGCCAGCTGAGCCAGTCGGCCCACCTCTCCCTGCAGCTGCCTTACACCGTCCTGGGTCTGGGGCGCAGCGCCAACTTCCTGGACCACCTGTACGTGGGTATCCCCCGGCCCCTCGGGGACAAGGTACTGTATGGTGCGCCGCAGCACTGGGGGAGGGGAGCGGAGAGGAGGGAGATGCCAGGCAAAACACAGGACAGGACAGGATGCAGTAGGAGCTACAGCAGGTCTTAGTTAATGCACCATTTTAATACTTTTTCTAGTCACTGCACCCATGTGGAGAACACACCCAGAGCCACTGATACTGACACTAACTATACTGCAGGTTGATGTAAATGCTGTACATGTTTCTCCCTGTTGCAATATGATAAGTAGATGATCTATTGTGCAGTAAATAATTTGTTATCTTCTTCGTTCCCCCACTTTTGTGCAACCTCAAACATTGGCATGTGGTGTGGGTTCGTGTGGAGCCACAGCCTTCTGTCTCTCGTATCGCGTGCCGTTTGAAATGCCGTTTGTCGGTTCCTCGATAGATTCCCCTGCGCGGCTTATTTGAATTTGAGACGCTGGCTCCCGTTCCTCGCCTGTCAAAGAAAAGAACAGAGGTCTTCATCATAGCGGATTTGCATTGCAAATTTCTGCCCATACCTCACTACCTTGGGAGCGAGGCTCGTACAGAGTATGGCATCTGAAGTACAGCAACGTGCTCTGTTATCGCTCGCACCCTTTGAGTAATGCAAGAAAATGTTTCCACAAAGGTTCACATTTCCCCACACAGCAGTTAATAAAATATAATGCTTTGTATTATGCTAACCAATTTTTACCTTCAGAGGGTGTATGGATATGGTGTGTTCAGTGCTACATACACTGAGTGCACAAAACATTAAGAACACCTGCTCATTCCATGACATAGACTGACCAGGTGAAATCTATGATCCCTTATTAATGTCACTTTTTAAATCCACTTCAATCAGTGTAGATGAAGGGGAGGAGAAAGGTTAAAGAAGGATTTTTAAGCCTTGAGAAAATGGTAGTTGGTGCCAGGTGCACCGGTTTGTGTCAAGAACTGCAATGCTGCTGGGTACAGTTTCCCGCGTGTATCAAGAATTGTCCACTACCCAAAGGACATCGAACCAACTTGACACAACTGTGGGGAGCATTGGAGTCATGGGCCAGCATCCCTGTGGAACAGGGGGGGGAACACAATATTAGGAAGGTGTTCCTAAAAAATGTACACTCGATGTACACATTTAATGAACAGCTGTGTGTCTGACTGTCTCTGATAGTTCCTATCTGTCTCTCTCAGGTCTGTCTTCAACCCTCCCTCACAGGGAAAAACATTCAGGAGGCCTGTGAGAGAGTTAGGGAGGGAGGGAGAGAGAAAGAGAGGAGGGAGTGTGTTCTACTTCTACTCTCCTCCTGTACACTTGTCTCAATCCCATGAGGATCCTTTCCTCCGCTCACAAGGTTTACTTCACTAATCAAGATTCCCGCTCTGCTCTCGCCTCCCAAAAAACCCACTTCACTCCCAACTTCAGACCCAGCGCTCTCCTTTGAAACGCTCTCTGAAAACCCAGAAACGCTTTCCTCCTCTAAAACGCAGGCGTCTTCTCTTAGCCAAAGCGCCGGAAGCGCAGCCTGTCACTGTCTCTCACCGCTGTTCTGCATAAACCACACTGCATTGAAGAGCAACATGTCAGGGTTAGCTTAGGAGGTTAAGAACTGCAACTTGTAATGAACTAGCACACTGTTCACAGTGCACTGACTCAAGGTGACTCATTCCAGTTCGTCATTATTCTCCTTTAACCTATTTCGCCTCAAACACAAACAATCACTAGCAACTGGCAAATCAAAATCCCTGAATCTGCAGCTCTGAATCGCTTTGAGTCTTTGCCTTACATAGTATATGCATCGCTGAGCGATGTAGGTGTGTCATTAACTTCTATTGACATTTCTCAGTGTCAGGAAGGAGTCATATGCGTGGCTTCCTAACCCACACAACCCTCAGCATTGTAACGATACTCCAGCTAATGGGACTGTAGGAAGTAGGCTGACACCAGGGGGATACTTCAGCAGACCTCATTTATTTAATTTATTAGCCTGTCTGTGTTTTAAATGCATGGCTTTTAAATAGCTCGGGTATAGGTAGCTGAAACCCCTGGGCTCTCATTAGGGTGGTTCTGGGTAAACGAGGACGCAAAGTACCGGCGGCACACACTGCGTGTGCGTCTGCGTGCGTGAGCGAGCAAGTGTGTTTTCCTTATCCCTTAATGTTGCCAAATGATAGATGTGTGGTCGGAAATGAGTCTCTCTTCCCTAGAGGACTCTGTGAGAAAGATGAATTTAACGTTTGCCAGTGATTGCCATCCAGTAGCAACTTGAAGAGGGGAAAATTACCTTTTGTAATTAATACAGAAGCTGGCGTTGAAAAGCTTTTGAGCTTGATCTTCATAGAATGAAGTTTCTTAAACTCTGAAGCCGGAGAGCAAATTGTAGTGCAGTATAGGAAATGACTCAGGCCCTACATTGAATCTGCACTGAGAAGTGTGGGATATATTGCCTGCTTTGAACTAGACTTTTTCCATTATTGCCCCTTCATTCTGCCTCCCCGCGGCACTAATAACATAGTTTCTCTGTTTCTGCCTTGCAGGATGTGAGGAAGCAGGAGTGGACAGCCATCATCCCCAACTCGCAGCTCATAGTCATTCCACACCCACACAACGAGCCCCGCAGGTACACACACACACACACACACTCATACATCTGTACTTGGGACACCCACAAACATGCCCAGGCCATGTTTCCATTGGTTTTCTGTGTCATTCACATGTAGTTCTACCCCCAGGAGTGCCAGCAGATGGCAGAACCCCCCCCCTCTCTCTCTCTCCCGTATGGCCAGCTAACACATTCTCTCACCAACACATGGAACACACACACTCTGACAAAAGCTTGCACTTGCATATACAGTGCCTTCAGAAAGTATTCAGACCCCTTGACTTATTCTAAAATGGATTAAATTATTTGTTTCCCTCATCAATCTACACACAATACCCCATAATGACAAAGCAGAAACAGGTTTTTAGACATTTTTGCAAATGTTTTTACATAAGTATTCAGACCCGTTGCTATGAGACTTGAAATTTAGCTCGGGTGCATCCTGTTTCCATTGATCATCCTTGAGATGTTTCTACAACTTGACTGGAGTCCACCTGTGGTAAATTAAATTGATTGGACATGATTTGGAAAGGGCCTTGGTCAGGGAGGTGGCCAAGAACCCGATGGTCACTTTGACAGAGCTCCAGAGTTCCTCTGTGGAGATGGTTGTCCTTCTGGAAGGTTCTCCCATCTATGCAGCACTCCACCAATCAGGCCTTTATGGTAGAGTGGCCAGATGGAAGCCACTCCTCAGTAAAAGGCACATGACAGCCCGCTTGGAGTTTGCCAAAAGGCACCTAAAGACTCTCAGACCATGAGAAACAAGATGCTCTGGTGTGATGAAACCAAGAGGAAACCTGGCACCATCCCTACGGTGAAGCATGGTGGTGGCGATGTTGTGGAGATGTTTTTCAGCGGCAGGGACTGGGAGACTAGTCAGGATTGAGGAAAAGATGAACGGAACAAAGTACAGAGAGATCCTTGATGAGAACCTGCTCCAGAGTGCTCAGGACCTCAGACTGGGGCAAAGGTTCACCTTCCAACAGGACAATGACCCAAAGCACACAGCCACAACAATGCAGGAGTGGCTTTGGGACAAGTCGGGAATGTCCTTGGGTGGCCCAGCAAGAGCCCGGACTTGAACCCGATCAAACATCTCTGGAGAGACCTGGAAAAAAGATGTGCAGCAATGCTCCCCATCTAACCTGACCGAGCTTGAGATCTGCAGAGAAGAGTGGGACAAACTCCCCAAATACAGATGTGCCAAGCTTGTAATGTCATACCCAAGAAGACTCGAGGCAATAATTGCTGCCAAAGGTACTTCAACAAAGTACTGTGTAAAGGGTCTGAATACTTATGTAAATGTTATATTTCAGTATTTTATTTTTCAAACATTTGCACAAAAAAAACTGTTTTTGCTTTGTCATTATGGGGTATTGTTTGTAGATTGATGAGGGAAATTTGTTTAGAATAAGGCTGTAAGGTAACAAAATGTGTGTTTCCGAATGCACTGTATATAGCTACTACACTAGCTTATTACTCAGAAAAACACACCCACATTAGGTAGATGCATACATCATGTACTGTTCCTACATTATAGTGAATGCTCAGTGTATAGCTGTGTAAAGAAGGTGTTTTCAGTCTCATAATGTTTATTGGGCACAGGTTAACGCAACATATTGTGTCTAATTTTGTGTCCTGCGTTGCTATTGGTAGTTTTTGTTTTCACCACTAATATTTAATGTGTTTATTAGTTCTGATAGAATGTCTTAATGAAGTTCTCTCACAAGGTTTTTTTGATTAATATTTGAGCAGGTGCATTGTTCTTCAGCCATTTATTGTAGAATAATATTGTATCTCCACAATCTGGGCCTGTTCTTGTTTTTAGTCAAACCGTTCAAATGAACTCTCCGTTCTTTTCAATAGTCACAAAATATGTGCATCGAAAGACCGTAAAATGCGCTTGTCATTGTTTGTTTTTGATCTTATTGAAATGGTTCATCTCTGACAGGGATGTAGCATTTCTCGATTAGTTTTGACCTAACACGTCATACTTTCAGGGTATTTTCATATTTTGTGATTACAGGAACTTTATTGTCAAATAACACCACTGATAAAGCAAAATATGCCAAATTATAGCACGTTGACTCTTACGTTCTGATAGGGTTGGAAGAGATGAGAGACGTGCATTTCTTTGAACGAGTTTCACGTCACGTAGTAGTTGATACGCTCGTTCTCTCTCCTACCCTTTCCCTGTTTTAGTTGGAGTGCGAAATTATATCTGACCCCCAGTAACATAGTCCTGCTGACCGCCATCGCTCTGAGCGGAGTGTGTGTGTTCATCCTGGTCATCATTGGCATCCTCCACTGGCAGGAGAAGGTAAGAACGGAATGACACAAATACGTCGCTTGCACCGTTTATCGTCGTCATTATCATCACTTGCTGTTTTAATCGATAGTAATGAGCACCATCAACCTCCTCTCTTCCCCTTCATTATTAGCTGTACTGTCTTGTCATTTTTCCTCTTCTTCCTTGCATTCCTCCTCACTATCCTCTCCTCCTCCCCCTCCTCTTAATAGTCTGAGCCAAAGCCGGTTATGTTCTGGTCAGAGCAGTGTGTGTCCTCTCTCATCCTCCCCACCATTGCCAGTCCATAGTATCTGGTGGGGGTCTTCTCTTCTCCTGACCCTAGGGGGTTGCTGGGGAGCTCTGGTGCTCGTCCAGAGAGCAGGAGACCCGCTGTGGGAACAGGGCTCACTCGGAGAGGAACAGATGGGTCAGAACCAGCAGATGGGCCCTGTCCTCTAGCCTCCCACAGAGCTCCAGTACGGCTGTTAGAGGGCCATAACCAGTGAGGACGCTCGGCTGTAATTGCTTTTGTTTTGCCCCTTCAGCATATCAAATATTTTGTTCGTAATCCCTGTAAATATGTCCTCCAGGGAGTGTGTGTGTGTGTGTGTGTGTGTGTGTGTGTGTGTGTGTGTGTGTGTGTGTTGGTTGTCTTGCTACATTCCTGTGGGTGTTTGTGAATTTTACATTGAGTTTTAAGGTAATCATGTATTGTTTGAATTTCGCAAACTTGTGCTCAATTGCATGTGTGGTGTGTGTCCAGCCTACCGTGCACAAACCACGGAGCGATTCATCCCCATCCCAGTACAGCCGTGGCTGGTCTGTTTCTCCATCGAGCGAGGCCGAGCATCGTTGGCGTCTTCTCAAAGCCATCTGCTGTGGGTGCTTTATAATGCACGCAGGAAGCCATAATTGCTCTCCGCTCAGGGAACTGTTCCGGGAACACTAGCTTCATTGGAGTTGACTCTGCATTAAAATAACATGTTTGGCTCCATATCTGAGGAACTACCCAGCAATTATATTTTAGCAGAAAGCGAGCGAGGCAGAGGCATGGCTCCTTGTCCGTTGTTGATTAGAGGTTGATTGACTGATAATGTTCATGATGGCCAAGGTAATGGGAGCTCAGGTAATAGCTAGCTGTTCATTTGTTTAGATGATCTGTACTTCAGTTCAGAGCCCCCTTCATTTTCATAGATACAGGTAACTGCCAAAATAAAGGAAACACCAACACAACTTAGTACGGTGTTGGGCCACCACGAGCCAGAACAGCTTCAATGCACCTTGGCAGAGATTCTGGAACTTTATTGGAGGGATGCGACATCATTCTTCCTCGAGAAATTCCATGATTTGGTGTTTTGTTGAGGGTGGTGGAAAACGCTGTCTCGGGCGCCGCTAAATGATCTCCTAGTCGTGTTCAATTGGTTTGAGATCTGGTGACTGAGACGGCCGTGGCATATGGTTTACATTTTCTTCATGCTCATCAAACCATTCATTGACCACATTGTGCCCTGTGGATGGGGGCATTGTCATACTATGGGGGCATAGCCATGGTAGCCAAAATAATAGCCTGCCCAGCATGTTTAAACATGATCATTTTCATGATTAATACATGTTTTATACATTGCTTAATTAACTCATGTGCCACACCTGTGTGGAAGCACCTGCTTTTAATATACTTTGCATCCCTTATTTAATCAAGTGTTTTCATTATTTTGGCAGTTACCTTTATATCTGCTTCATGTTATTACTGTTGCAGCTGATGAGTCACATCTTTTGAATCGGCAGCCTGTTTTTGTGTCAGTATGACGTCTCAGTTCTTGTGAGGCTGTGTGTTTTTGTTCCTGTTGTATTGGGATGGCCGACATCTCCGCTGTGGTGGGTCTTTTTGAGCGTGGGTACCTGCCTTTGTTTGCTTTTAATGGGGGAGGGTCGTGACCCATTGTCATCTTTTTGTCTAGTCGGGTGTGCCATATGCATTGTAAGTGTGCTTGCCTTGAAGTCATATCTGAGCCCGGCTGCTGCTGAGTGCTCCTGTTCTATCTGACTCACTCTGCCCAGCACAATAACATACCATCATTGAAGGGGCTCTCTTAGATAAGAGAGTCTAACCTTTCACGCAGGGGAAAACAGCATTTGGAGAGAAATAATCTCCATAAACCTCTCCATTTGCATTGCGGTATGGGGTTGACCAGGTCACGGTGCGATGGGTGATTTACTTTTCATATTTACGCTGACCCCTGATATTTGTTCCATAAATCTCAATGATCAAATAGACGTCAGAGGCTGGTTGGAAACACAGTGCCTCCTGCAACAGCCGAGACTGGCTCAGGAAGTGTGGTTAGAACACTGTTAAAGATAAGAAAGCTTGTCGAAATTTGAATAAACCTGCTTTCTCTGTTTTAGCCTAGCTGTAAATCTGAGAGGTATTTTGGATTCTCTTTACTTGTCAGATAACTTTGGTTTCATGCCTGAGGAATCAATCAGTGTTTGTTTGAGCCATTTGTATTTTGGTGTGGGTTTAAACAGAATGCAGGGTTTTTCAGAGCAGTGAAGGCTGCATTATGCCTCCACGTTGCATAATGCATACATTGTGACAAAGGTCTTCTTTTATGCTTAGTTCAAGGCCCCATAGCCTTAGCACAGAGTATGGATAGGTTACCGCATACAGTAGACCTCTCAAATAGGTCAAGTTATCGTGTTACTGAACTTCACATTCAATCAGGAGGTTTCAGACCCTTCAATAAATGACACTGAGGATATCGCGCACGGAATAACGACACAATTATATCCCCTGAACACTCAATTATTTCATGTTCCTACACCACAGTGAAATGGAAATATTGACAGGATTTACAAGCCAGTTCACTGAATGAGACCTGAGAAGCGTATACCAGTATGTTCATTGTACTCCTGTACACGCCATAAGAACAAGTGGAAGTAACTGAACACTCAGTCCTAAAGACAGTCTGCTCTCTTAAGTCCTGAGCAACACAGACACGGCCGACAGACTCTCTGCTTAGATGTCGGTGTCCTCCATCAGGACTGTCTGTCGTATGGCGAGTAGTTCCAAAACACATCTGTCAGCTTCATCTCCACTGCATTTTTGAAGCTTCCCCCTTTTTTTTCATCATACGTGCCTTTAATGTGCTGTTTTCAAAGGAAAGCTCAAATAAACGTGAATGATCCTCATGAATCCGCAGAGGGTACATAATCGTACGTGGAAGTGAGATCCCGTTAACACTCGCAATAATGATTGCCTGTCTCAGATTGTAGCCATGACCACTCAGTAGGTCTGCCGGTTTCATTACAATTCTATAATGGTGTCAGACCCACCTCTCTCTCTCTCTCTCTCTCTCTCCCTCCATCACTGACTGTTAGACTCTGCTTGTCTGTGTTGGTCTGACTCGTGACCCCTGACCATTGCCCTGTGTGGGTTTCAGAAAGCGGACGACCGGGAGAAGAGACAGGAAGCACACCGGTTCCATTTTGATGCCATGTGAAGGAGCACAGGAAGAGATGGACCATGGGAAAAAAGTCATGCCAGCTTTCTGTTTTATTTATTTATTTATGTTTGCTGGTCGATGGAATTGTTTATTTATTTGATCCCCCTCGGGCTCTTGACGATGAGCCATTTAAAGTGTTAATATATCCATTAGACATTATCAAATGTAAAAGAGACAGACAGGTTACTTCTGGCATACTTGCACAGTTTTGACATACTTGCACATTTCAAGGGCCAAAATGATGGATGAACCCAAATCTAAACAGGACTTCTGAGTGAAATTACACTGAGTTATATCCCAGTTTACTTTTTTATTCAATGGTTTGGCTCAGCTCATTATGTATGGTTGTCAAATGGGCACTAACAGTTTACGTCATGAATTTTGCAATAATGTTCAATCCATGCCATCCTGATCTGCAAAACACATTACCGATGTATTTGTTTTGGGGGAAGCATTGCTATTGTAATGCTACTTGAATATTTATGTCTGTAAACCCATTGTCTTCCTGTATGTCCAATCTGCAAAGGTTATTGTTTTCCGTGGACTGTTATAGTGAGATCTTACATAGAGTCCACTGACCCAAACAGGGTATTTACACTGGATACATCCATTGTGCTGTACTGTATATAATGTACATGGTCCATAATGAGGGGTTACTGTATGTGTCAAGTTCATTATGTATTTTTCCTCTCCTTTTTTCAAATTCCCCTCCAAATCCCTGACACAATGTCTTATCCTTGTTTGACCGTTCCCACTCTCCCACTGCCGTCACTCACAGTGGTCTTGGAATGGCCTGTACTACTGACCCCTCTGGTTTGGTCATGTCCTTAGCTTTTTAGTCTTTCTCACTCTTAATAATCGTGTTTGTCTCGCATGATAAACACAGTGTGTTTTTGGAGTTTCAAACCCTTACGTGTTCATTAACTTACATGAAACTGTGGCGGTCAATTGAAGAATAGTCCACACAACACTTAAACTACTTCTACTTACAAGGGGAAATATGTTTGTTATTTAACCAACAGAAAGTGCAATCATCAATATTATCACCAATGTCAAGTTTCTTCTATTAATCATTCTATTTCATTTGGAATTAATGTGGGGCACATGCTATCATCTCATGTCTGTGGTTTAAATAATGATTGATAGTGATCCATCTAATTGATTGTATTTTTGTGTTTGTGTGTGGATTGTGTTTATAATCGGAAATGTTCAACTGAAGTATGATCATTTCTGTTGAGAATGTTTATGGGATGATGGGTTGAAAATTAAAAGTGTTTATCGTGCTTGATTCATGGTGGTTCTCACTTGTTTTGAATTCATTTAAATGTATTTCCGTCTCACTTTTGCCTTCCGTTTCATAGACTGGCACGTCTTTCCGAAAAATTGAATTATCCTAGTGAACTGATGACCAAAGAAACGATTGGAAGTGACAACTTGGCATAGCCTACAGTTTTGAGTTCTTTTTAGCTCATGTAGCGTAATGCATTGCAATCTGGCACTTATGGTAAAATGGTAGTCTAATAAAATGGTAGCCATCATTTAAATAGCAGTTGATGTTGTACTGTCTGTTGATGTTTTTTCACGATTGTCTCTTGGCAACAACTTACTGAGTAAATATTATCCTAATGGTAGGCTGTCAACTTTTCCGTTTTTTTGCGCAAAGCACATAACCCTATTGTAACTTGCTCCGTTCATTTTGTATTATATCATAAATGGCTTTGCTCAATTTTAACAATATAATCTTTCAATGTAACATGAACAGAGCAGAGACTTGTATGCAGCGAGAGATTTTACACTCGGTGATGGGGTGCATGCGTACAAGCTGCTCATTCACGCAAACATCGCCCGGAGCTTAAATGAGCCTTGTTTAGTGCCATTACTTCAGTTCAGCCACAGACCACTCTGTGCATCTCTCTGTGCGCGTCTCTCGGATACTCTGCTGCTCAACCTCACTGGACAATGCAACCTACTTTAATAATAGCATATGTTGCATGTGGAACTACAAGACACCTGTCTAGATGGAATTAACGTTGTATCTAATACTTATCGGGAGTGGTTGAAGAAGAAGCGCTTGTTTTCCTCAGAGGAAATTCGGAGTTGATGATTGTCTTTCTGACTATGGAATTAAGGCGGTCAATGAAAAGTTGGATTTTATAAAAAAGCGACTCAATGCCTTGGATCCATAAAATGGAGAGAGAAAGCGTGTAACTCCCCAAGCTTAAGAAGGAGAACGTATTTGGCACCACCACACAGGGAGAGGAAATGCAAAGAGGTGAGTTTTACTTGGCATCAGAGCGCTTTTGGATCGTATTAAGGACCACTGATATGATACAAAAGGCTATTAATCACTCGCATCGGCTGTGATATAATTCATCCCTTATTATTCTGCAAGATAGACGAAACTCACCCTTACCAGATGTCTCCCGTTGTATTTTCTCTTGCGCCAAGTTGTTTTATTGTGATATAATTCATCCCTTATTCTTCTGCAAGATAGACGAAACTCACCCTTACCAGATGTCTCCCGTTGTATTTCTCTTGCGCCAAGTTGTTTTTATTGTGTTATGCATGTTTGCAAGAAGCCAAAATCCCTGAATGGCATCGCCACCAGCCGGTTTACATCTATTCAGTTATATTAGCTTTTTAGACTATTGCAAGGGGTCATCTTTGAAACGTGCCAATATCCGAACTTATAAAGATGAGATCTTTGCACAAGGCTACACAATCCGGAAGAAGGCATTTCAATTTTGGCTACTTTTCTATTAACGCCTAAGGTCGATGTCGGCGCCACCGCGGAAATCAAATTAGCACAAAGAAAATCCAAATTGTAAAAATTTTAAAAAATCGGTCAATTTAAACTAGATGTGTTTTTTGTGTGTGTTTTTTTTTTGCATTGGATGCGTCTCAATGTGTAACACTTCTGCGTCTGTGGTAAAAGGTGACAGAGCTAGAGCGGTGTTTGTCAGACCATGAGACATCCCGAACATCTCAAGTCATGTGTGATGAATACAAATGGTAAAAGCAAATAGCCTAATTTATTTAGGAGTTGAAAATCGCCATGTTTTAGCTGAACGGCGGGTGGTGCTGAAGTGACAGCTCCTGGTGATTCGCGCCACATCTGGGACAAGGCCACAGCTGCGGTTTGCAGCTCATTTTAAGACGCGATATATTCTGCTGTGAAATCATTGTGTTTTGTACTGTACTCTAGGCCTATTATTAAAGGGACTGCCAAGTAGTGTTTTAACACACCTAGCCTGTAAACTTCACTGAATCTTATCACCGAGGGGGAGAAAATCGTGTTGAGTTCACTTCAGTAGGACTGGGCTATTTCAGTCGCGAAGGGCACAAAGTCTAGTTGTCTTAGAATTATCAACAAATGACTGTAGCGTTCTAACTCCGCATAGCCCCATGTTTTATTTTGTAATATAATTGCAGGATCAAAATGCATCAGCAAACACCCAAAGAAGCCATATCTATGCTTTTTGGGTTAATTGAACCAAGCAATCTGGTAGGCCATCCGTTTGTATTTACAATACACTCCTACTCATGTTCTTCCATTAGTGTAGGCTATCTTGTAAAGGCATTCAACCTTTTCAATTCAGACTTTCAGGTCGATTCAAAGCTATTTGAACCAACTGTGTGCTACAATGAATGTCTGCCATAGACTGCTTTTAAGAGGTAGTTATTATGGTCTTTCAGTGGTCCCTCATAGCGGAGTAGGATCCGGAAAGGGCAAATCTTTGTGAATAGCCTCATAGTCAGGCCGTGCGTGGAAAAGTGTGTGTGTGTGTGTGTGTGTGTGTGTGTGTGTGTGTGTGTGTGTGTGTGTGTGTGTGTGTGTGTGGTGTGTGTGTGCAGTCTGGCCTTCTGGCCTCCAGCGTATCACGCCTGGGAAGAGAGAGGGGGTGTGTGTATGTGCGCATGGATGTGTGTTTTAAATTCTGTATAGTAGAGAACATGCCGTCTGATTTCTTTTTGCAAGCCTGGGTGGCTATAGTCAATCCACGTTTCATTATGCATCAGTCAGGCTCTCGCTCATGGTTTAATGTGATATAAGCAGCGCAGTCTATTAAAATCTGTTGGGGGTAAACCTACATCGGGCTTATCTGGAGAAGACAGTGGTGTCGTGGGCTGAAATGTGCACAGGGGTACGGCGAGCAGTTTTAGCACAGATATAATACACAATGCAGTGCTGTTGCTGCTGCCTCCGGATGCCTGTCTCTCATTATGGCATCCCGCCTGTGAGCCTTATCCCATTTGTTCTGGTTCTGTCTTCATTCAGGACAGGAGGCTGAAGGGTTGGCGGATTCTCTGATAGGCGTGATGATGCGGGCCAACCAATGAGTGCTCCCTGACACACCATCAGAGGACAATATGATAACACATACACAGATATACAGCCTTCTTTGTTTAGCTGTACATGGTATGGGAGGAGAGAGCACTTTAGGCATCTGAGTTTGGCTTCAGACTTTTGGTTGTGATATGTCTTGGCCCCGATACGATGCTTTTTAGATAAGCTTTCAATGGCACAACCTATGAAATACAAGGCAGGGATACATCTACAAGACCCAAGGATCAATATTCTGTCAAGTATTGTTGTACATCGTACACATCAATTGCAAGATGCATCTTTAACTATATGTTACTGTCAGTGTCGTAGATCATTGGCTCTTTCACTGTGTGTGTGCTTATGTGTGTACTTGTGTGTGTGTGTGTGTGTGTGTGTGTGTGTGTGTGTGTGTGTGTGTGTGTGTGTGTGTGTGTGTGTGTGTGTGTGTGTGTGTGTGTGTGTGTGTGTGTGCTTGTGCACGGTTATGTTAGGTTATGATGGATATAGTAGGGCTATAGTTCTTAATTATGCCCGCTCTAGCCCCCGCATCACTGCTGTTCCAATAATCACCCATACACCATTTTGTAAAAAAAATAAAAAGTGTATAATTATCTCACCCAACAGAATAGAAGGCATGTTTCTCATTTAAACTGGTAATTACTATTTCCTATCTTAACTAGCAGATTTCAAGCTTCACATAATTGCTTTTTAATTAGGGGTGTGCGAGCTAGTGTGTTAGATTGCCTATTATTTCAACACTTTGATTCAATTGTTTTTACCTGTTCCACTCGTATTTGATGGTCCGTTTAGGAAAAATAACGGTGCAAATCATTGACATTGGAATGTTTTTCCCTTGCAGCCTGGGTACTCCTTATTCTGATAGAAGAGGGATTTGCTCTGGCACAGAGAACTAAAGGTGCGTCTCCTGTTGTCATCTTGTCATATTATGGGGGGAATAATCGGTCATGTTGTTGCACGTAAAACACTTTCACTGGCAGCAGCACAATAAATTGATCTAATCCCATACATTTCCCAATTTAAACATGGTCTTGATTCTCTTCACTGTCTTTTTCTCAGAGTCCTTTTCTCAGAATGAAGGCAATCCACCTCAGAATCTTAACGAATGTGGCATCTGGGTCCGCAACATCAACGGGGGAGTCTTCACGTCCCCCAACTACCCCAACACATACCCCCCTAACAAGGAGTGTGTTTACATCTTGGAAGGTACATGTCCGTTTCTGCCCGCTCAAACGAAAATGGCCTCAGCAGTGCCTTAGAACGTGGATAACAGCTGCTTATTAGTTTGTTGCAATTTTAACAGCCTGTCAGTCACTATATGCGTCTTATCAGAGTCATGTCATCCAAAAGTCCAACACCTATATGTCTGTGGGTAAAACTCAGCCCAGTCGAAGTCGGCTGCAGGAACTGATAGTGGGATTTCGTCAGTCGGGAGATAAATTGAAGACTTGGTGAAGCTCAAGGGCTCCCCCTGCGGAGACATCAACTAGCATAGCCATAGAACCTACATTGACGATCCAAATGATCCGTGTGCATGTACAATGAGCAGGGCTAAACGAGGCCAATTCTCCAGATCATCATGACTCAAACCCAATAATGAATGGCATCGCTCATCTCCAAAAGTGTTAGGAGAGTGAGTCACTCAATACTGATCGGTCAGAAATGTCAGTCAACCTGGTTTATATTTCACAAGATATGACTTGTTGACTGCATTCCAGAGACTCTTTTGTCTCTCGGATGATGTGACTCTTGGTTAGCGATTTGTGTATTTGTTTGATTGTTTCAGTTTGTTGTTGTATTGAGTTATCAAGCTAAGCTATATGTGGTATGTATGTAGCTACTTTTAACTGAGAGCTCTTGTTTCTAGTCCTTACCAGGGGAAATATACATGTGATTTAGTGTTCTGATAACAGTACTGCCGGTTTGGCTGAATCTGTACGGTAGGCTTCCGTCATTTATTCCTGTTTAAAATAGTGGCATTACTGCTTCCCACATACCTTCGAAGTACAGCTAATTTGTTTCGGTGTGTGTGCCGGCGGTGACATGATTTGTGTCAGTGTGGGCGAGCTAGTGACATGATTTGTATTTACGTGTGTGTCTGAGCTGTGACGTCGTCATTTAAATGGTGGTATCATTTGTTTCAGTTCAAAGGCATTACCCGCTCTTATCAATTTTTCTACCGTTTGACATTTTAGCATTGCAGGCAGTCTGATGCATATGTAATTCACCTATGAAGACAGGAATGAGCTAGCTTTTTAATACAAATGGTATGTGCAAGTGGTAGTCATGTTGATTCTGGGAGGCTACTTGAGCCAGTCATGTGGGGTGTGATTTACATGACATGAACTTCTAAACTCAAATGTATGGTTGAAGTTTTGTGTTTTGGTTCAGAACCTGTAAGGAAACATGCTGACATGTCAAGTCGTTTCAAGTCATGCTAAGTCCTGTGTGTATGAATCAGCACAATGTGCATTAGTGTAAGGGCTGAACTTTGGCATCAATGGATTGAATCGAGCACTAAGCTTGGGTACCTTTGTGTATTTATGCAGGCGTCCATAAACTGGCTGTGCATATGAGTAGAAAACAGGAGTTTAGCTGTTACCAGATTTTTAAACAAGTTTGTGTGCAGACTGAGATGCTGCTGTACTGGTAAACACAGTCCATGGAGCAAAGCCTTTTAGCAAAAACCAAACCCAACACACCCCTCCTCCTCTCTCACCTCCTCCAGCTCTCCCTCGTCAAAGAATCCAGTTGGCCTTTGATAAGAACTACTACATGGAGCCCTCCTTTGAGTGCCGCTTTGATCACATCGAGGTGCGGGATGGTCCGTTCGGCTTCTCACCGATCATCGACCGCTTCTGTGGGTCGAAGAGCCCAGGCCTGGTCACCTCCACGGGCCGTTTCATGTGGATCAAGTTCACCAGCGACGAGGAGCTGGAGGGTGTTGGGTTCCGTATCAAATACACCTTTATAGCAGGTACACATTCTCACAGTAGCGTGCCTGGGGCCTGGGCCTTCAGTGAAGTCCTACACAGTCACACCCGAATTAATCCACCTCTTATTACCATCATTATGGTAATCATGGCTCTAGACACTATACATTTAGACAGAAACGCAGTATAATCAGGCGTTGCGTCACCTTGAAATCAACATTTTTATTCAGAGAATTGCAGGGGAAGAGTACAATACCTTTTCATTGTGCAGCTTCGTTGCCCTGCGCGCTTGTTCGTTGAGCTGTAGATCCACTCGGGTGTCCCCAAACGTTTTCAAAAGCACCATTGCTTGTAAGTGCCCAGCCGTACTTTGGTGTCTCGTTGCTGCCTCGGTTAGACAACTCAAGTTTGCAAAGCCAGTGTGGCTCCAAACACCAAATCGATCACTTGCAAATAATAGTCATTCCCAGCAGTACAGTTTGCAGTGCTTCTCGGAGCCTGTGAGCCATTGATAGCGCTCGTAGTTGGAACTTTGAAAGTGGCGAACGAACCCCTTTCCTGCCTGTGACAGGCTTTGTAGCGTCGGCGTCGACCTCTCCTGACAATGTCTAACTTTTCTTGAAAAGTTTGTCTTGAGAATGGCATTATAATTATATCCTCGACCAAATCGATATCTTCTCCTTCCGCCATTGTGGGTTGAAAAAACAGCTTAGTAGTACGCAAATTCATTTGTTTATCAAATTCAGTTTCCTAGTTCTGAGATTCTGCATAGACCTGCCCATATAGGACCTGCCTCTCAATATTGGTAATCCAATCAAAAGACGTGCACGCGCTACGCCTGCTAGCTGGCTCCTGTGTAACACTGGAGCCAGCCAGCCAGCAGGCGTACAATAGCCAACTCTAAAGCTGATTGGTTGACACTAAATTTTAATTTCCATTCACTTTAAGCTACAAGCGCCCGCACTGTTGATTCTGAAGGCCTGAGGGCAGATTTTAGACCCCTGGCAACACATGATGGCTGAATATGATTGGATAAAAGATCTAACGTAAAGACCAGCCCTCCAAATCTCAACCTGGGGCTGGAAGCAGTGCAACCAAGAGGAAAGCTATGAAATGAAGAGTATAACTCTTACTCTGGGGAATAATTGAATACATATTTGTGGGAAAATATATATTTTTTAAAATCATATTCTGATGATGTTTAGGCCAGCAGAGAAGGCCTTGCTGGCCCTGACGGCCCACCACTGCATTCTCAGTTAGAGCTAGCCTAATGGGCATATCCTCATTACATACGCAGCCATAGGTGTGGATAATAAGGACTACAGCACATCCACAGATTTACTGTCAAGGGCCTCATTTTACTTGTTTGTTACCATCCAATAGTATATACTAAGGCACTGAAATCATCGTCTCACATCGGGTCACAGATATTAGCTCCCATTGGTCTTCCCCAGTTTATCTGACTTCCTTTAATGGGATCTTATCACTTTTCTTTACTCATGAATTCCAGCTCTGTGGATCAAGACTTATATGCTTTCCTGTTTCTAATTTCAGACCCAGATTTTCATCTGCACGTGGGTGGACTGTTAAACCCTATTCCAGGTAAGCGCTTCAATATTTCACAGGTGTTTGTCCGATTTGAAGAGCTCTGTGCTCTAAAGCTTACTGGCTGCTATCTTTCACTGACACATGCTCACATGCTCACATGCTCTCACACACAGAGACACATCTCTTTCTCTATCTCTCTCTCTCTCTCTCTCTCTATCTCTCTCTCTCTCTCTCTCTAACATCTCTCTTGTTTCTTTGTTCACGTTTTTCTATCTCTTCCCTTATGCTCACCTTTTCTTCTGCAATCCTTCTCTTATCCATAACCCCCCCCCCTTGTTTTCCACCTTTCTCTCTTCTCAGATTGTCAGTTTGAGATTGGTGGCTATGATGGTGTTATCCACTCCAGTCAGGTAGAAGAGGAGGATAAGATTAAGCCTGGTGACGCTCTGGACTGTATCTGGACCATCCGCGCTCCTCCTCAGTCCAAGGTGAACATCTTGTTCCCCCGCTCCTTCTCTCCAGTGGCTAAATGGGTCATCACGTCACTCACTGCAGAGGTCCAGCCACTGAAAACACACCCATTGATTAGAACACAGGAGACTGGGAGTAAGACATACCAGTCCCCTGACCCTCTCTCTGCTGTGGAAACCAAATTAGCAGTATGTCAAATTAGCAGTAGAATAACCAGGGCAGCGGGTATTAGGCCAATAACGCAGAAATAGCAGAAAATAGAATCGGCAGTACTGGGAATGAAGCTAAAAGCAGTCACTTGATGTCTGCGGTCTTACGAGTTCAAATGTGCTAAAGAGGCTGGATTGTTCCCGGGCTGAATTCACAAGGTGATCTCTACAGCGACACAGAGGCAGGTTTGTTAAGATTAGAGCCTATTCGGGTGCACAGCATACATCTTGCGCTCAAAAGATTTAGTTCTACAACTATTCATCTGAGTTCAATGATTCCCAGTGGTTTTGCGCTGTACAATTGGGCTAAGCCTACGAGGATAGGCTTAATCCAAGTATGAGTCTATTGTCCTTCAGTACCAATATCCCTTTATAAATGCTTCAATTTCCACTTCATTTTGGGTACCATTTCCTTTCTGAGTGTCAGCTGGGTCGCCGTGGTAACGTATTGTAACGTGGTGATTTTCTGGCTGTAGATTTTCATTCGCTTCCTGGAATACCAGATGGAGCACTCCAACGAGTGCGACAAGAACTTTGTGGCCGTGTACGACGGCAGCAGTGCCATCGAAAACCTAAAGGCCAAGTTCTGCAGCACCGTGGCTAACGACGTCATGCTCACCAACGGGGTGGGAGTGGTGCGGATGTGGGCCGACGAGAAGAGCCGACTCAGCCGCTTCCAGATGCTCTTCACCTCATTTGTCGACCGTGAGTGTTCCCCTTCTTTCGCCCCCCCCCAAAAAAATATGTTACTTGCAGTTATTGTGGGCCGTCTAAACCAGAAGTTAATTTGGAGATAAATAATTGCAGATCAGTCTGGGGACTTTATCAATTGGCAGGTCCTCTTGTCTCCTTATTTTTTAAAATTCTCACAATTTAGTGGTCAGTATTTTGTCCAGACACACAGCAGATTTATGAAAGGTTGGAAGAGATAGATGGGGCCAACTGCCCATTATTCTCCTTGATTTATTGACGACATCCACGTCCTCTGAATAGTAAATATCTGACTGACATTCTACTCTCATTTTGGAAAGGGGAAAGTTAATTAAAGTGGCATGCTAAGCAGTGATATCGCAAAGCCAGTTCTTTTCCCCCGTCTTTGCTGAGTACCTCAAAGAAAATGACAAGTTATTGAATATGCATATAACGGTGTAACGCATTGGCCATAATTATGTGTCATCATTCACGATGGACAAATGGGATTTATCTTCCCATTGAGGAATGGAAAAGCTGACTCATTTGTCATTATTAGTATGTCATTATGATCAGATGCTTTGCATAAAGCGCTGCCTTTTGGATGGCAGATGTGGTTTAAAGGTTGTATGTAAATTACAGAACATTTCCTTGGAGGAAACAGTTGAAGACTTCTATTCCAAAACACTATATCCATTTTCAGAAATGTTAGTCAATTTGCTTTTTACACTCTTGGCCTATATGGATAGGGCAATATTTAAATGTTTCTTAGGCTTTCACAAGGAAATTCAGAGAAACAGATAGTAATTTTGGGTGCGTTTAGA
The DNA here is from genome assembly GCF_018296145.1 of Oncorhynchus tshawytscha. Taxonomy (NCBI): domain Eukaryota; kingdom Metazoa; phylum Chordata; class Actinopteri; order Salmoniformes; family Salmonidae; genus Oncorhynchus; species Oncorhynchus tshawytscha. The sequence goes on from NC_056440.1 coordinate 58,843,132, forward strand.
AAGGAGTCCTGAGTGCATACAGGTGCATGTTCTGCGGCAAATGTCCTTCACAATAGACAAACATAGGCTCCTTCTGTTCAGTACGACCCAGAGTATGACGCCCTGTCATCTTGTAACTGGACATCAAACATAAAGATCCTGAATGTTGACACTGTATATGACATGGGTGTTATGACATGGAAATGTAAAGTGCACATTTGGACTCAGGTGTTTTCCATGTTTGTATGACATCACAGCTGTATTTATTGTAATCCTCAATGTCTACTCTTTCAAAACGCATTGTCATCTTAAATTGATCGCATTTCCCTCACTCAGACAACAGAAATGTGCAAGAGTTGCCCAACTAGCGGGAAGGGTAGGGGGAAATGTCTTGTCGTGTGCAGTGCTCAAGTTCAGAATGGCTGTAAGTCAAAAACCCATACAGCGCTGTGAAGCGCAAAGCCTGACCTCTGAAGTTAAATATAGCATGTTACTGTACAGCCACTGCGTTCGAATTTAGGTGCTTATCAGTGTCCAAATCTTCCATTCTCAACCCGTAAACGGGTATGAGTGTAAAGGGCTACAGAACTTCTGAAATTAATTGGTGTGTAAAAATGATACATTTGTGACATCAATATTTTCAAAAATGATATGTGTGTGTGTGTGTGTGTGTTGAAGTCGGAAGTTTACATACACTTAGGTTGGAGTCATTAAATTGTTTTTCAACCATGACACAAGTAATTTTTCCAACAATTGTTTACAGACAGATTATTTCACTTATAATTCACTGTATCACAATTCCAGTGGGTCAGAAGTTTACAAACACTAAGTTGACTGTGCCTTTAAACAGCTTGGAAAATTCCAGAGAATGATGTCATGGCTTTAGAAGCTTCTGATAGGCTAATTGACATCATTTGAGTCAATTGGAGGTGTGCCTATGGATGTATTTCAAGGACTATCTTCAAACTCAGTGCCTCTTTCCTTGACATCATGGGAAAATCAAAAGAAATCAGCCAAGACCTCATAAAAAAAATTGTAGACCTCCACAAGTCTGGTTCCTCTTTGGGAGCAATTTCCAAATGCCTGAAAGTACCACGTTTGTCTGTACAAACAATCGTACGCAAGTATAAACACCATGGGACCACACAGCTGTCATACCGCTCAGGAAGGAGACGCATTCTGTCTCCTAGAGATTAGCGTACTTTGGTGCGAAAAGTACAAATCAATCCCAGAACAACAGCAAAGGACCTTGTGAAGATGCTGGAGGAAACAGGTACAAACATATCTATATCCACAGTAAAACGAGTCCTTTATCGATATAACCTGAAAGGCCGCTCAGCACTGCTCCAAAACTGCCATAAAAAAGCCAGACTACGGTTTGCAACTGCACATGGGGACAAAGATTGTACTTTTTGGAGCAATGTCCTCTGGTTGGATGAAACAAAAATAGGACTGTTTGGCCATAATGTCCATCGTTATCTTTGCAGGATAAAGGGGGAGCCTTGCAAGCCGAAGAACACCAACCCAACTGTGAAGCACGGGGGTGGCAGCATCATGGTGTGGGGGTGCTTTGATGCAGGAGGGATAGATGGCATCACGAGGAGGGCAAATTATGTGGATATATTGAAGCAACATCTCAAGACATCAGTCAGGAAGTTAAAGCTTGGTCGCAAATGGGTCTTCCAAATGGACAATGACCCCAAGCATACTTCCAAAGTTGTGGCAAAATGGCTTAAGGACAACAAAGTCGAGGTATTGGAGTGGCCATTACAAAGCCCTGACCTCAACCCGATTGAAAATTGGTGGGCAGAACTGAAACAGCATGTGTGAGCAAGGAGGCCTACAAACCTGACTCAGTTACACCAGCTCTGTCAGGAGGAATGGGCCAAAATTCACCCAACTTATTGTGGGAAGCTTGTGGAAGGCTGAAAGAATGATAAAAATAAAAGCTGAAATAAATCATTCTCTTTACTATTATTCTGACATTTCACATTCTTAAAATAAAGTGGTTATCCTAACTGACCTAAAATAGGGAATTTTACGAGGATTAAATGTCAGGAGTTGTGAAAAACTGAGTTTAAATGTATTTGGCAAAGGTATGTAAACTTCTGACTTCAACTGTATATAATATACATACAGTACGGTAGGAATGGTAGGAACCAAAAATCTCAAATTTGGACTCATCAGACCAAAGGACAGATTTCCACCGGTATGATGTCCATTGCTCGTGTTGTATTTCTGATCAATTTGATGTTATTTTAATGGACAAAAAATGTGCTTTTCTTTCAGAAACAAGGACATTTCTAATTGGCCACAAACTTTTGAACGGTAGTGTATAGCAATACAGTAATATGAGATTTGGACTTTGGTCAATAGTAGTGCACTATATAGGGACTTGGGTGCCATGTCGAACAAGGCCTAACACTAACCAAACTCTATAGCATTAGGTTAGATTTATGATGGGTTTAATATATATGTTAAATATACAGGATACAAACATTCCATTCCAGCTAAACAATGGATATATAGTAATTTGCAACAAAACCCATTTTTCCTCCCCAGCTTCTCCTTTACCCAAATCCAGATAGCAGATGTTCTGAAAGAGCTGCAAAACCTGGACCCATACAAATCTGCTGGGCTTGACAATCTGGACCCTCTATTTCTGAAACTATCCGCCGCCATTGTCGCAACCCCTATTACCAGCCTGTTCAACCTCTCTTTCGTATCGTCTGAGATCCCCAAGGATTGGAAAGCTGCCACGGTCATCCCCCTCTTCAAAGGGGGAGACACCCTGGACCCAAACTGTTACAGACCTATATCCATCCTGCCCTGCCTATCGAAGGTCTTCGAAAGCCAAGTTAACAAACAGATCACTGACCATCTCAAATCCCACCGTACCTTCTCCGCTGTGCAATCCGGTTTCCGAGCCGGTCACAGGTGCACCTCAGCCACGCTCAAGGTACTAAACTACATCATAACCGCCATCGATAAAAGACAGTACTGTGCAGCCGTCTTCATCGACCTGGCCAAGGCTTTCAACTCTGTCAATCACCATATTCTTATCGGCAGACTCAGTAGCCTCGGTTTTTCTAATGACTGCCTTGCGTGGTTCACCAACTACTTTGCAGAGTTCAATGTGTCAAATCGGAGGGCATGTTGTCCGGTCCTCTGGCAGTCTCTATGAGGGTACCACAGGGTTCAATTCTCAGGCCGACTCTTTTCTCTGTATATATCAATGATGTTGCTCTTGCAGCGGGCGATTCCCTGATCCACCTCTACGCAGACGACACCATTCTGTATACTTCTGGCCCTTCCTTGGACACTGTGCTACCTCCAAACGAGCTTCAATGCCATACAACACTCCTTCCGTGGCCTCCTACTGCTCTTAAACGCTAGTAAAACCAAATGCATGCTTTTCAACCGTTCGCTGCCTGCACCCGCACGCCCGACTAGCATCATCACCCTGGATGGTTCCGACGTAGAATATGTGGACATCTATAAGTACCTAGGTGTCTGACTAGACTGTAAACTCTCCTTCCAGACTCATATCAAACATCTCCAATCCAAAATCAAATCTGGAGTCGGCTTTATATTTCGCAACAAAGCCTCCTTCACTCACACCGCCAAACTTACCCTAGTAAAACGGACTTTCCTACCGATCCTCGACTTCGGCGATGTCATCTACTAAATAGCTTCCAATACTCTACTCAGCAAACTAGATGCAGTTTATCACAGTGCCATCCGTTTTGTTACTAAAGCACCTTACACCACCCACCACTGCGACCTGTATGCTCTAGTCGGCTGGCCCTCGCTACATATTCGTCGCCAGACCCACTGGCTCCAGGTTATCTACAAGTCCATGCTAGGTAAAGCTCCGCCTTATCTCAGTTCACTGGTCACGATGGCAACACCCACCCGTAGCACGCGCTCCAGCAGGTGTATCTCACTGATCATCCCTAAAGCCAACACCTCACTTTTATCTCCCACACCAACTTTAAACATCTGCTATCTGAGCAGCTAACCAATCGCTGCAGCTGTACATAGTCTATCTGTAAATAGCCCACCCAATCTACCTACCTCATCCCCATACTGTTTTTATTTATTTTATGTTCTGCTCTTTTGCACACCAGTATCTCTACTTGCACATGATCATCTGATCCTTTATCACTCCAGTGTTAATCTGCTAAATTGTAATTATTCGCCTACCTCCTCATGCCTTTTGCACACAATGTATATAGACTATTTTTTTCTACTGTGTTATTGACTTGTTTATTGTTTACTCCATGTTTAACTCTGTGTTGTTGTCTGTTCACACTGCTATGCTTTATCTTGGCCAGGTCGCAGTTGTAAATGAGAACTTGTTCTCAACTAGCCTACCTGGTTAAATAAAGGTGAAATAAACATAAAATCTATTAATTAAAATTCTGAGAAGAGTAATATTTTACACACACATAGGCACCCATAACCATTCATTTCTCATGAAAAAACACAAATGTGATGAATTAGTCGATATAGCACTTTGGAAATAATCTCTTCAGTTGTTCCTCCACCACACTGTAATAGTTTAACTAAATGCCTGAATAATCAGAGATATATTAATTCCTGTATTCATTTTGGATATCATTTTTCTTTATTCCCATCACTGCAGCACTTCATTACCTTTTAAATTCAACAAAGATGTTTTTTTAAGAGATCTTAAACATTCTGATGCATATTAAAAAAGATCACATTTTTCATAGTGTTTGTCTTGCTTTTCAAATTCATGTTGTCCCTACGTCATAGATCGGGGTTCAATTAAAGGACCAAACAGAGACATTCATCTGAGTAATCAGTCAAGGCACTTTTATCTGGACCATCACCTTGGATATTTTAGTCCTTATCCATCTCAGAACACCATTGACACGCAGAGAGAGTACTGTGCATCATCATTTTCATTACCTCTGTGGTTCTGGGCTCTCTCAAGGGAGAACTGTGAAGATGGGGAACACGAACCGGCGCTGACACCCAGAGAGAGAACAAGCTTTTTGAAGGCGAGAGATGTCTAATCAGTTTGGAAGTGAGCGCATAGTCAGGGGAACTCTACGCACTCAACGGAAGACGAAAGGCGTGTTATGACCCCTTCATCCTGCTGTCAGAACTGCTTAGCCTCGCGGCAGTGGAGGGGAATGGTTTGGTGTTAGGCCCTAAACAGCGTGTATGTGTCAGGGTGCGGTGGGACCTGGTGGGGGCTAGTGTCGTACTGTCTGATGGGGTTTGAGGTGTGTGTGTGGCTGGGGGCATCCTGTTAGGACCCACAGAACCAGCCTCGCACATCCATCTCCTGGGCCCAGCAGCCACGTTCAATTTACCAGCCTTCCCAGCTGTCTCGTGACTAGCCTTGTAAGAGCTAGTTTAGTCAGGAGTCTCAGCTCGCCTGGCCATCTGTGCCTCGTGATGGCCGTCTAAATTGATTTAATGCACTCCATACTCTACGCTGTTTTTTTTTTCACTCTGCATGTTTGCTAGGAGAAGCAGCCATTTCAATTGCCGATCATGTCATGCAAGCTGTAAATGATGATGTATGGTTTCAAGTTGCAGACATCTAGCGTTTTATCGCAGTAGTTTTCATCTTTGATAACTTTACCTTGTCTCTTGTTTCAGCCCCATGCAATAGCAACACATTCTTTTGCCATAGCAACATGTGCATCAATAACTCCTTGGTGTGTAATGGGGTCCAGAACTGTGTCTACCCCTGGGATGAGAACCATTGTAAGGGTGAGTGAAAATGTAATTTCCTATTTTCTACTTTTAATCATTTAGTACTTTTATCATGTGGTAAATTGACTTGCGACAACCAAACCATTATAGTAGACTTACTGTTTTTTCCGCTTCACAAACAGAGAAGAAAACCAATGGCCTGTTCCATCAGATTACTAATACCCACGGCACGGTGATCGGCGTGTCCTCAGGCGTGGTTCTCGTCCTACTCATCATCTCCATCCTGGTTCAGATGAAGCAGCCCAGGAAGAAGTTGGTAGCCCGCCGGCCAGTCTTCAACAAGGCTGGCTTCCAGGAGGTCTTTGACCCTCCCCACTATGAGCTCTTCTCCCTCCGTGACAAGGAGATCTCCTCTGACCTGGCTGACCTATCAGAGGAGCTGGAGAGCTACCACAAGCTGCGCCGCTCCTCCACCACGTCGCGCTGTGTCCACGAGCACCATTGTGGCTTGCAGGCCTCGGGAGGCAGCATGAAGCAGAGCCGCACCACCCTCAGCTCCATGGAGCTCTCCTACCACAACGACTTCTCCAAGCCCCCGCCCATGAAGACCTTTAACAGCACCTATAAGAAAAGCTGCTATGGCTACAAACAGACTCACGATTGCGCTGAGAATGTCATTGAAGACCGCGTCATGGAGGAGATCCCCTGTGAGATCTACGTCCGCGGCGGAGCGGCCGGGCCAAGTGCTGGGCCAGGAGGCTGTGGCACCCTCAGCTCCCGCAACGGGGGCCGCAATAACACCAGCATCGTCGACCCCCAGCAGCGTTCAATGTCCATGGACTTCTAGGTGAAGATGGGAGAGGGGGAAGAAAAGGAGGAGAGGAACCTTACTCAAGTTTATTTTCTGGTTTTCCTTCTTTTGATCAGTTTAATAGGGGGGACTCTCGCATGCAGATTCAGCCTTTCCCCTGTATGCTCAAAATAACGGGACACTGCCACACAGAGAAACAGAGTCAGATAAAAAATTACTTGACTGTTTACTGTATTTACATTCATTCACATGTCAAGCACATATATATTATCCTTCTATTTTCATCTTTATTTTCGTCTATGTACTGTATATTAAAACCAGAGTATCAAGCTTCATGTTGTTGCTTTTAACCCATTCATTTGATATTGTTTGATTTGATAAAAATGTGCATATATGATGACAATGATGTGATGCAGGTTATGATTACCACACACACATCTACACACATGCAGAGCCCCAATGAATATTCTATGTCTTGAGGGAACACACTAAATATACATTCAGATGTGGCAGATTTTCATGTAGGATATCTACAGGATATTTGCCAGCAGCATACCACCCTGCATACCACTGCTGGCTTGCTTCTGAAGCTAAGCAGGGTTGGTCCTGGTCAGTTCCTGGATTGGAGACCAGATGCTGCTGGAAGTGGTGTTGGAGGGCCAGTAGGAGGCACTCTTTCCTCTGGTCTAAAAAATATCCCTAACGCCCCAGGGCAGTGATTGGGGATACTGTCCTGTGTAGGGTGCCGTCTTTCGGATGGGACGTTAAACGGGTGTCCTGACTCTCTGAGGTCATTAAAAACCCCATGGCACTTATCGTAAGAGTAGGGGTGTTAACCCTGGTGTCCTGGCTAAATTCCTCATCTGGCCCTCAAACCATCACGGTCACCTAATAATCCCCAGTTTACAATTGGCTCATTCATCCCCCTCCTCTCCCCTGTAACTATTCCCCAGGTCGTTGCTGCAAATGAGAACGTGTTCTCAGTCAACTTACCTGGTAAAATAATGGATAAATAACATCTAGACAGAGGAATAGATGTGTTTTCTGTGTGCTTTTTAACATTTTGGTTCCATTTGGGGATTTTGAGTTCAGATGCGGACTATGGTGGTGAACCCAGAGAGTATAAAAGGGGGAATCTATAAAGGGATGCCCACACAAACACACCTGGTACAGGGTTGAATTTCCATGAAGTTTTTAAATTATAAATAAAAGCTAAAAGGGTCATTCGGGAGCTGATGATAAATTCAGAGTGATGTTAGAATGTAGCCTAAATAGGCTAGCAACTTTTAATTCAGAAATGTTGATATTACCTGAATGGTGGAATAAGGACTACACAGATGAGATTATTTTCTGATCTGACATTTAAAGCAAACAGACAGACAGACAGACATGGGCCACCATTTATTATTTCAATCACTGGTTGTAGGATTTCATTGTTTCATTAAAAGAGACCCTACTCACTTACCTGTGTCTGCCTTTCATTTTATAAGAAAACACTAACAGTTGCTCTGCATTAAAAAAAATACCAAAACCCCACAACTTAATGAAACAGCATGGGAATTGAAACTACTGAAAATAGCCTGAAGTTATGTTTTTGTTTAGTTGATGTGTACAAATACATAGTATTCTTAGCCATTTCAGAAGAATTTAAAATTAGTCTCCAATTCATATCATGTATATTGTAATTAATTACCATAATTGACTCTGCTCAGTCCTATAAAAATGTATTTATATGATTATATTATACATAGAACCGATGGAATAAAACATTTTTTGACTGAGTTTTGTGCAACCGGGCCTTTTAAAATTCCTCTTCAATCAAAATTCACTCTGTAGCATGCAGTGTATAGGATCTTATGTCCATTAGTGTCTGTAGCAATCAATGTCAATTACATTTTATTTCACTTAATTTACTGCAACACCATTGTTAGATGAGACACACAAAACACGGAGACAGACATCAGTCATAGAAGCCGAATCTCTCTCTCCACCATCCAACATCCCAACCTCTCTCTCTCTGCTGTCATGTTGCATTAGACAATACGATATGCGCTCAGGGCTTCATCTGTCTTAAAAAGGCAGAGGACAGACACAGAGTGCCACAAGTACCAATGGGGTCTGAAGCTACAACGGAGCCCTCAAAAATCCACAAAAAATTATCTATGAACATAGTCACAGAGGTCAACAGAGGGTGTTGTGGTGCTTGTAATTCTCAATCTGCCTAAATTGAAATAGACCCATAGTGATCTAATACTCAAATGATCAGTCACAAAGTTATGTGAACTCAAGTGTCCTTTTGTTCCAGGTTCCAGTCATTACAACACCTCATGGATACGATACACAGTTCATATTCCTACCAACATAGACCCAATGATATGATTCTGTAGGCCTTGATGTAAAGATATGGTGGACGGTGTCAACCAAGAGAGGACAAACGACTCCTGAAGTACATACAAAAATATACAGACTGAGCAAATACTGTGTGTCTATAAGTGCATGTGCGAGCTTGTATGTGTGTGGTTGTGATTTTGTCAAAGTTTCATCTTAGAGACATGCCACAAGAGGTCTCTTCACAGTCCTCAAGTCCAGAAGACGTACAGTACTAAATAGAGCCATGACTACATGGAACTCTATTCAACATCAAGTAACTCATGCAAACAGTAAAATTTGATTTTAAAAAAACAGACCTGTGGCATGCATATACACACGTACACATGGATTTTGTACTGTATCTATGTGGTTGTGATGGAGTAGGGGCCTGAGGGCACACAGTCTGTGAATGTATTGTAATGTTTTTAAAATGGTATAAACTGCCTTAATGTTCCTGGATCCCAGGAAGAGTGCTGCTGCCCTGTAAAATACCTGAATCAATTGCTCATGTATAATAGAGAGGAGAAAATATATGAGGTGAAAAGAAGGAAGTCACCCTATAATTGAGATGCACATCTTTTTTTCTAACGCCAGGAGAAAGGTTAAAGTTGACGCAACGTGTGACGTTTTCGACCGGCTCTTCTTCTTTCTCTTCTCGCTTCCCGTGCAGAAGGTCCGATCTCCAGCTTCATCATGGCGAACGTTGTCGATACTAAATTGTATGACATACTAGGGGTGTCCCCCACTGCCACTGAAAATGAGTTGAAAAAGGTAACGTTGACTGTAGCTCCCGATTTATCGAGTTAAATTTAATCTAGGTGCTGTGGAGTTTGAATTGTTCGTAGAAACAGGAAATGGGTTATTCTGGCTAAAAGCTAGTCTGGCCTAGCGTTAGCTAGTCTGGTAACGTTAGCTAGTTTGACTAGCTCTGTTTCTTGCTAACAAACGTTAGCGTCAATCAGCAAATACTTGTTAACTGTGTGTCCTGTACTACAATTTATCTGCCTTAATGTTTTAGCTAACTACCTCTGTCTTTGGCGCAAAGTCTTTTCGATGTTTGTACTTTGCGCTTACGTTAGCTTTCAGTTTCAACAATGATGGCATCTCGTAAAACGAACGCCGGCTTCGGGTATATATTTTTTGATAAAGTTAGCATGCGGTTGGTAGCTCTATCACCTGTCTTTTAGTTTAGAGTCCGCATAATACGCACTGTATTGTTAAATATTAAACATTTTACTGTATCAACTCGTTTGATAGCACTGGATTAGCAGTTTTGTTTACGTTTTTCCAGACTGGTGGTTGCTAACTAAGACAATGACTAGCTAGTAGCTAGCTAACTCTCGTGCGTCTGTCTGCTTATAACAGATAAAAGACGCAACCGAGTCGCCTCATACCAGGTTGCTATAGATAAGTTACTATATCAAGGTTACCCCAGTTTGATCTTGTAACGTTTAACTAACTCTTCGCTAACGTAGTGTGTGCCACCAAACGAGTTAGCTGGCTAGTTGCGTTATTTAGCCGGCTAACCTACGACGTTAACTCACGTGTTTACAGATTCATTCACAGTAATGGCATTTTGGGGCCAAATCTCCAAGGTCGGACATTTTGGGTTGATTTTGTTGTGGGAAAATTTGATTCATAGCTGGTTAATAGTTGTGAAAAACATTTGAACTGTTTAGCCAGTAGTTTACTTTAGTCATTGTGAGAAGGTGGCTAGCTAGTCCGTCAACGTGCATATAGTAGTTAGCTATCTTCCGCAGTTATTTTAAGCTCAATTTACTAGCTAGCTAATTTAGGCCAGCTAACTAACTTTACCGTAAAAAGCAACGTCAGATTCCTGTCAATATTTAATTGATGGCCACTACGGGGATTACGTAAAAAGTGGAAATGGTTATACAACTCATTGACTAACGTTAGCTAGCATAAATAATCGAAACCAGTGCCTTGTTGTATTCATGTGCTTGCCTTTTCTTTCAGTCATACCGGAAGCTAGCAAAGGAATATCACCCCGATAAAAACCCAAATGCTGGCGACAAGGTATTGAAATGGCTTGAAGTACATTTTTGGGGGAAGGGATACGATGTGGTCTAATGTGAGGAAAGGGTTCAATCGTTCCTTAAACTAATGAGTAGATGCAAAACGAATGTTAATAAATATCTGTAAATGTCATAACACTTACTGTACACCGGTCTCCTTCAAAAACAGTTCAAGGAGATCAGCTTTGCATATGAAGTGTTGACTAATCCAGAGAAGAAGGAGCTTTATGATCGCTATGGGGAGCAGGGACTGCGAGAAGGAGGTGGTGGTGGTGGGGGAATGGATGACATATTTTCACACATCTTCGGAGGTGGACTCTTTGGCTTCATGGGCGGACAGGGGCGCAGCCGAAATGGTGGTAGACGAAGAGGAGAGGACATGGTTCACCCACTCAAGTAAGCTTAGTCTATTTATTGGTGGTGTCACAGATCTCTTCAGTGATAATTAAATATTTTTTATATTATGATTCATTGTCTGACTGTTTAAGTGACCTGTGGTTTCTATGACCTTGCTACGCTCTCCAATTATGCGCATTGTTTTTTTAGAGTTTCACTGGAAGACTTGTACAATGGAAAAACAACTAAACTGCAGCTGAGCAAGAATGTTCTTTGTGGCACTTGTAATGGGTAAGTGTTTCCACTTTCATCCTTTTGTATCTGCAACAATTTTCCCTCAATTACTTCTCTAGCCCACATGAAGCAGTGTTGAGATCTTGCTGTTTTTGCTTGTCAATTATTGCATCATACGTGTTGATCATGTTGGTGTGTTAGACTAAAGGTTAACTTCTCAACAGCCAGGGTGGAAAGACTGGCGCAGTTCAGAAGTGTGTGGCCTGCAGGGGGCGTGGTATGCGCATCATGATCAGACAGTTGGCTCCTGGGATGGTCCAACAGATGCAGTCTGTTTGTACTGATTGTAATGGGGAAGGTAAGTAACAGTAGTTTAGAAACCCTATACTTGTAGTACCCAGATACGCATGATTTTAATTATATATTTCAAAAACTTTCAACTGGGCAATTCGGTTAAGGACAGTTATTTACAATGACAGCTTACTGGAGAACAGTGGGTTAACCGCCTTGTTCAGGGGCAGAATGACAAATTTTTTCCCCCTCTTGTCAGCTCGGGGATTTGATCCAGCAACCTGCCGCCCAAGGTAGCCTAGGTGGTTAGCAAAAAGGCTTTGACTCCTAAACTTCTATTGTTATACCCACAGGTGAGGTCATCAACGAGAAAGACCGCTGTAAAAAGTGCGAGGGCAAGAAGGTTAGCAAGGAGGTGAAAATCCTGGAGGTCCATGTCGACAAAGGCATGAAGCATGGGCAGAAGATCACCTTCGGAGGGGAAGCCGACCAGGCGCCTGGGGTAGAGCCAGGAGACATTGTCCTCGTCCTGCAAGAGAAAGAGCACGAGGTAGAGATTAACTGCTGTGCTCTGGACACCATGATCCCCACACCTTAAGACTGGCTCTTGTTAACTAAGGGCAATATTACAATGTGGAAACATATTAGTGAAGCTGCAACATTGATGTGTAAACTTGTTATTACTCAGCTATTATGTCTCGCATGTCTATGAGGAGTATAGTATAGGTGGCGAATGTTGAACAAAAGCGTCCAGCTGGCTGAGTTGGGTCCTCCAGCACTCTTGACTGGGATCCTTTGGGAGCAGATTGTAGTGACAGCACGATGCTGCTAGGCCAATGAGAACACATTGTAATCCAGTTTCCAGTACTGTCCCCCCACCCTCTGAGCCCCCTGCATGTCTGGCATAACTTGGTATTAATTATAGTCATGAGTGGCACGTAGTTCCTAATCTTGTAGTCCTAGAATTTCCACTCCATTGTCACCTCCAGACTCACTCCTCTGAAGATGGGAGAACAGACACATGTTAATGGCACCAGCCTGTCATGTGGAAAACAGACCAGTACAGTACCCTGACAGGATGTATATGCACCGCTACCTGGGGGGGGGGGGCTGCTGCTATCTTATGTTCATTATTTATGTGCCAGCAGTATCAGTTAGTTGCATTTCTATCAAGTGTTATTTTAAATTGGCCTATAACCATGTCTCTTACTATATTGACACTCTGCCTGTTTTCTCATGTCAACAGACATACAAAAGAGCGGCCCATGACCTGCACATGACCCATAAGATTGGCCTTGTCGAAGCACTTTGTGGATTCCAGTTTACGTTGAAACACTTAGACGGCAGACAGATTGTAGTCAAGTATGCTGCTGGCAAAGTCATTGAGCCAGGTAAGAATTGATCTTTTTACTAGTTTTACATGTGGAAGATGATACAACAGTATGTGAATATTAATCTGTGCAGTATATGAAAGCAATGTTTCTTTTAATACAATGTTTATTTTACAGGCTCTGTCCGAGTTGTTCGAGGGGAAGGGATGCCACAGTACCGTAATCCATTTGAAAAAGGGGACCTATATATTAAATTTGATGTGCAGTTTCCAGAAAACAACTGGATCAGCCCCGATAAACTCAATGTAAGTCATGGACTATGAAAAGACGTGTCCATTTCTGTCACAAGCTTGAATATTATGGTACTGTTTGTTCTATTATGGGATTGAATGACACAATTTGATCATTCCTAACAGATTAGGATTTTGACCCAGACCATACTAGTTATGTTTAGCGGCACTTTGTTTATATATAATTTTTTTTAAACCCCTTATGTGAATCTGCTACTTCAGCTTTTAAACACCATTTACTAATGATATTGGTATTTAAGAGCTAAGGTACCCCACAAGTGTGTATTTTTAAGGGTTTTGTAACGATAGCTGCATGCTGAATAGGGGGCTTTGCTAACTAGGCATAGTTTTTCTAATTTTCTGTGACCCTCTGTCAACCCCTAGGAGCTGGAGGATTTGCTGCCAACACGTGCCGAGGCTCCCATCGTGTCTGGGGACGCGGAGGAGGTGGACCTGCAGGACTACGACGTCAGCCAGGGCTCGTCTGGAGGACGACGTGAGGCCTACAACGACAGCTCAGATGACGAGGGAGGCCACCACGGCCCTGGAGTGCAGTGTGCCCACCAGTAGCATCTGGCGTAGGGGAGAATGTATGTGTTGCACCCGCCCAATCTTCCATCCCGATCACGCAGCCCTCACTCTCCTTGTGGCAACACCAGATAAGATGGGAAAAGGTCATTTCTCCTTTGATTGGTGTGTAACTTGCATTTTTTCATAGTATTTACAATAATTTAATTTAAACTAACCATAAAATGCCGTTTTGGCCTCAGCCTCTGGACTGTGAGGTGTGAGTTAAGGGAGGAAGATCCTGAAAGGACACAGGACACAAACATCGCATTTTTAGGTTTGTATGTATCTGTGCTTGATTTTTACCACTTGATTTCTTTTTGTAGGTTTTTACTTTTGTTTTCCTTTCTATATATTAAATTCAAACATAAGACAACATTGTGTATAATATGAAAGTGATTGTCGGTGAGCTTTATATCAGCTGCGCTTATACAGTGGTGATACAAATGGAAAACACCTATTTCTGTCCTCAACCCTGGTGCATGTTAAGACCGCATTGGTTCCTGCACTGATTAAACATCCAACCTATTGAGCGAAGCTGGGAAAAAATACTATTTAAAAGCAGCATAACTTCTGTGAAACAAGGTTTATTAAGTTGTTAAATAAACGTTCTTCAAATCTCAAACAGCAATACTGGATGTCTGTGATTCTGTCTTGTCCTTGTCTGGGAAATGTCATCAGTCAGGAAAATTATATTTCAGTTACCGTCTCAGTCCTTTGTCATTAATGTTGATGGGTATCATAGAGAATGAGAGGCCACTAGTGGCCAAAATGATGTTTTAGCATGGGCAGCACCATTGAGGGTTTCCACCATGCTTCCTGAGTTGTACCCTCAATAGCATTGGCATTGCCCATGCTGTCAAAGATAGACGAGTCATCTATGGTATGTTCTAGCCCCCCACACACACATAGCTGCCACTGTTAGCGTTGCTTACCAGACAGCCATTTGTGCATGTTTTGCATAAATAAGTCTAAACATGCTCCAGCTCTGGTCATAGCTAGGCTCATGCAAAATACATTATGCAGGTGCTGTTCAGCTCCTGCCAGGTTATTGTAGCGGTTTAGTCTTAGGTCACTATTTGTTAATTTGAGTCTGTATTGCATAAATATCTTAGAATTTATCTTAAATCTGAGCTGAGAGAACACTGGGCCTAGTTTCACAATTTACCAGTGTCTGGCGTTAAGCCCTCAATCGATTGCACCACCCCCCAGTATAAAGTCAAAGAGCCTCACTTGGAAGGTCGATTCCTTATAGCAGCTAAAGAACTCATTTGCATTCCTTCCAGCCCCCTAATTCAGGGCCCTCTATCTAGCACACCCTCCAGCATGGGGGATGCAACAGAGGACTCAGCTGGGATGATGACCTGTCCACTCTTATCCAATCAAGCACGCTAGGGATAAGGAGGATGACACGCCCAACATGGTGAAGGTGCTAACCAGTGTTGTGGACACATTCAGTCAAAACTAAAGGGTCAGGAGTCATTCCGAGGCTCTGATCACACGGAGTCCGAAGGAAGCTCTGCCTCAATACACACGATCCTGTGTGTGGCCTTAGCTTGATGACCCTGCAGCTAACCCATTCTTTAGTAAGGCCCCGGCAGCTACAGTTGTGCCACCTTCGGCTTTTCTTAGTTTCAGAGATGCTGGGCTGACCTGTGGCAAGGACACTGCCATGAGCAACGTAAAACATGGCCCGCTGACACAGGCCTACGACACAGCATCCCGCACCGGGAACTCTTCAGTGCTCGCTTTCATGACCAGAGAGCTAGACTACTGTCATCCCTGTTGTGGCTCACCCAAGCCCAATAACTAGACGGACGCTGAGAAAGCTCCCAGTGGTCCCCGGACTGCTCTTCAGCCCCACTGAGTGGGCCATCGAACGTAGTTAGGCTACTCACTGGAACCCAAATCCCAGGCATGACGTGTGAACCTTGCCACACTCACTCGGCCCAGTACAAGACAGCGATGCTGTCGGACGATTTACCCAGCAGCACCTGACCTACTGGACATCTCTCCTGGGGAAGGGCACGATCAGAAGAGTTAGATGGCTTTTACTCAACCTATGTCCAGTTCTGGATTTTATATTCTCCCCTTTCACATGTCAACGTTCTCTAGACACTAGCCGCAAGGGATGGTTCCCATCCCTGTGTTACCGGAACAGGCGTTTTCTGCAGTTCGCCTTCCAGGGCCAGGCATAAGTGTGATATTACCCTTCTGTCTCTCCCTGGATCCTCACAAGATGCGTGACCGCAGCCCTGAGCCTACAACATTTAGAGCCTTCCTTACCTTATGAATGCACAGCACAGCCATGGTCACTTTCTAATGGCATGTATAATAGTGCATGCACAGCATTTTTCTGTAACAATTTCAGTTGAATGCATTGAACAAACGTTCCGGCCACTGATGGGCATGGTCGTGAGGCCTCCGCGGTGACAACGTTAGGCCGGTCTAAGGCCCCAAACATCCCCTGTGCATGGATGCCTACTGTATGCCCCCCTAAGGCCCCGAGCATATATATAGCTTGCAACATCAGATCAGTTTCTCTAGTAACCCAAAACTGTCCGGTTCTATTAGATTTCTTCCCTGCGTACACAAAATCTAATTCAGTGTCATAGTGGGACTGCTTCAGCGTATGATTAGCCAGTCATAAATTGTATTAGCATTTGTCCTGTTAGGGTCAGAAAAAAGTGGTCAGTTAATCGATGTTACCATAAAGTGAAATTCCGGCACAACAAGTTGGGCTGTATGTATTTGTAAGTAGTGCATGACTGAGTGCCACAATACCTTATAGAAATTACCTGAGAGGAATAGGAGCTCAAGCAGAACATTTTAGGTGACCTCTTGCCCAAGTCGAGCACTGCTTGGAAGATCATTCAGTTTGGCCATTATCAATACAAAAGATTCAATAGGATGCTCACAACCAACTTCGTGGGGCTAAATATTGCTCACCAGCCAGTAAAGACAAATATACAAATCTTTATTTATAGTAAGTAAAACATGCACAGGTGGCATTAGTGGATCAATATTAGCTGTGTTGGTATCATTGCACACTCAGCGGCTGATTCGCTTTGACTTTGTTGAAAAGGTAGTCCATCAGTTTCTAATTGAGAAAGATCAGTGAGAATTAAATTGCAGGTGATAAATGATTAATTTCGAGATTAAATAAACAGAATACATTTTACCATCAACTTCTGCATCTGGAGGACAGCCATGTCATCCAGTAACCCGATGTCGACATCTTCAACAGTATCATCCGAGAGGCACAATGTCTTGGGAGAAAATGAGTGACTGGTTTAGACTGCTCGACCTAACTTAGAGCCCAACAACCTCAATATGAAACGTTACCTCTCCATGGGATGTAGAGATCATTACATGTGGAGACAATCCAGGCAGGGAGCAATACAGGTAGTCGTCACTGGCTGAGCGCAAAACAGATCTAGAAACATGGAGAATTTAGGACATAGTTTGATTAACTCAAGCATCCCTTAAAAAGATTCGTTTGTAAACTGCAGTCGACAACTGGTATTTTGGACCCAGTAATTGCAGAAAGACTGCAGTTATACTACACTGACTGCAATATTTTTTTCCATAGGGGATTTTGATAAGTGAAGACAAACCTGGGTTTTGTTCCAGTCAGTGGAGACTGATCACTGATTTTGGCAAGACGAGTTTTGGTTCTTTTGGTGTTTGTGGGTGTGGCACACCTGCAAGAACAAATGAGCAGAATCAACCAGAAGACTGTTTCAGCGAACACGACTGAATGAGTTCAAATCGGGTGTTTGAGTGGTGGACTGGAACAACTAGCAACCACCAGTTGCTCGCCAGGAATGATTAATATATAGGGAGTTACCGTAGGCTTCCAGTGCTGGAGCTATTGGCAAGTGACCTGGCTTTCTTGGAACCCTGTAGAACAAAAATACACAATTTAGTCCATTTTCTAAGTGGAAATGCCCAGTTACCTTTTCACACAGCCTAATGACACGCAAATAAAGTCGAGCTAAACTATACCTAGCTCTGCCTAACGCCGTGAACGATCCAAGACAAGGCAGGAAGGGCTTTCTACACCATCAAACTGAACATAAAATTACCATCCCAATTAGAATCAGTTAGAACCAATTGCCCGTCATAGCTGTGAGGTCTGGGATCCGCTCACCAACAAAGAATTCACTAAATGCGGCACACCAAATTGAGTCCGCATGCAGAATTCTGCAAAAAAAAAAGACGTGTACAAACGTAAGACACCAAATAACTCATGCCGAATTAGGTCGCTAATTATCAAAATACAGAAAAGCGCCGTTAAATTCTACAACTTCCTTAAAGGAAGTAACAAACCGTCCATAAAGCCATCACCGACAGTGATTGACCTGAAGAGTCCCCTAAGCATGCTGGTCCAGGGGCTCTGTTCACAAAACAAACCCCACAGAGCCCCAAGACCGCTTCAGCCACAGAAATCATGAGAAAATAAAATTACTTAACATTGGAAATACTAACTAGAATTCTAGCACAAACTAGAATGCTAGTTGGACCTAAAACTACACAGTGGTAGAATACCAGGCCACTGTGACTGACCCAAACTTAAGGAAAGCTTTTGACCATGTATCGACTCAGTGAGATCTCGTGCTATTGAGAGGCCGCCATAGCCGGTCTTCTCGAGAGCCAGGTTTGCTTACGTGCACACTGCCCACAACACGAGGTGGAAACTGAGCTGCACCTCCTAACCTCCTACCAAATATATGACCATAGAGACATTTCCCTCATTACACAGTCCCTCAACTCAAACCAATCAAGTTCTGAAACTCCCATAGCCATTGGGTGAAATACCAGTGTGCCATCACAGCAGCAAGATGTGTGACCGGTTGCCACAAGAAAAGGTCAACCAGTGAACACAGCATTGTAAATACAACCCATGCTTATTATCTTTTTTGTACTTTATTTGCACATCATTATAACACTACATAGCCATATGACATTTGAAATGTATTCCTTTGAAACTTGAGTAATGTTTACTGCATCTTTAATTGTTTATCCATTTCGTGCTTTGGAAATGTAAAACATGTTTCCCATGCAAATAAAGCCCTTTGAATTGCTAGCTACCTTTGATGGTTCTGTTGTAGCCTTCCTTTTATGAGCCGATGCACCTTCACTCACTTTCACTACAGAAATAAGAAAAATGTATAATTAACGACAAGTTCATATTCTTTTTAACTAGAGGAAATAGACCATTACCTTTACTAAGCTTCCTAGTGAGAGGCTGGTGAATCTCGGGTGATTCGGTCTGGAAATCAAATTTAAAAAGTTAGCTGCTCACATTTCCACAGTACACCACAAGGACGCAGCATTAACCCATTTACAGCCGGTCTGATAAGCCATGTTTAGTCCTACCTTTATGGCGATGGTGACTTCACCTGCAGAAATGTCATCCGCTAGGAAAGGACGGGGGGAAACAACTGAAATATAGTCACCACGCATGCATGCATTCATTCCAATAAATATTTAAAATACAATTGGAAAAATCACACCATTAATTAAATCTATTATCACTGTTTTTTGAAGCGCAGGTGGCATTTTCATCAATTCCACTTTAAAAACCCGATCGACTGTTGCAAGAGTCTGCTCCAATTTAGCCTCCATCTCATTTATACGGTCCTGTGCTGTAAAGGGGCAACATAGTGAATTCAGTTAATTTGAGGAAAACGGACGGTAGGGATGGGCCTACTATGAAATTAGTACCTTCTTTCTCAAACTGTTGAATAAAAAGCACCCCTTGCTTTTGGCGCATCTCCTTGCTAATTTGCCCATCTGACTGATTGCTGACTTTCCTTATCCTTCTTGGTGCCATGGTTTCATCAGTGTGCCTTTTTTCCCCCTGCTGCCGCCACATCTCCTGAACACTGATTTATAACCTTAAGGACACCAGGTGCTCCTGACCAGTCAATTAACCTTAAATTTACCCTAGAATCCACCTGGGGCCACTAATAGCTCAACTCACTAACCATTAGTGCTGGGCTGGGAAAAAACGGTGCACCCTTGTCCTGTGGGGCAATCTAATATACATTTAAAATATAGCCAAGTTTAAGATCTATCAACAGTTCAGCACTGGAAAGCTGGTGTTCTCTTCGGTGGAAGTGTGACACGCAGGTATTCAATGACTGGTGGAGAGTGAATTGTCCTCCTGTATTAGATGGTAGACTGTTTATTGTTGAACTGTGTCATTGTAGTTTCTGATGTTTGGGTAAATGGCAAAACATTAGATTCAGTAGTTTCCCCAAGTACAATCATTAAATTAAATTCATATCGCATGAAACTGAATCTCTGGATACATCTTCAGAGACCATTTATGCGTTTACACAGGCAGCCCAATTCGGATCTTTTTTCCCACTAATTGGTCTTTTGACTAATCACATCATCCATTTTTACAGATAAAAAATATCAGTATTGGGCTGCCTGTGTAAATGCATCCTTAGTTTCAGACAAATTTATTTTTAATCATCTCTCAAAAAGATCTCAAAAGTATTTATTGTACAAAACAGAAATAAAAAATGAAAATATGGAATTATGAAAAAAATTATGCATATCCAAAACAAGGAAAAACAGGGGTTAACAGCCTTATTTCAGTTAGAAACGACAGTTGAAGTCGGAAGTTTACATACACTTAGGTTGGAGTCATTAAAACTAGTTTTTCAACCACTCCACACATTTCTTGTTAACAAACTATAGTTTTGGCAAATCGGTTAGGACATCTACTTTGTGCATGACACAAGTAATTTTTCCAACAATTGTTTACAGATTATTTCACTTATTCAGTATATCACAATTCCAGTGGGTCAGAAATTACATACACCAAGTTGATTGTGTCTTTAAACAGTTTGGAAAATTCCAGAAAACTATGTCATGGCTTTGAAGCTTCTGATAGGCTAATTGACCTCATTTGAGTGAATTGGAGGTGTACCTGTAGATGTATTTCAAGGCCTACCTTCAAACTCATTGCCTCTTTGCTTGACATCATGGGAAAATCTAAAGAAATCAGCCAAGACCTCAGAAACAAAAATTGTAGACCTCCACAAGTCTGGTTCATCCTTTGGAGTAATTTCCAAATGCCTGAAGGTACCACGTTCATCTGTACAAAGAATAGTACATAAGTATAAACACCATGGGACCACGCAGCTGTCATACCACTCCGGAAGGAGACACGTTCAGTCTCCTTGAGATGAACGTACTTTGGTGCGAAAAGTGCAAATCAATCCGAACAACAGCAAAGGACCATGTGAAGATGCTGGAGGAAACCGGTACAGAAGTATCTATAGCCACAGTAAAACGAGTCCTATATCGACATAACCTTAAAGGCTGCTCAGCAAGGTAGAAACCACTGCTCCAAAACCACCATTAAAAAGCCAGACTACGGTTTGCAACTGCACATGGGGACAAAGATAGTACTTTTTGGGGAAATGTCCTCTGGTCCGATGAAACTTAAAATAGAACCGTTTGGCCATAATGACCATCGTTATGTTTAGAGGAAAAAGGGGGAGGCTTGCAAGCTGAAGAACACCATCCCAACCGAGAAGCATGGGGGTTGGCATCATCATGTTGTGGGGGTGCTTTGCTGCAGGAGGAACTGGTGCACTTCCTCATGATGCCTTCTATTTTGTGGAAGAAAATGATGTGGATATATTGAAGCAACATCTCAAGACATCAGTCAGGAAGTTAAAGCATGGTTGCAAATGGGTCTTCCAAATGGACAATGACCCCAAGCATACTTCCAAAGTTGTGGCAAAATGGCTTAAGGACAACAAAGTCAAGGTATTGGAGTGGCCAACACAAAGCCCTGACCTCAATCCTATAGAAAATGTGTGGGCAGAACTGAAAAAGTGTGTGCGAGCAAGGAGGCCTACCAACCTGACTCCGTTACACCAGCTCTGTCAGGAGGAATGGGCTAAAATTAACCATTTAAAGGCAATGCATACTAATTGAGTGTATGTAAACTTCTGACCCACTGGGAATGCGATGAAAGAAATCATTCCCTCTACTATTACTGACATTTCACATTCTTAAAATAAAGTGGTGATCCTAACTGATCTAAGACAGGGAATTTTTACTATGATTAAATGTCAGGAATTGTGAAACTAAGTTTAAATGTATTTGGCTAAGGTATGTAAACTTCTGACTTCAAATGATATTTATAAGCACATTGATGTTGAACCCAAAACCTTTTCCAGTTGCAGTTAACTTTCAGCTCATGAAGAATGATGAATACAAACCAGGCAAACAAAAGAAAACAAACATTTAGCAGAAAATGTGCATAAAAATAAAACATTCATAAAATATGAATTTGCTGACATTCTCAAAAGCCACTCAATGTAAATTATAGCTTGTCACCATTGAAGGCACCTCATTGCTGTCAAATGGTTAAAAACAATTCATGTTGAGGTCAGTCGAGTTTCATACATTGAATGGCTGCCAAGGTCATTCAGCATTAAATTGCATACAAAAATAGAAATGAGATGTTTTGGTGTCAGAATAAAAGTTGCCCGAATTCATTGGTTTAACTGAAGCTTTTAGACAGCCTTGTGTGGGTCACTGCGCTCATCTTCCACCTACAAAAAATGAAATTGTAGTGTTTCACTTCACGATGACATTTACTGCAGTTTGCAAAAAGATAGATACGGGCAGAAGGTTTCCCACAAACATTTTACAAACAAAAAAACAAAGTGCATTCAACCCACCATCTGAGATGTAACCGTACTCCCTTTCTCAGTTGTGATACAAATGTGAATGACAGCCATAAAGCCACCATCAGTAAAAAGCGTAAACAATCTATGCAATAGCCTAATATGGGGACAAGGCCGATATACAGAATTACCAGAACCTACATTTCCCTTGGTTTGACCTTAACTCTTCAATTAGTAGCACACAAAACAACTGCATTTCCTTCCAACTAGGCACCCGAGAGTACAGACATTCACCATCCCCCCCCCCAAAAAAAACTATCCAAGTGCAACAGACACCTCAGATCAGTGTCACGCGAGACACTGTGTGGGTAAACATGTGCCCAACAGGAAGCTATGCAGGCTCAAAGCTGTATGACTTGTACTGATAGGATGTTATGTTAGAAATGGGTTTTGGACAAGAGCTGATGTAGCAGCACTCATTGTCCCGGACTCCATGACCTACATAAACAACCCCTGTTCCATTTGGCACACTGAAAAAGGTACAGCTGGTTCTAAGATAATATTTGCACTTACAGTGCCCCATTGCGTCGAGCTCTCACACAAAATGCCTCTTAAGGAGACAGAAAAGACTCAAGACGGATAGAAAATACAAAACAGTGTAAACTTCTCGGGCACAAAAACAAGTAAATGGAGTGCTAGAGAAAATGTCATCAGAACATTGTGTCCCATTTCCCAGTGCGTCCTCTATAATAGAGCACCTTTGAGTACATCACAAAGTACATTGCTTTAGTGTTAAAGGGGCAATCAGTTGTAGTTACAATAAAACGTCCTCACTGCCAGTTTCAATAAAAATCTGAGGGATGGGATTGGACAATTGTAACCAAATTCATAGCCAGAGCTATGGATGCAAGGACTGATCATCCATGATATCAACATTACAGTTTTAACCATGTTAAGGCTATATAGTGTTTGTTTACATTTACAAAGCTTATATTTTGGGTTCTGATCGGGTACGACAGCTTATGAGGCATGCCCAAGTTGTATTCTTCAAGAATCAAATGGGTACATCGATTTACAATTTCATTTATAAGTCCTAAAATGTTTGTGGCAACTGCAGATTGCCCCTTTAACATCTCTGTACAGACGGCATCGTTTCTCCCCACACTTTTACCTCGTCTGACAAAGGCACAATGTCTCTAAAAACACAAGTACTGTTCCTAAAATCAGATAAAACGTCAAGCAATCATAGGTTACACTAGTAGAGTTAAAAAAAGGGGTTACTTTCTTTACATTAGCGTTAGTCGATACCTCCGTAAACGCTGTTTTTGTTACGCGTGTTAAACGTTCTCAATCGGGAACTATCTGAACTGTTCTAGTGAGTCCCGAGTGTCATCCTCTGGACTCTCATCTCTTTGGTTCCTCCAGTGACGCGTACTCCTTCAGAAACTTGATGTGGAAATCCCGGAGCTTCTCCAGGAGCACCTTCAGCTTCTCTGTCGTGGGCAGAATGGTCATTCTAGGGGGAAATCACATGTAAAAACAATTTAGCAGGTCATCTCGGTTACGCAGAAGTAAAAAATCTTGCGAATGTTGCTACACGTAAATCTGTCCATGAGAGATTCCTTAGAAGGCAAAAGACAGACAGGAAGGAAGATATCAATGCAAAGTAAACACAGCATCTGGAATGAATGGAGGCCAGCTATTCAGTTAGCTCCTCTCCGGCTAGTGTAATATTTGCAATTTCCAGCTCAGTTAAATCTTTTTAGTTTACTTATGCAAGCGAGATGTCACTGCCGACCAATTTGAGCCTGGTAGATGTGGCACTGTAATGGTTAGGTTACAATGCTTCAATGTAACTCACTAGCTACTGTCACAATTTGATTTGAATACAACTGGTATATCAGGACAAACAAAACAGTCGTCACAGACAATCTTCATGAAAGGCTTCTCTAAATTCTTATGTCTCTATAAATGTATGATGGTCAGCAATGTTTCTGCTAGTTGAACAGTTACCTGAAGTGATAGGTCCCTTCCCTCTGGCCGAAGCCACTGCCTGGAACAAGGCAGATGCCAGTCTCCTCAAGCAGTCTCAGACAGTACATCATGTCAGGAGACATTCCCAGGGACTGCAGAAGAGAGAGACACACGATACAAACCTGTTTTTCTAGTTTCGGGTGTGGAGGCATACAATTATATACTGATGCCAATTTGTGGTCAGCTGCACAGTACCTACACCACGCAAGTTTTATGAGTGAGCTGAGAAGTGACAAATTCACTAATGGACAAATGGGAGTAGAGTGGAATCACATTTCAACAGGTTTCTCAATGGGTGTTAGGTGAACAGACCTTGGCCTCCTCCACAGCTCGTGGGGGGATGAAGATGCGTGGGAAGGCGTACATGGCTCCCTGCACAGGGTTACATTTGATCCCAGGCACCGTGTTGAGGGTCTGCTCGGTCACCTGGGCCTTCTCAGCCAGAGCTCCAAGCACAGCGCTCTTCTCCTGAAAGACAACACAGAGGTCAGACATGGGTCTTGGATGACAATCAAAACTGAACACTAACAAATTAAACCTAGAGTATTGCCTGCCCCCCGAACATTGAGTGACAGACCTTGTGGAACTGGAGGTAGGAGGGTTCGTGTGGCAGAGGAGGGTTGACGATGACATCCATGGCAGCCTGTCCAGAGACAGGAGGACACAGCCTCACAGAGAGCAGCTTCACCAGCTGGGCCTTGACCTCCAGGTCGAGGTTGAGAACCTCCATATATCCCCCTCTGAACCCACACCTGCAGGGGAGGAGGACCGAGGAGAGGGGAGCGTTAGTGTTGGGGACACAGTCACACGCAATAGAACCAAACGGGACTTTATCCTAGATCAAAACCATGGCAAGGACAATCTGATGAGCCAGTCAGTCTGCATACAAAGGGCGTCGTCTCTCTGTGGACCTGGTAGTCAGCGTTGTGATTTTAGCCAACCCGTCTGACGTTTACACAAGCACGACAACGCAAATCAGAGGAGTTGGCTAAAGCAGAGGGCGGATCTGTCGCGCAAAGGCAACACGGCTAACATTTTATAGTGTTCTTGCAGATCAAACACATGAGACTGAGGGGCTATAAGAGCTGGACAGCCGGTTACGGATACATAGGAAAGTGTAATGTACGTCAGTGACTACTTATGGGGGTCAGACAGAGAATTCAGAGTGAGCACAGACAGCGTGTGGTGTTTTAAGGGTACTTTGAGGGAAATAGTGACCCTGTGCGAGGGGCACGTGGATGTGAATACTCACTCTCCTGAGTATCCTTTGGAGGTGGAGTGAAATGAGGCCAGCTCGACAGTGTTGAAGTACTCTGGGCCCATCTCGTAGAGCACCTTCTTAAAGGAGTGGAACTGAAGGTCTGGGGAGTACACGTTGTCCTGATACACCTGGACACACACACACAAGAGGATTACATCAACAGAGAATTGATACTTCTCATAGGACTGGAAAAGTCGAGAAATAGTCCGTGTCCGTTCAGTTCAATACACTATGGTAGCAAATAATTACCTCATCGGACATAACAAACAGATTCTCCTCGTATGCAAAGTGGAGGACGTCCTCGATGCACTTCCTACTCTGCACTTGACCTGAATATTGCCAGAGAGAAAGAAAGGAGAGAAGGGGGAGAGGGAGGGAGAGCGGTCACCACAAGTGCTGAATTGAGAACATGAGCAACTTGACATGTGCCTTCCATCTGTACAGGGGATACCATGATTACAAAAGACAGAATGTACTGTACTATGGAGGCCGCTGGAAACCAGAGGACCACAGTATCGCCTCACGGACGGTTACTAGCCTGGCGGACACGATTCAGGTGGTACACAGCGAGGAAGAACTGTGACACACTGGTGTGGACAGGAGCCCGTTGTTAGTGCAGTATTCACACAGAAGTTGGCTTGGGATTTGATTGTGTGGTTGTTAATGTGATTGTTTGAGTGAGAAAGGAGAGAACCAATCAGGAAAAAAAAAAAAAAAAAAAAAAAAAAAAAGCCTCCTTCATTATCAACACATCTTGCCTACAACAGTGGAGCCTTTCCAGACTCTGAAGTCAGGAAGACTTAGGTGTCAGGCAGACTATTAAGTTACAGCTTTGCCAAGTTATGTTACAGCTATGTAAGAGGGAGTCAGATTCCTTTACCCTAATGTCAGCTGGTGAAGACCGATCCGGTTTCCTATGCAGGCTATAAACACCCATCAGCTACCCTACATGACACAGCAGAGTAGAGGGGGTTCCACATATAATATCTTACACAACATGACATCATGACCCTTGGCCTAGTTGCTTGTTTCAATGGTTGTACAGTATCAACATAGCTACCTCTTAAAAGATAATCATCATGTTTACTGGCCTTATGGGACATGGGAAACATTTGCAACATATAGATGTGAGATGCTCATGCTTGGATATGTTGGATACTGGTCTTGGATGTGGTGGGTACTGGTCTTGGATGTGGTGGGTACTGGTCTTGGATGTGGTGGGTACTGGTCTTGGATGTGGTGGGTACTGGTCTTGGATGTGGTGGGTACTGGTCTTGGATGTGGTGGATACTGGTCTTGGATGTGGTGGATACTGGTCTTGGATGTGGTGGATACTGGTCTTGGATGTGGTGGATACTGGTCTTGGATGTGGTGGATACTGGTCTTGGATGTGGTGGATACTGGTCTTGGATGTGGTGGATACTGGTATTAGATGTGTGTGTGATACTGGTATTAGATGTGTGTGTGTGATACTGGTATTAGATGTGTGTGTGTGATACTGGTATTAGATGTGTGTGTGATACTGGTATTAGATGTGTGTGTGATACTGGTATTAGATGTGTGTGTGATACTGGTATTAGATGTGTGTGTGATACTGGTATTAGATGTGTGTGTGATACTGGTATTAGATGTGTGTGTGATACTGGTATTAGATGTGTGTGTGATACTGGTATTAGATGTGTGTGTGATACTGGTATTAGATGTGTTGAACACTGGACAGCCACATTACATAAGGAGCCTAATCTCATTGTTCTGGCTGGTGAGACCCACCGGTAGGGTTGCCTGGATTAATGATGCAGATGACTCTGGGGTGACAGTGCTCCTTGGCAGCCTGGTAGGCTCTGTGGAGCTCGTTGATATCCAGGGCCCAGCAGTTGTCCTCGTCCAGGTAGTAGTTGATCTGAACGGCCTCCAACTCAGAGATGGCTGCAGAGTACAGGGGGTACTGAGGGATGGGGATCATCACACCACTCCTGGACCGGCCCTGGCCCGACACCAGCATTTTCAAGATGCTCTACGGTCAGATGAGAATATTGTTTCACAACATCAACAACTAGTAGGAAAGCATCCAGAATTAAAATGATATTGGTTATAAGAGAAATAACTCACTGTCAAAAACATGAAAATACCTAATAAATCCAATTAACTTTCAGTGACTGCTCAGATTAAACAAATACCAACCAACACTCTTTTTGTTTGTAAGAGGATTATTGAGAACTAAAGACGTACCACGATGCCATCACTGGCTCCGGTGGTTAGGTAAATATTGTCCCAGTCGGCAGGCACGCCCTTATCCCGTTGCTCTATGTAGACAGCAACGTCCTGCCGAATACAGTCCACTCCCTGGCTGGCACTGTACGACCCTGGAGTTGAAACACACACAATATGGTATCAACTCTGGATTGTATTTTCATGTTCTGTTTCAGGAAATAAATGAGAGCTTAGATAACTTCAACTTGCATACACTTTCCAGGTCCACCGTACAAATGCAGTTTCAAATAAACTATTAGCCATATCTTGCAGCAAAAGGTATGCCACACAAATAATGTTTCAAAAGCATATTGTTGTAACCAAAACACTGCTAGGTTCTGCATTTCTCAGGCCACAGCATCATTAGAACTTAACCTAGCATCCTGTTATTTGTCAGTGTGACAATTCTGAACCCATCAACAGTGCACAGAAGGCCAAAGCTCCCACTTGGGTCAGCATTTAAAGCTATATTATTAGACTATATTTCAACACAGGAATGTGAGTGCAGCGCAGTCAGACAGGCATACTGTACACACCCAGGCTCTGTCCCCCGCAGCCCTGTAGAATGCGACGGGCACGTTGTTTGGCATCCTCTGGGAAACTAGAGCTGTTCAACAGCTCTGGGAATGAGCAGAGAGCCACCACCTGAACATACAGACAGGAGGTGTTCCATGTTAACTTCAACCCCATCAAGACACACAGACACCTTCACAATTGAATTGACATATTATGTAAATAGCATTATATAAGCATCCCACCCAGGTGAGCCAGCAGGAGAAAAAAAAAACTTTTTTTTTTTGACTCTTAATGTTGGTAAGGGGCTCCTAAGTAAGAATTTCACGGTAAGGTTATATTCGGTGCATGTGACAAATAAAAATGTATTTGACTAATTCTGTTGGACCAAACCTCAAACGCAAATAGCGAGTTGAATCCGCTTGTCAGAAAGGAAGGAATGATCGCTCATCTTTGTTGTTGTGAGTGGCAGGGGGAGGGGCTTGGTGCGTGTGTATATTGGAAGGTGCACAGCTTACAAGTCATTGCACACAGCACAGAAGGAGCAAATGAGACGAGACCAAAAAGACAACATGAGAATAAGCAGACATTAACGCTCATAAAAAATGGAAATAAATAGATTGAGATATAAACAAAAATTCAAATGAATTCAATATCACCCTGCCCTAGGTGATTGTTATAACAATGTGGAGCACAAGACTGGACATAATTTTGACCCATCTCTGGAATGTGCACTTTCACTAGGAGAGACCAGAACACCCCACACTCTGCCCATGCCCATGTGAAATACAACAGGAAGTAGTTTTTAGAGGCATTTCTTCTAAAATACCAGATAGAGATAACACATGTTATGCTGCTGTTAAGAGATTACTGTATTATTAAGTATTAATAAAGGTGATCCCGTTTCCAACCTCTCCATGAGCCGAGGACGTTCCTCTAATGTTTCAGAGTGCAAATAGTAGCCTAAACAAACGATGTGTCGATGTGCTGCCTCATCGGCCAAACTGATTCCCGGCCAAGGATGACTGATTTAGTAACTGGGAATAAACAGATAGCCGTCCTGCCAGAAAACTATTTGAAGTCTATTTCACCTTGTTGTGGTTATGGTGGTAGGACAGGTGATATAAATGTGACTTCGCAAGACCACACTTTTCCTGACACATCCCTGCCACTCACCTGACGGAGAAACGTGATTGGCTTCTGCCCCATGGCATGTGAATCTCCAATGTTGGCTTTGATGACCTCAGTGAAGGGATGTTTCTGACCCTGGAGGGAAGAAAGGTACATTTAGATACATGTTGAGAGAACATTTGAATTTTGTAAACATCCCTGCACATATGAAGAACTATACTGAACTAAAATATAAAATGCAACAATTTAAAAGATTTTGCTGAGTTACAGTTCATATAAGGAAATCAGAAAATTGAAATAATTTCATTATGTCCTAATCTATGGATTTCACATGACTGGGCAGGTGCGCAGCCAAGCCAACACACTGGGGAGCCAGGCCCAGCCAATCAGCCCCGTGGCTGATCTCAGACGATCCTAAAGGTTAAGAAGCCCGATGTGGAGGTCCTGGGCTGGCATGGTTACACATGGTATGCGGTTGAGGGTGGTTTGACGTACTGACAAATGCTCTAAAATTACGTTGGAAAGGGGGATACCTAGTCAGTTGTACAACTGAATGCCTTCAACTGAAATGTGTCTCCCGCATTTAACCCAACCCCTCTGAATCAGAGAGGTGTGGGGGGCTGCCTTAATCGACATCCAGGTCTTCGGCGCCCGGGGAACAGTAGGTTAACTGCCTTGCTCAGGGGCAGAACGACAGATTTTTACCTTGTCAGCTCAGGGTTTTGATCTAGCAACCTTTCGGTTACTGGCCCAACGCTCTAACCACTAGGCAGAGGCGGCTTATGGTAGAAAAATAAACATTAAATTCTCTGGCAACAGCTCTGGTGGACATTCCTGCAGTCAGCATGCCAAATGCAGGCTCCCTCAAAACTTGAGACATCTGTGGCTTTGTGTTGTGTGACAAAACTGCACATTTTTAGAATGGCCTTATTGTACCCAGCACAGGGTGCACCTGTGTAATGGTTGTGCTGTTTAAATCAGCTTCTTGTCAGGTGGATGGATTGTCTCGACAATGGATTAAATGCTCACTAACAGGGATGTAAACAAATTTGTGATTGATTGACACCATCCATTACATGACGTATTAGCCTAACCCAAGTGCTGTAGGCCTACCATTTCATGTTAATGTCCTTGTGGTGGCCCAACATCTAAATCATATTTTGGACAAGAGTATGCAGGGGACATGACAAAGCGACCCACCCTAGTGTGGTCTTGTATCTGTGAGGGTGGTACGAGGATCACGTGCTCCTACCGACCCCAAGGAAGGCACCTGTTTCAGGGCTATTATTAGTTGAACTGCCAGTGCCCGAGGCACACATCAATCAACTTATCCAACGTGACAGAGAAACAGTGAGTGTAAGACTAAAGTGAAAGAGTAGTGTGAATAGATATTTGAAGGTGACTTTTGTTCAAGTGGAGTGTGGGCTTTAGGTCAGTCACAGCATTAGTCTGAATGAATGAATTCCGGTACACTGATCTTGTCGTTCATAGAATTACATGTAAATAAAAGGATCTCTGTGCTGTTGCTCATCTCCATCATGATAGTAAACTTGCCTCGACTTCCCCACACAACAGTCTGGATCACAAGTTCTGCCCTGATATTAATTTAAAGGCATCACTAAACAGCACAATGTGTACATGAGTAGCAGTTGAGCCATTGATTGAAGGGTTAGTTACCAGTATCTTTGGTTGAGCTTTCACTAGCTAAGCTCATCATTGCCTGGGAATCAGATTTTGCCTTCTGGGATTCTTCAGTGTTTGATTGCGATTATTTTTTTTTAAGTACTTGCAGAGTTGAGCTATATTTGGTGTAGGTGCATGGTAACAATTGAATAGCATGAGAGAAAATAGAAGCCACGCCCGCTGCACTCTCTAGTAACACTCTACTTTATTCATCTTTATGCATCGGGCTCAAGGCCTTCGTCAGAGCTTTTTGTGTTGTTATTGTTGAGTGTTTGATCCTGGAAATGGTCCTCCCAGGTCAAAAATGTTGAATATAATTAAATATGTTTACCCTACTGGTTGTCTGCGTGGTTGGTTCTTTTGCGAGTAGGAGTTTCAGCCAATACATCCACAGGAACGTATTATTAGACCAACTGTTCAGAGCACTTGAGTTGCGTTCAGAATTATATCACCTCGAGCAGCCGTAAAACCATGTAAACATGCGCACTCTACATGTTCGGCAAGGCATGTGAACACACTACCAGTGCTATGAAAAGTTGTTAATAATTCTTTCCTGTGGATCGTCCGAAAGTCCTACCTGCAAATGGACCAACCACGCAGACAACAGGAAGAGCGACTTAAAATGTAATTGTAGTCAACATTCAGACTTGAGGTTCCGTTGCCAGAATCAAACAAAGAAAAAAATCCCAGACGGTAGATTTAGAAATGCAATCTGTTGGTCCCCTCTGTCAAAGCTCATCACTGCCACGTCCACGAGGGACCACCATGGCTGAGGAAATCACGAGGCAGGACTGGTTCCTTATCGCACACCTGACGTTTCAACGGGATGGAATGCATCGCGACTGGAGGATGATGATGCAACATTGTATCAGCACTGAGCCAAGACGCTACACCTGTCCTTCGAGATAAACTAGCTACCAAGCTAACGTTACTTGCCCGTTTCGCCAACTGCCATACGCTATTTTAGTTGATAGTATAAAGCATGAGAGCACATATCCATGACTAGCTAGCTAGCTAGCTAATATGCTGAGGAGGATGTGCCAAAGTTACGGATACGTAAATAGCTAGTTGCCGGTAAATGCTGGTTAGCATGAGCTAGGTAGCTAAAGTGGTGGGCAATGTGTTTTCACCTGCTGCAAAC
Organism: Oncorhynchus tshawytscha; assembly: GCF_018296145.1. Lineage (NCBI taxonomy): Eukaryota > Metazoa > Chordata > Actinopteri > Salmoniformes > Salmonidae > Oncorhynchus > Oncorhynchus tshawytscha. The sequence continues at coordinate 58,875,753 of NC_056440.1, forward strand.
CTCTCTCGATGTCCCCAGCCTTCGTGACAATGGGTCCTCTCACAGCGTACTCCACCGCTTTCACCTGCGGATTGAGGGTGTCCATGGTCAGAGTCTTTTCTCGCATCTTGCCGTTCTCTCTTAAAATCACGGTTGCCTCAGCTGTACTGAATCGCTTCAGTCCATACTGTTCAACCGGTCCTTGTGTTTTGAGTCGTATGGACTGCACTAAACATGCGGTCTCCCGAGCCTTTGTCCGCACAAGGGCTGGAGACTGGTCAAAAACACCAGCAATCAATGATCTATTTGCCAAGTGTTGAAGTCGATGCATGATGATGTTGAAGTCGATGCAGCAGGTTAGTTTGAACCACGACGAGGGAAATTAATGCCAGCTGTACATGAAGAACGGCAATATGAGGAAGAGGCGATGCGAGAGGGATAACTGGGCACGAAATCTATCTTCTCCAGCAGGTGGCGATGTTTCGTTTTTTCCGCTCACTCAGCGAGGAGTTTTAGTATAGAGGTCAAAGAGAGTGTCGAATTTGGTCTACAAAAAAATGGAATTGCTACGTGAGGCTTATTTAATCTAACATTTGTTTCGTAATTATTAGGTTGTTAGGGGTGTACTGATATAAGTAGCACACGTGACATCCTGGCAAAAACAAACGCTGTTCTTCGGACATGTATCTTCCCTCTCATTGGCTAGAATGGCCCCACCTGATCTTACCTCCTGACTGCTATCCATTTTTTAAGACATGTAGAGTAATATCACCCAAACGGGTTACGTTTCTTCTGCAACGTTCAGAAAGTTTGAATTTTCCCCGGTTAAGTTGAATTGCCATTGCCCACACCTTCAATAGTGGAGTGCTAGGACTGGACAGCCACTGCAAAACTGACTTTAAATGAATTGTTCTAATCAAAAGTGAGGACTGCCTGTCAATATGATACCAAGTGTGGGTCATGTCAAAATGTGAATATATGTCAAAAAGTATTTGAGTTGGCTTTGTTTTTTAAATTTGGAGTTTGCACTTTTGGGAGCATTCCATTGTTGCCAATTGTACCAAGAACACCAAATCAAATTAAGCTAAAGTATTTCTAAGTGTTAGACATGTATTTTGACCCCATGTGTTTGTTTGATACATTGCCAAATGTTATTCAAATAATTAATATTTTGTTTGTTTCTGACCATACACACTTTTTCTAAAATAAAACGTAGCACACTCATTCACTTGGCAACTCACTTAATCAATCCAACCAAACTACACTCAGCACATGGGATGGGAGGTTAGCTGATTGCACAAAAAGCAGATAGTGCCATCTATTGGATACATGGTTGCACTGTGTACTTAACTGTCCAAATAACCTCGGGCCATATTCAATCAAATCCAGTTACCGGTATGGGGGTTCAGGGCAAAGTAAAAAAACAGAATGGCTTTGGCAGGAAAATGCACAAGCAAATAATGTGAAGTAAAAGAGTGCCTCAAATAAAGGTAATTTAGCATCTCAATTAATTTCTTCAAAATTCTTCAAATAAAGGAAATACAATTCTCAAAATAAGGATACATGTTAGACAGTCATTATAATATTGTCTAATAATACTGTCACATTTTCAGATACACTGCAGAAAAGGTTAAAGAGTTCTACATTCCTCGTGAATCCCTACTTTGCGTATGATTGTTGGTATACAGTCTCAAACAAAGCACCGCAAAATTGTGGACATTTTCCTTACAAACCAGAATGCCAAGTAAAATTACATTTGAACTCAATCTACTGGTTGTTGGTGCGGTTGGTTCTTCAGCTGTTTGAAATTTGTGACAGGAAAGGATTGTTTACCAAACTTTTTAGAGCGCCGGTACTAAAGTTGAAATGTCTATCACCTGGCATATGAGCAAAACCATGTAAACACATGGTTGGATACTGCCGTCTTGTGGACATGCCTTCGGTCATGAGTAAACACATCTTGATTTCCACACACATAGACCTGTGTTTTGAAGTCGGTTTAACAATACTTTCCTATGGATGTTGTCTTAAATTTCAACCAGCTGAAGCATCAACGCCACAGACAATTGGCAGAGTATGTTCAAATACGATTTTATTCAACATTCGTGACAGACAAGGGACGTTTAGGCTTTTTTCTATGTAAATGTGCGTGCCGTTGCCTACACAACTGTAGGCGTCGACCACGTTTAGTGACTACAGTTTCCCTTGCTATGCATGGAAGCCCATTGATCAGTCAGACATGTTGGTTCTCAGTGCCAGATTGCTGTCCTCAGTGTTACTCAGGGCTGGATCAGATTGAAAGATTTTACTCTGAACTTTTACTCATGAATGGTTCACTCTGGTGAGACGGCAACACTAACAACATTTATACCGTGTTAAGTATACTGAACTCAAATCCAGGAAACATCAACTAGGCATATTGTCAGAGAACATTATAAAACTTTAATCATTTCAAATACCTTAAAGACTGTATGCTGCTCTGTTATATAAACCTTTAGGCAGGGGCGGACTTAGTGATTTGGAGTCCCCCAGGCAGAGGCTAATCTGAGGCCTCACCCCCGCTCCTCCTGTGTATGCATGCACAATTATTTTGTATGGGTTTCATAGTAAAGACGTGTAATTTAACTGTAAAAATGCATTACCTTTTTAATGTGCCATGAACACATTCATGTCACTTCAAAAAAGTAGGTTACTTTCGCACGTTCAATCAAAATAATTCCTGCATCCGAACAGTGCACTGTGCACCTGCCAACTTTCCTTCAATTCGCAATTGGTTGAAACCGAGTCCCGACACTTGTGGGGGCTGTAGAGCAAAGCAGAGAACAATATCATGTTTGTGAGAGTCTCATGTTCCCATAGAGGTGTGTAGCCCAAACTATTCAGACGCTACGGATGTTTTCGTGAGAAGGACGATTTTTAGGATGTCGTCTGTTCTGACAAACAACACTGCAGCTCTGCCACCTTCCACCGCAGATGGGAAGGCCGAAATGATTTAAATATTTGTTTTATTATTATTATGCCAAGCTCATGAGGCCCCTTAATGATGTGAGGTCTGAGGCATTTGCCTCTTCTTTGCTATTGGTAAATCTGCCAGTGCCTTTAGGGCTACTTTATAATAACTCAACATAATAAAGCATGAATAATAGCCATTCTGCGTGGCCTCATGTAAAGTGTGAGCTATATATACTTAATAAATACTTTATAAATGTTTTTTATTTTTTATTTTACCTTTATTTATCTAGGCAAGTCAGTTAAGGTCTCAAAATAGTCAAGAACATATTGCCATGGTAAAATAATAAGCACACAACACAGGATGTTAAAGGAAATATATTGAACATATAAAGTATAAATGGCAGTTGTTTTTAAATGTGTAAATAACTAGGTTACTAACATTTACAAATATGGGAGTAATGATTAATAAATGAATAATAAACTATTTACTAATCCATTATTGCTAATCCTCCCTGCAGGCGGTCACTGAGTCCGAGGTGCTAAATGAGCTCCTTAAACTTGACCCCCCAAAAAACATATGGGTCAGATGGTTTAGACCCTTTCTTCTTTAAGGTTGCTGCCCCTATCAATGCCAAGCCGATCTCTGACCTTTTTAACCTGTCTTTCCTCTCTGGAGAGGTTCCCATTGCTTGGAAGCCAGCCACGATTCATCCTCTATTTAAAGGGGAAGTTCAAGCTGATCCTAACTGTTATAGGACTATTTCCATTTTGCCCTGTTTATCAAAAGTGTTGGAAAAACTTGTCAATAATCAACTGACTGGCTTTATTGATGTCTATTGTATTCTCTCTTGTATGAAATCTGGTTTCCGCTCAGGTTATGGATGTGTCACTGCAATCTTAAACATCCTCAATGATATCACCATTTCCCTTGATTCTAAGCAATGTTGTGCTGCTATTTGTTTTTGACTTGACCAAAGCTTTTGATATGGTAGACTATTCTATTCTTGTGGGCCAAGTAGTATTGGTGTTTCTGAGGGGTCTACCTCTCTCAAAGAGTGCACTATATAAAGTCAGGACATCTGCTGTCTCAGCCACTGCCTGTCACCAAGGGTGTACCCTAAGGCTCAATCCTAGGCCCCACACGCTTCTCAATTTACATCAACAACATAGCTCAGGCAGTAGGAAGCTCTCTCATCCATTTATATGCAGATGATACAGTCTTTTACTCAGCTGGCCCCTGCCCAGATTTTCTGTTAAACGCTCTACAACAAAGCTTTCTTAGTGTCTAACAAGCTTTCTCTGCCCTTCACCTTGTTCTGAACACCTCCAAAACAAAGGTCATGGTCAAGGTCTCCCCACGTGTGATTACTACCTCTGAGGGTTCAGAGCTTGAGGTAGTCACCTCATACAAGTACTTGGGAGTATGGCTAGACGGTACACTGTCCTTCTCTTAGCACATATCAAAGCTGCAGCGATTACGTCACTCCCCTTTCACCTCAGCTGCCAAACTAACCCTGATTCAGATGACCATCCTACCCATACAGATTGGCAGGTAAGGGTGCTCTCGCGCGGCTAGATGTTCTTTACCATTCGGCCATCAGATTTTCCACCAATGCTCCTTGTAGAACACATCACTGCACTCTATACTCTTCTGTAAACTGGTCATCTCTGTATACCCCTTTGCAAGACACACTGGTTGATGCTTATTTCTAAAACCCTCTTAGGCCTCACTCCACCCTATCTGAGATACCTACTCATCCTCCACAAAATGACAGCTGTTTCTTCACCTTTCTCATCATGAATATTTATTAGGCAAGGGCTGATGAGGCATAAATAGCTGTGGGGGGAGGACAAGAGCCTGCCCATTGCAGCAGGAAGGAAGTGAGAGTGAGGAAATTAGTGGAACGTTTGTCAGAGATGTGAGTACATGATACACAAATTCTAATCTGACAACAACTCAGAAACTGTCAAACGAGAAAGGAGACTTAGCTTGGTCACACAAAAAAAACTGTCGAGCTTCAGTCTATCCCACAGGAAGCATTTGTTTCCAAGCAATATTAATGTGGGAATTGTACACCTTGTACACCATTACTCATCATCACTGTACACTGTGATACTTCAGTTGAAATGACTTCAAATCGAAGACATGTTTTGTCTTAGTCACCATTATTACCGCTGTATCTCACTCATCGTAATACAGAGCAAACTTGCTGGCAGCCTATAGTGCCTTGTATGGGGGATGGTAGCCATGTGTACCATTAAGCCTCTTTGCTTTTCAGACATACTTTTTATATTGCCATGTATCTTTACTGTACATCATACAGGTACATAGATCACAATAGCATGGACTGACACACAATACATGCAATGTAGGCCTACCACAATAAGTAAGACATTATGCTAAACATTGGATGTCTATTGTATCAATAAAATCCTAAACCACTGAAAACACGTGGTTGATAGAATACAATATGTGTGCATATGTGCCCTAATGAAATGCAAGAAGGCCTAGCATCCACAGAAATTTAATTTCAGATGGCTATAGTCATTTGATTTATGTAATTAAATATGGTTTAACAAATAGTCCACGAATGGTCCAACCAATGATGTAAATATACCCTGGATCGCAAATGCTATGTAATGGCCGTTGAGAGGCATTGAAGCCACAGATCGGCCATATTGGTACTCCCCAGTAGGAACAGCCCTCTATAGGAATGAATGCAAATGTTTCAAGGACAAAATTACATGTATTGAAGTATTTTTGTTGTTGTACTGGGGACAGTAACATTAGTAATCTAAATGATCTAACTATTTAAGGAATTTAAAAATATATAATATAATATATAATAATATAATATATATAATAATATATATAATATATAATATATAATTATAATATAATATATAATATATATAATATAATATATAAATGCATTTCTATTGCTCCCAAAATATTTGTACAACAGTGGGTGAGCGCCAAAATGGAGGCATGGTGGCTTCAACACAGCGCCCCCTTCGGTCATCTAGTCACTAGTGTATGTATAAATCATTGGTTCCAACTGAGCTCTGTTTTCCGACTCTGTGAGAGAGTAACGCATGCTCAGTAGAGAGGATAAAAATGCAAGCATTCTGCTGAACATTTTATAGTCTACTGTATGTAGTCTACTGTTTTTTAGGCTGAGTTGCGCGCATACCCCACGTCATAGTAAAGGAAAAGCATAATGAAGTCTCTCTCTCATTGACTTCAGTGCGCATGGTCATTGCTTTTGTATCATTTATGTCCGTCTGAGCAAGATCAGCTGCACTTCATGTATTGCAGAAATAAGTTTTACGGCGTTGAAGTAGGCTTTTTTCAAAGGAATCATCGGATAAGGAAACAGAATATGTCGGTAAATAAAGCTAAGAAAGTAAAAATGGCTACCAAATCGTGCCCTGAGTGCGACCAACAGGTGAGAAAATGTATAGATATTGTTCATTTTGGTATATTTTGACTTAGTGATAATGTTGTTTTTGCTCACAAGCATGGGATTTAAAGCCACTGTAGGCTGCTGCAATCCCATATGGTTGCCTATGAATTCAAGATCTGGAGCAACATAGGCTAGATCTGGAGCAACATAGTATAATCTAATGCAAATATCAGGCTAATCACTTAAATTAGTATATGCATTAGATCTAAAACACTATGTTACAATGTACATCAACTACAGCTAGTAATTGCTGACAACGACACGTTGATCCGGTTAACGAGTCGGAATGTTATCGCTCGCCAAATGTGGCTAGACGTTTCCTTATTTTTGATACACTGTAATACTGTAACCTGACTGAAACTGGTTTATCATCCTGATCTGACTTTGCCAATCATAGACTCACTCTAGCCTTAGAACAATATAGTGCGTTGAAATGTCGTTACATGTAGCTGCATTGCTGATATTTGATATATTGTAAAAAATATATATATATAAAAAAATCAAACATGTCGTGTTTTATACAAATACATCGTGTTTACAAATACATCGTGTTTTATACCAAATGGCGACATTTGGATCTAGCATTTAGATCGTTCCTTGATGTTATTTCTGTAAACTGCATTGATTAATTGACTTATTTTCACAAATAATGTGTTGGCTACCAGTCTACATTCAATTTGAAAACGCTTTATTCATTAGAATGTTTTTATGTCACCGCTGTTATCGGCACGTGTCCAAAATATGTGATGCGAGTTTCAGCTAGATTGCGCCAAGGACTTTGCCATGAATTACAAAGGACAGTCCACTAATATCTCACAATTGTTGGGGAGTATAGTTATCATGGGGGTTAACACTGGCTACGCCCTTGTTTAACTATAACAAACAAATGAATACTAAACAAGTTTATATAGCTTCTGCAATGTAGCCCATGCTTCATAAAGGACTTCATCAACACAGTTGCTACAATTTTGAGGAATATTTTATATTAACCATGTTTAAACCTGTTTCTGTTTTAGATTCCAGTTGCTTGCAAGTCTTGTCCCTGTGGCTATGTATTCATTAGTCGAAAACTTCTAAATGCCAAACTGGGTGAGAGATCACCACCAGCAATAGGTAAATTCACATACTTCAGGAGCCTAAAAATAGTTTCTTTGATGTTCTCTTCACACACTCAGTTTTACAATGTTTATTAACCTAGGTATTTTTTGTTTATTATGAGCTTGTAATACATTCACATGAGATTGGGGATAAAGTCACCAGAATGTAGTTGTATTAATACATGACTAAACTCAGCTAATGAACTGTATTAATCTGGGTCATTATTGAATTGTCCGTTTTGTAATGAATTGTATTCACCTTGGTCATTATTGATTTGCCCCCGCCCCCTCCTCCCCAGTTCTCAGTTGGATCAGAGTATAATTTTTGAGTGGTGCAGTGGTGGCTGGCTTAAATCGCTATTTGCTTGAGTGAGTAGTCTACTGCAAGAAGTGGGGGGATGGGATATTTAATTCCTGACTGAAAAGCTTGTTCCCTCAGTTCTCTCTTGTAGGCTTCTGCAGTAGCATAAGGAAGCCTGTACCACTCTCTGTGAAAAGTTACATTTAGCAGTAGAGTTAGATCATGTTGTCTTTCATGAAATTTTACATGTTCAGAATACAGATATCTAACAGGATTTGATTAAACCATTTCCAAAAGATGATTAGGAAAATACCTTAGAATACAGAATTGTTATATAACCTATGAAATGCCAGCTCATGCTGCTTTGATCCTGTCAAATATGGAAAGTGTGAGGATTAGATAGATAGATAGATAGATAGATAGATAGATGGAACAGAAGTAAATAGCTTAGTCAGTGTGCATGTCATCAATGTGCTACTGCCCATAGCCTTAAATAGCTTAGTACTACTTTATTACCTGATAATAAACACATTTATGCAACTTTTTTTTTCATCCTTAGAGAATGAGAAGCAAACGTGAATCAATACGATGCGGCTGTTTTGATTTTTAAAGATGGAGTGAGTGGAATGCTAAATGTAGGTTCGTACTTAAAAAATGAAAATCTGGGTAGGGGTGAAATCATCTGTATAGGCTGCCACAGTGCCTGAAGTTATGAATGGAATGTCAAACACAACATGCCTTTCTGAGAACCTTGGTTTTATTATACACTTAGTATTAGACAGTTTAGGGAGTAGAATTACTCACATCTTCTCTCGATTTATGATACAATGTAATTAGTTTCACATGATACCGAATGAACTTTGAGGTTTTGTAGTTAATAAGTATCTTGAAGGCAATGAAGACTTCTTCCATTTGAAGAGGAAGGTGTCTTGAATTTCAGCTCTGTGATTTTTAATGATGGGTTTTGGTTTCCACCTCTCCTTAAATAGTTAATCATTTTCCTCTCCTCTGTGTAATTTTAGTACTTTTTTTGTAACTTTGGAACAGATACTAATAAAACATGATTATTGTTGAATATGAAGACCAAGGTTGCACTGATAACCATTTTTTTCTGGATAAAAGTGCAGAGAGTTGTATTTATTTTTTTGCTCACTCAGGATTCCTTAGTGGAACATATTTATATAAGACCGTGTTATTTTTCGATGGCCTTTTTAAAAATATCAGCTGTTCTTGACTATGAGAATTTAGCGTTGGAAAGTAGTAAAGTAGTACTTAGTAAATTAGTAAGTAGTAAATTATCGATATGATGTTTATGTTACAGTATGGAATGCAATAGTTTTGTCAGACTGTTGATTATGTTGCAATTTTATGAGAATATTGTCAGTCTGAAGAGGAAGTGTGTTCCAGTTTGGGCAAGCTGTTGCTAAGGCTAGAATTCCTGGGATATTCTGAATTTGTGTGTATTCTCATAGCAGAAACGTGGTTGATGTAGAACATATATTTTCAGGCCTTGTCCAGACTTTGAAACACTCTATTTAATTTAATAGCAACACCATTGCTATGCAATTATTACAGAGTTACAAAAAAACTATGCAATGATATGTTGATACAATATTGTTAGTGCTGGGCGGCTACACCGTTATAACGCGTTACCCTTTTGGGCACCAAATATTTGTCTATTTGTATCACTATTTTATCTTCCGCTTTCAATCCGTGCTTATTTTTAAACCTAAATACTCCCAAGTGCACACTCACTACCTACACCACTGAGGAAGCAGAAAATTGGTCATTGAAAATTGGTAATTGACGATCTTGAAGAGGAAGGTTTTTTTTAAAGCCACTAGACATAAACTCCCAGTGAAATATAGGCCTACTTCCTGCTCTGATAATAAGAACACTCCACAGAACACTCCACTGATTCAATGACTTAAAGTGGTTTTGAGGCAACAGCACACCTAGGATGCTAGATATGCAATGGAATCACAGGAGTTATTTTGTTTCTGTTCTGTTCTTATTCTGTTGTTATTTTAAGGCAGTTGGTGTGTTGGAGGAGGGGGGTTGGGAAGAGAGAAAAATTGGAGGCTAAGATTTTTAATACCATATGCCCTTCCCATATACTTTTCGCAACATACATTTAAACAGGAGTCATTGGCATAAGACAATTTGTCCTTAGGATGTATGATGCATTTGACACTGTGACATATTTGAAGGACATACATTATTATACATTCATATTTCATTTCTATATTGCAATTTTATAGTGCTAAAACAATTGTAAAACTTATTTTTCTGGTCTATTCAGACAAGTTGGATGCAAAGAGGAGGAGAACAGAAAGAATTCGCAGAGAGAAGATCAACTCTCCGTCAACCAATGACATGGAGAATAGAAGGCGATGCCGCTCTAACAGCCAATCGGATCAGATCCGGAGAGGGCGGGGCAGGCCAAAGACAGTTGGGCTGAAGAAGCAGGAGGAGGAGAAAGGTAATACAAGAATGAAAAGCCTCTATCAGTGACACTCAATAACATGGTGCAGTTATAAGATATTAAGCGTTTCCAAGATACTTTCGAAGCTTTATTATTCATTGTTTTGTGCTGACACTTTTAGTCATGTTTCAGTATTTTCCAGTCACAGGAGATAAGGCTGGCGATTAATTAGTGCAGTATTGGGACAGAGCTGGGGGATTTGTGTTTGGATGAATGATTTACAGAGAGGGTTGCTCTCTTCTCTCACTCATGAATAAATCATGATGTCCCTGACTTTGCATGTGCTTTAGCGGCTGATCTATGAGGAGAAATAACATTATGCATGTTCCTCCTCTGTTGAAGACAGAAATTATGTTAATATATTGCACAAGGTTATTGTTGCCACATGCAAATGATGTCTGATTCTCAATGGTTTTTCTCTATTAACCAGGTATGTTGATTATTCATTTTGTTTGTGTTTTCTTTTACCAGAAAAATTTGAGAAAGAAGTTGATATCTATGCCAACCTCTCAGATGAGAAAGCATTTGTGTTTTCGGTGGCATTGGCCGAGATCAACCGAAAGATCCTGGGCCAAAGACTGATCCTATAGACAGACCAGATAGTTGCTGTGAGGGATTGACATGTGAAACCTAAGATTGTTACTGTGGAGAGACCCATGGATGACCACCACAGTGTGTCTTAACAGGGTATGAACTCTGACCCAAAGAACTCCCTGTCGGATTGGTCGAAGCCGTGGGAAAATGGAGATGTTGGGGAACGTGGGGAAGCAGGCAACTGTTCTGCTCAAGAGGAAATGTTGGAACCAACTTTTGTCTTTAGAGAGAAGCTTATGGAATTGGAGTGGGTAGGACATCTGAATATTTATCTTTTAATCACATTTTATATTATATATATTAGATGATATGGTATAGGATTCATCACCATGTCAACCAAGAAAGCTGTCAGTAACAAATTAAAATAATTTCTATTACAAAAGGCCATAAATGTGTTGAAGTATGGAGGTCCATCCTAGCATTGTAACTGGCTTCTATAATGTTATTGGCTTGTACTGCTAGTAAACACTGTTTATTTAAGTCTAGATGCCATTGGAACATAATGTTCAATATATTTTGTATCATGCTTAGGGCTTTGGGAGAAGGCCTTGTACATTTATATTTATAATGCTTGTGTACCATCTTAATTTAAGTGCATATTATTTTATATTTTGTTTCATTATTGGTGACATTATATTAAATATGTAATATTTGACACCTGTCATTTAAATGTCAAAGGCAAATCCTCTTTAATGTGACTTCTTTTGTCATTAAAATAGATTAATCACAACCACCACTGTCAGATGAGCAAATGTTAGTTTTTTATTTAAGAGTGTGATGTACATTGTTGATTTACTGCACATACACTATATTACTAGTGAATGGTGTGTATTACCAACCCTCTCATGTCTCTATACGTTACCCTGCAGCAGGCAGTGAGGGATGGACTGGGCCCCTGAGACACCTGCTTGTAACCTGCCCATTTCTCCTGGAGACAGCTGCTGCTGCCATTTCTCCAGCTCTGCTCTGCCTCCCTCCACAGGGGAAAGGCCCTGCCATTAACGATTCATCCGTCTGGAACACATCCCAGTTTCCATGGAACTCTCAACAGATTTCAACCTCACAGGGTAATCCTGTTGGAGACATTTTCAACTGCCTGGCCTCTTCTTTGTTCACCCAACTGTATTGTATACATGTATGAATGTACAGAAACATGCTTACATCATATCCTGGTTATTCATACAATGAGTGAAACCTGAGAGGAAACACTGCTGGCATTTTAATATGCGATGCAGGGCTGTTAATGATGAGCTGTAATGACGAGACTTTCTTTTTGGTTCGGAAAAGGATTCTGTGTGTTGTATTATTGACACCTCAGTCCTTGCGAGAAACTGTGGCCATTCAGTGAACTAGAAAGAGGCAGTGCTCAGCATGCCCCTATGGGAAATACATGTGAGTAAAAACAAAAGACAGTGCTGTTCCTATAAGGGGGAAAGTAATTCATTAGAATCTTAAGTGAAGTAATGCAAAGGTTATTTGAGAGTTGGATTAAAGAACTTTGACCCTTATATTCCCTGAAATTGACAGAACCCAGATTATGTTTCATGAGAGTAGGGCATTGGCAGTATATGGCTGTAAATGATCCAGGATGCATTTTTTTTATGTCATTGGGATTATGTGGATTGGCTGCCGTAAAACGTATTAATTTCCTCCAAATTGTCAGAGGAGACTTGGACACAACGAAGAAGGGATTCAGGGTGAACCCGGGATTTTCTTTCTTCTCAAAGCCATCATTTACATAAAATACTTGAGTAAAGCCTGCCTGTTGCAATGCAAAACCACAGGAGATGGGTGTCTACTTTCACATTGGGCCTCTGTGTCGAATACATTCAAACACTGAATAATGCACATCCGTCCACTATCTACAAGCACATTTGAAAAGAAAGGCATGACGATATTAGTCAACCACTGCTCCAAATACTGAAACTCAATGTTAATGATCTTTTCTGAGAAAATGTGTATTTTCTGTGAAATGTAGAACATGACTGATATAAGAATCGATTGTTAATGGAAATCACTCAGGCAGTCAGACCTTATTTGGATCTTTTTAAGGGCAGAAGGATAAAGGACGCTACCTGATGAGCACATTTCAGAAATGACACACTGTTCTGTGAGAAAGTTTAATGATGACAGTAAGACTGTTTGCAGATGGATCATAACTGCATATGGCTGGTAGTGGGGCTGAAATGAACACGCTGAGGCCAGGCTGGGCAGGGCTGTTAATGGTGAAATGCCTGGCCCTATTACCACATGCCCCCAGGAACACTGAGATCCCTGGCTTTATATCTAACAGGAAATAGTGAAGTGAGCAATATTAAGCACCCAGGCCCATAGACAGAAAGATGGAGAGAGAGAAGAGGGGTGTAGAGAGAGAGAGAGAGACATGTGCACACTAAAAGCCAGTTATTCTTACTCAAACAAAGTTGCTGTTTGTTCAGTGTGGAGGGTTCCCCAAGTCACATGACTCGCATGTGGTCTCATTAACCAGGGAGAGAGTTCTTTGTTCAGATCTTGGCACATGTAACCTGGCTACCTTCCAATGTAACATGAGATACAGTATATTATTAGCTTTATATTCTGAAGGAATTTTGAGGACAATTGTATTATTATAAAAATGATTAAACATACAGTAGCTAATACTCCTTCTAACAGTATTACTTTTTAAATCGAATCTGTTCGGTTTATTATCTGCACAATACAATAGCTTGCATATAATCCATGCTTGTCAGGCGTGTTTGAGTATGTTGCCTACTGGTAAACAAATGTCAAGCTGTGAACCACCCTCCTCATGTCCTTAGACCAACATTGAAATGTTTACCCTTTCTCTGCTATAGACCCTACTCCCTTCATAACATGCGCAAATTACGCATTGCAAATGTATATTTGAGTGCCTTTACACAGCTGCTACTCTCTGTTATCATCTATGCATAGTCACTTTAATAACTCTACCTACATGTAAATATTACCTCAACTAACTGGTGCCCCCCGCACATTGACTCTGTACCGGTACCCCTCTGTATATAGTCTCGCTATTGTTATTTTACTGCTGCTCTTTAATGACTTGTTCCTTTTTTAAACTGCATTGTTGGTTAGGGGCTCGTAAGTAAGCATTTCACTGTAAGGTCTACTGCGCCTGTTGTATTCGGCGCATGTGACTAATACAATTTGATTTGATTTGATGTGCTACACAGAAGACATGGGATTGTGTAAAGTGCACACTTTATCATCGAGTTTGTAAACATCAACACACAGTAAAAAAAATAATGCCATAATTCAACAAGAAGCCATGTGACAGGAAGAACATGATATTTCCTGTGTAATGGAAAAAAGAAGGCTTGTCATATAAGATAAGAAAGAGCCCCTAGACTGACTACAAGGGTTATGTTTCTAGCATTCAGGTAACTAACTGCTACGGTGATATACAGAGACCAGATTCACTGCCTGGCATTTGAGAAAAGGATTCATGCTGAAAGCCAAATCATTTGATTTATTCAAATGACAATTCAAAGCAGAACACATAGGATTTGAATTGGGTACAGTCCTTTTTCTTTGGCGTTGAAATGCTAATATGCTATGTAGTCTCCCTTTCAACCACTGGAGGGCAATCCAGTGACATTATAATCAAGTGCTTAGTTGACAAAAATCAGTAAGTGTTCATTTTTGTGAAATGCTGATCTCTCAGTCTCCTCTGCTATGACATCATATATGCCAGAAAGAATTGAAATCAAATGTCTTGAAATGAACAAACCTCACATGAAAAGGGGTTTATATAATTATAAGCCACTCTACTTCAAGGAACATTAGTCAGTCCAGCTATTTTTAATGAAACGGATTGATGGATGAAGAGAACATGAGAGGAATCTTCCGCCGTTGCTTGTTTCTTTCACTGACTCTGGATTTAGATGTAAACGCTAAGGAAACCAGTGGAGGCTGCTGAGGGGAGGATGGCTCATAATAATGGCTGGAACGGAGTAAATGGAATGGCATCAAAACATGTGTTTGATGTATTTGATACCGTTCCACTTATTGCGCTCCAGCCAGTATCACGAGCCCGTCCTCCCCAATTAATGTGCCACCAACCTCCTGTGGTAGAAACATCTCTTTCAATGAAATACTGGACAGTCATTCCGAAGTCCCAGCGTCCAGGGGACCAGCTACAGTAAGTGAACAGCACTGGAAACAACATATTGTTTCAGGAGATGAAACGCCCCCCCGTTAAGTCTTGTTCGGGAGAATCATCCCGCTTTCCATTTATATCCAACAGTCATGTTAGAGTGCCTGTGTATCCGTCTCGGAGGACTCAGTGGGCTGTTTTGACAACAAAAAAACCTTGGTCGGAGAGGACGGGACATTGAGTACCATTCCACATGAAGTGAGTCAGAGGCAGAGACAAGGACGACAGCAGAGGCAGACACACACACGTCAGGCATCCAAGAAAGACAGATTGTGTACAACTTAAGACAGAACGTGTAAAACTCTATACACACCAGTCATGACAACAGTTTGAATCATGCTGTTCCCTTACCCACCAGCTGTCCTGTGATGTCTAAAGGCAGACAGTTAACTGAAGCAGCATCCACATCAGAAGGAGGATTATGGCATTGTAACAGTCCACCGCCCCACCAGCCACACACTAGTACATGCTGTTCATAATAGATATGTCATATGTGTGGCTCAAGCACGTGTACATACACAGTGACAGGTTAACAGGTCAGCGATAATGACAATGTGCACCATCATCTCCTTAGGACCATTGTGACATCATCCCTCTGGCGTGCATACCTCTTCCTGTATCATGGAGCCGACACTTCCCCTGCGGACAGCAGAGCCTGTAGACAATATTCCAAAAATACCCTGCACTTCTCAACAAGGTGTTCTGTCTGAGGAGGAAAAAAACTGCAGTGGGATGCTTGCCAGGAGGTGAAGACTTTTCCATCCCACCTGAAACCCTGTTGCTGCCAGGCTGAGAGGAGTCCTCTTTTTCCCTGAGTCTAAGACTTGGGTGGTTTTGAGGTTAAGACCAGCAACACGATGCCACTGCATTTGAGTGTTGGTGACGCACCTTCTGTTGCCCCAAAGCAGAGTCGTGTGGGATCAGATCCCTAACAGGTTCACACACGCACGCACTTAAAACACACACGGAGGGGTGAACAGGGTGGGGTAAACTGGTATTAACCTCAGTGGGGTGCAGAGAGAGGGCATTCGTGAGAGATCTGAGAACGGGCTCTCTTCACCTCAGACTAGGAATCATCCTCTCATCATCATTGGGTGGGAGGAGGACCCCCACAGAGACCTTCCAAAACAAAAAGGCCAATCTGAACCCCTATTAATAAAGCAGGACACTCACATTTCGTGCATACCCTTGCCTAATCGCAGGCAGCTGTTATCTCCCTGCAGGAAGTGCTCTTCGCTCTGGGCTCGGCTGTGGTGCTGGTGCAGTGCTGATATCAATACGGGAGGGGACAGGACAGGGACCCGGCTACAGCACAGGACGAGGCACCGGGTGATAAGATAGAGTTGTCTCTGTCAGTACCCATCTTTCTTTTCCACTATGTTTCAGTACCCTGAGGGCCCGGCTTCCCCATTCTCCATAAGGCATAGAGACCCTGGTATGGAGAACTGTAGGTCCTAACCTTTTAGGCAGAGAGAAAGTGATGGGGACCTCTGTCTACAGAACTCTCCTTCTACGCACTGGAGGTTTCAGCGTATCTGACTACATCCAAAAGTTCACGGTAAGAGACCTGGCTCTCATTGCTTCTGGGTTGAGGTTATACAAGCTAGTTTTATTTTTGTCATTTTATTTAATCAGGTTCGTGGATGAAATGTCTGATGATTCAAGACAGACCATTGGTCACACAAGGTTGCCTAATAATGATAGGCATCTAATAAAAGACGCTAGACAAAACTAAATGAATTACTGACTAGGCTCTAGAACATTTATGTTTTATGATTTTATTCATAAGGGCCAGGGGTTACATAATATTGAAACACAAATCATCATACACTCAAAGAAAAACGATGCATCGGCATCACTGAACAGAAACGAACAAACAGCCTCGTGCTCAAAATCACATTAGTAATCGGTCAGTGAAGCGAGACCAAGTCACATTCACTGTACCATAGCTAACTCCTTTAGTTTTCAGCATTGCCCTTAACACAGCATGGGAGCATGGGGAAATGTTATTTGGAGGTGGTCAGGTGGAAAATAAATTTGGGAGAGGAGTGGGTTATTACGGCTGAGTCTTGTTTTTCTCAATTACCTTTCAAGTACTTGAATTAAGACTTCCTTGTGAAGTAATACTTTTTATTTTATGTTCTTAAATAATATGTGAAGCATAGCACTCAGGGTTAGATCATTTGTTCAACAAGCTTGCTGAAAACATGGCTTCTTGCAGAAAGAAACTTGTAGTTTTGAAGGTCTGTTTTTGTCTATCCATATCAAAAATATCTTCAGGAAAATGATAACAGTTTGTGTGTGTGTGTGTGTGTGTGTTTGTGTGTTCTTCAGAGAAGGAAGGGGAGGACCATCCTCCTTAGTGAATTTCAACAAATAAAAATAGTGAAACATTAAAAATGTTACCCTTTTTAGTTAAAACTATACTAAATAAATTCATGTCACCAAATAATTAAAACACACTGTTTTGCAATGAAGGTCTACAGTAGCCTCAAAGACATTCTGTAGAGTAGCACCATGGTGTAGCTGGAGGACAGCTAATTTCCATCCTCCTCTGGGTACATTGACTTCATTAAAAAACCTAGGAGGCTTGTAGTTCTCACCCACTTCCATAGATTTACAAAGTAATTATGACAACTTCCGGAGGACGTCCTCCAACCTACCAGAGCTCTTGCAGCATGAACTGACATGTTGTCCACCCAATCAAAGATCAGAGAATGAATTTAGTACCTAAAGCATAAGCTACAGCTAGCTAGCACTTCAGTGCATACAATGTGGTGAGTAGTTGACTCAAAGAGAGAGAAAGACAATAGTTGAACAGTTAGCTATGACTATCCAAAACGGGAATTCTCCCAAGTCAAGGTAAGATTTTGGCTTTATACATTTATTGCCACTGGTGCCCGCCGGTGCAGCTGCTAAACTGCTTGCTGTTGACTGTACACTGCACTGCTTGATTGTAGCAGGTTTAATAACGTGTTAGTTCTAGTAACTACAGTATGTTGACTATGACTTTAACATGGTGACAACAATGTAGGTTGTGTGGGATCATTACTCCAATTCTGTTGAAAAACATTTCTTAAATGGAAGCAAACAGATCGAAACAGGGATAAACCTACCTGAATTTGTCCATTAGAAACTCTCGTTTGCAACTGTTGGACTAATGAATAGACCCTAGATTAGCTATATGCAGGCAAGAGTGTGCAAGGCGGTATTGAATGTGTCAATGTCTGTCAGCTCGATTACTCACATTTTTCTCTCGACCTATGTACCTACAATGTAAACATTAATTCATAGGCTAGGTTGTAGAAACCAAACGATGGGTATAGGGAAAATTCGACTATCATGCACTATCCTAAACCTATCGATGTTATATTGAGCTGGGTGAAAGGAATATGAATAACAGTCATTCAATATGCTGTAATAAAAATTTGTCCATGCTCATAAAAAAATAGATTTGTCCTCCCTCATCTTAAACGGCACCAACCACTGGTGTATTATCCATAGCTTTAACTCTGGCAGCTGGCTTAAGAACATACACAAGTCCCTATTATCCTCTGGGAAGCTGTACTTGTTGAGTGATTTATGAGCAACATTCCCTTTAAACTGTGCGGGTGCACAGTAGCCCCGAGACTTCCACACAACACCTCTGGGACCCAAGCAGAAGAAATATCAGCCAATGGAGAGAAGCACCACACGAGATTGAACAATTTTCTAGAGCAGTGGTCACCAACCTCTCAATCGCAATCTTCAAGTCACTCCTAGTCAATAAATCCTTGTGTTCCTATTTTCTTTTTATTAATCTCGGGCCAGCAGCATACCACCCTGCATCCCACTGCTGGCTTGCCTCTGAAGCTAAGCAGGGTTGGTTCAGGTCAGTCCCTTAATTGGAAACTCTGAATCCCTGAATTTGAATCCCTGAATCCCTGAATTTTAAACCTCTGGTCTAAAAAAAAAGATGCCAATGCCCCAGGGCAGTGATTGAGGACATTGCCCTGTGTAAGGCGCTGTCTTTCGGATGGGATGTTAAACGGGTGTCCTGACTCTCTGTGGTCACTAAAGATCCCATGGCTCTTATCATACGATAATGTTAACCCTGGTGTCCTGGCTAAATTCCCAATCTGGCCCTCATATAATCATGGCAACATAATCATCCCCAGTTTACAATTGGCCCATTCATCCCCCCTCCTTATCCCCTGTAACTATTCCCCAGGTCGTTGCTGTAAATGAGAATGTGTTCTCAGTCAATTTACCTGGTAAAATAACTGTAAAATAAAAAATATATGTATATGGGTTACGGTAGGTGCACCCGATTCAGCAACCCTGCGCCCGGGTAGGCGAACCGTTGCCATTTTGAAAGATTTTATGTGTCTTAATGTACAAACTCTGGCTTCCCGGCGGGCTCAGACAGCAAATGAAGTGTACTATAGGTCTTCCACTGGCCAATCGGATGGCTCCGATTACCGTGTCTGCAGTAACATAGCAGGCATCAAATGAAGCTTCAGCGAAATTGATACTGTGAGATTTCAAAAAATGTAAAACCATGACTAGAGAGAGTCTGCCAACGAATACAGCAAAGAGCTGCTGTTTTTATAAGTGAGTTGATGTTTAAGTTCTTACTCAGCCCTGTCAACACTCTGTAAGCCATGAAATGTGCTTTATTTCTTCCTATTTCCATTCAGCGCTACAACAAGCATTGCAGCAGTAATCAATGAGTAGGAAAGTGTATCGATAGGCTGGCGTTGTTGTCATTATTAGCTGCTTGGGTCTTTTTTAATAGGAATATTTCACATTCTCTGTTCATAAAAGTAACAATATGCATCTGTGCATGAGGCAGAAATAATGCCGTGCGACTCGAGTTTTGCCATCAACTGGAAGATGGTGTCCCTTTTTGGTGAGTGTCAGTGGAGGACAGGGAGAGCGGAGGGGATGTTGAGAGGCGGACCATCAGTCTGCTGCTCTCTCTCTCCACTGAGACTGACCATAGATGCAGGCACCATCGGCCCAGTAAAGTAAAAAGAAAAAGCTAATTAGTTCAATGTATGCCCACTTGGCGGTGCCTCACAAGTAATATGACAACGGATCTATAACATGTATGCTCATATAGCCTACTTCAAATTTTGAAATATAATTTCAAAAAATGTCCCGAACAACAATGCATTGACAGGGCAATTCAAGCAAAGCCAATATGCGGTGATAATATATGGTTTACTGCACAAACCTGATTGCCACATTACTGTTTTTAATTGATTAATGTTGCATAGGCTTATGTTTTTTAAGTATTGTTTAAAAAAAATCTGAGCGGGAGATCTCGGCATGCATTTTGACTCAGAAAGTGATCTTGACACCGAAAAGGTTGAGGACCACTGGTCTAGACTTTTCCCTATTAATACTTTCAACGTTTCCCTTTACTGTTCAATTGTGGTTGAATCAACGCAATATCAGCCACTTTCAATGCAACATATAGAAAAGGAAAGAGAACTATGCAATAATTGTTTTTTTTAGACAGAATGCATCGAGTAAGATTATATTGCATTGACATGCAGGACTCTACACTTTACCAGTGCGCCATAACCAATCAGAGTTGCAGTAGGCCTATATGCAAATAGACCTTTGCCATATATGGATCTGTGCTGTTTACTTTGAACTGGCCTGTGTTTACAGCATGAGTGATCATGATTAGATGCGCTTGTTTTGAAATCAAAGCGAGAGCAGCATGTAGCCACGTGTGCACATTTTGGTAATATCCTTTGCTAGTTAGTGAATTAGATAATGTGTAGTCAGCAATAGGGGAGTGATTGCTTCCTACAAGAGCACAAAATGTGTACATTTCTAGACATCTTTGAAAAGTGAGTCAGGTAAAAGAGCTTTTTTGTTTTGTTTTAAAGGGTCAGTGTTGTATTTTGAGACAGGCTTGAATAAGCCAAGTAGCCAATAGGCAGAGGGTAGTATCATTTGTCTGATTCTCTGTAATAATGGTATGGGAATAACAATGCATTCTATTTTGTAAAGTGGTTTCTTTCATCAAACAACACAACATGTTCAGTCACCTCCTTGTCTGAAGGACAAGTGGATAAACAGGTTCATGTTAAGACCTACCTGTTTTTTCCCCTAGAAGTCTGTAGGCCTACATTGAACACCACACATTTTCTGCTACTGTAAACTGTATGGCAGAACAGCTATTTCTATGTTAAAAGGTCACAGGGTGTATTTTCTTGATTGTAGGCCTACATTATGATCAAATACAGCCTCCGTGTTAACAGTGAACGCACGCTGGAAGTTGCACATCATTTTCACAATATTCAAGTTCAAATCCATCATCTGGATTTTTTATGGTGGTTTTGGAGCAGTGGCTTCTTCCTTGCTGAGCGGTCTTTCCGGTTATCGACATAGGACTCATTTTACTGTGGATATAGATACTTTTGTATCTGTTTCCTCCAGCGTCTTCTCAAGGTCTTTTGCTGTTGTTCTGGGATTGATTTGCACTTTTCACACCAAAGTAGGTTCATCTCTAGGAGGCAGAACACGTCTCCTTCCTGAGCGGTATGACGGCTGCGTGGTCCCATGGTGTTTATGGTTTTTTATTTCAATTACTTGCGTCATGCACATAGTAGATGTCCTAACCGATTTGCCAAAACTATAGATTTGTTAACAAGAAATTTGTGGAGTGGTTGAAAAACGAGTTTTAATGACTCCAACCTAAGTGTATGTAAACTTCCGACTTCAACTGTACACTGTATCATGTTAATGTCAGGGGTCATGGAGAAAGATGAGAATTAGGTACAGCAAAAACTTTAGCTCTGCAAACAGATCAAAATACTGATTCCTCTGGTCTGCCAACAGCACTAACTAGTCCCACTAGGCAAACACCTTGCCACGCACACTTGTTCTGATGAATCAGGAATACCAGTCAGAAATTAATACAAATCCAGAGAATTTCCCATGCACACAATACTGTTAGCAGGACATGCACTCCAGAATGTTCCATGCTGTGTACACTTTAGAAAGGTGTACACCTGTCAGGAAAGATATAATTCGATTTTATTGCGTTTACGGCAAACCTCCCACTAACCTCCACCCCCAATTCTTCTTCACCCCACCTCACAGAATGTGGTCACGTAACATGGAACTGCCCCCGTAAACACTAGCCAGAAGAATTGAAACTATATGCAGAGGCGTTCAGTCAGACAGTTTTCATATGTTCTCTCTTTTGGTAGACAATAGGCTTTAATGGGGTATGGTTAGACAGGGTTAGATGGAGAGGAACGGAAGAAACCCAGAATACCCTCTCCAGTGACCTCACAGGTGTGAAACGTTGTTGTGTCAGGGAGGTAGCTTTTGTGTCACGTTTCCATTTCAGAGGGCAAATACACCAGGTTAACTCTGTTCAATACAAAGAGCCATGGTATTCCTACAGACAGCTTCAGTGTCCAGTTAGTTGGGTCTCCTTTACTTCCTTTGTCTGAATGACTTCCACTCTGTGATTTTATTAGAGACTGCCAGGAGCCATGTTTATTTTACTGCTATTGTTACGGACACTGTTACAGACATTAAATACAAGTAAACATGTGTTTTGTAACTCTAGTGGTACCACACCAGCTGTGCAAATGAAGGAAACTGTCCGTGTGTCTGATGTCTAATGGTTCCTCCCGGCAGGCATGTGCACAGATAGGACTCTACCTTTTGCCGAGAACATACTCCCACCCTTTTGGGTGGAAGTATAATTTCCCCCAAAAAATGTTTCAAATATTTGCTGTTGTTCTGAACCCACTGCCCACAAATCATTGTTAAAGTAGTCGGAATGACAGCTTTGGTCATTGATAAGCCCCTAAATTGGAACGCAGTGGCTGTACAGTAACATTCTATACATGATGTCAGAGCTCAGGGTCTCCGCTTCGCAGCTCTGTGTGGGTTTTGACTGACAATCATTCTACATTTGACAGCCGTTCGAAATCACTCACGTTAATTGGGCAACTTTTGAGCATTTGTTGTTGTTTGGATTCAGTCTTGTGTCAGGTGAACTGTTGTGTCCTCTCATTTGGTCTGATCATTTACCCATAAGATCCAACGTGTTCTCGTTCAATTGCTACCATGGCTTTTTTAGAGTTATTTTGTTAGAAAGATTTCAATCAGTCCCTATCAATATAGGCCAGTTTCCACGAGTGTAAAGGGTTAAGCAAAGCAATAAATGTAATCAAAATCTCTGCTAAATTACTACAGAGTTATTATAGATGAAATATTAAATTACTTTCAGACTAAGGGTTATTTATTTGTGTCATTTAATTTGCCATTAAGATGTGACCATCTATTGCTTTTATATACAGTAACTAAATCATCAAAGTTGCCTAATAATTGCTCAACGAGTCCATGACCATGATTGTAGGGATTTTTTTGGGGTGGAAGGGTGCCCTTTTTTTGTTTCAGCACATGCCCCCAAAAGGTCTTCGCACGGCCCTGCTTCCCAGCAACAGTCGGTCTGTAAGGTGATTATAGGTGCATTCTGGACAGAACCCTCTGCCGAATCGTAGGGACAGGGCATCGGCTTTGGTGTTTTTTTAAACCTGGGCGATAGGTCTGCGTGAAGTCGAACCTTGTGAAGAAAAGGGCCCACTTTGCTTGGCGCGGATTCAGCCTCCTCATTGTCAGTATGTATTCCAGGTTCCAATGGTGAGAGGGGCTACCTCTGATTGGGAACCATACCGGGCCAAACACATAGCGAATGCCCACGGAGCTGAAGTTCCTGATGAAATGGCAGTAGAAGTTGGAAAATCCCAAAAGCCTTTGTAACCCCTTTTTTTGTGGTTGGGACTGGCCATGACCTGACCGCATCTACTTTCTTCTCGGCCATCCTCATTCCCTGCATGCTGATTTAGTAGCCTAAGCTAAGAAGGAAACTGCCTTGAAATTAGCACATCTCAGCCTTAAAAAAAATGTTTTAACCAGGCAAGTCAGTTAAGAAGAAATTCTTATTTACAATGACAGCCTATGAACAGTGGGTTAACTGTCTTGTTCAGGGGCAGAACAGATGTGAACCTTGTCAGCTCGGGGATTCGATCTAGCAACCTTTTGGTTACTGGCCCAATGCTCTAACCACTAGCCGCCCAGCCTTGATGAAATGGTGGTTAGCCAGAAGGTGTTCCAGAACTGCTCGACATGAGTGATGTGATCCTTCAGAGTAGCCGAGTAGACCAGGATGTCATCAATATACACGACCACCTTGCGTCCGAGCATGTCCCTGAACATCTCGTTAATGAATGCCTGGAACACTGACGGAGCATTGGCTAAGCCAAATGGATTCACCAAGTACTCGTAGTGGCCAGACATCGTGCTAAACGCAGTTTTCCATTCACCCCTCTCCCAGATGCGGATCAGATTATATGCACTCTGCAGGTCCAGTTTGGTAAAGAACCAGGCTGCGCGGAGCTGTTCGATGGCTGCCGGCATCAATGGGAGAGGGTAACGGTACTTCGTGGTGATTTCATTGAGTCCTCTGTAATCAATACATGGATGTAACCTTCCATCCTTCTTGGCCACAAAGAAGAAACTAGCCGATGCAGGAGAAGTGGAAGTAAGGATGAAACCTTGTTGGAGCGCCTCTTGGATGTAATCGTCCATGGCCTGGGTCTCAGCCACCGACAGAGGGTAGATGCAGAGGCGTAGACCCTGCCAGCATGTCGATAACACTGTCCCAGGGGTGATGAGGAGGAAGACAGGTGGCGCTGGTCTTGTAGAATACCTTCCGCAGGTCCTGATATTGGACTGAAGGGCAACCACATGACTCTCAACCGATGTGAACCACAGGGGTTGGGGAAGCAGGTCCTCTGGAATTCGGGTGACCAGTCTGTGAGTCTCATCCTTGACCTTGAAGCCAAGGGAGGCCAAGGTGGTGATCATGTGAACTGGTGCACTGGTGATGAAGGGGATGTTCTCCTGATTAATTGACTCCACAGTGAGGGTGAGTGGTTGTGTGTGATAGTTCCGGATCCTAGTGGCCGATTATGGAGGGCTTGAACCGGGAAAAGAGACGCGAGCGGGTATGAGATAATGTTAAGAGATGAGGCAAGGACCTGGTCAATAAAGTTCCCTGTGGCACCAGAATCCACTAACACTGTAGACACAATACATGAGGGACAGTCAACTAGTGTGATGGACACCAAAAGAGTTTAGCAGAAAGTGATTAGGATGGGATACTCACTCCTGCCCCAGGAGGTGGAAGATCATGTGACTGTCCCTCTGCTCTTGTGGATCCTGGATTAGGAGGTGCCGGACACCGCTGGAGCTGGTGCCCTCCCTTGACCACAATACAGACAGAGCCCCAGCTGTCTCGTCCTGCATCGCTCCGCCGCGGTGAGGCGTGTGACCCCCTACCTTCATGGGTTCAGGCTCTGATCCAGAGTGTTCACGGAGGGAGGGAGGGAGGGAGGGAAGCGATGAGAGTACCTACGTTCCTGAAGCAGGTTATCCAGGCGGATGGAATGTGTGCGTGTACTCTGCAGCCGTCTGGTCCCCTGCCCCCTCTCTGCCCTCCGGGGGATGATCAAAGATACATTTTAACAGAGCCATGAACCCCTCATATGAATCTAGCTCCTCCTCTCCTCTCTCCCAGACGGCCGTGGCCCATTCCAACGCATGCCCAGTCAACAGATAAATAACCATGGTAACCTTGGACCTCTCGGTGGTGGGGGCTCCCATCTGGTGTGTTAAGTAGACAGAGCACTAAAGTAGGAAGCCACGGGCATTTAGATGGGGTGCCATCATATTTATCCGTGAGGGACAAACAGGCATCGCTGACCTGAGTGGGTTGCTGAATGGGCTGTTGTGCTGGGTCGACTGGTTGTAGAGTATCCTCCACTAGTTGACGGCTACGCCTCCCGGGTATGTTTGAGACGTTGCACACTGCAAAGAACCTCTTCCATAGCCATCCCTAGTTGTGCCAGTTGGTCATGGTATTGATGTAGAAGGTATCCCTGCTTGTTGACCGTCTGGGAGATAGTCTGTTTTCCTGCTCCTTCCATTGTTGGAGTCAGTATTCTGTAACGTAGATGCTGAGAGTCGAGAAGCAGGTGCAGGCGAAACGTTTAATAAAACATCAAACATGGAACGAGCCAACTTAACAGTAGCGTCTACGCATTAAACACAGGATCAATACTGACTGGGGAAGGAACATAAGGGAGTGCCAGATAGAGGGGAGGTAATAAGTGAAGTAATGGAGTCCATGTGTGCCTCATGATGATATGCAGGTGCGCGTAATGATTGATGCCAGGTGTGTGTAATGATGGATCCCAGGACCGGTGATTAGTATACCAGCGACGTCGAACGCCGGAGGGGAGGAGCGGCAGTAGACGTGACACGGCCTATATTTTAAATGTTGTTGCGGTCTTGGTATTAAGGGCCCATCCTACATTACCCATATGTATTGGGTCACATCATCATCGCTGGCCTGATCCCATGTCACCGCACCTCTCATTATCTATTGTTTCCTGTTATTCATTGCAGCTGGCCCTGCCCATTTGGGGGAGTAGACATTAATTTAGGAGCGCTGCTACTGCCAACGCTTACTTTCTGATATGCTAGGACACTAGCTAACTAGCCTGCCCTGGGTTATGGGGTGGTAAATAGAGTTGTTATGATGGTTCAGAGCTGCTGAGCGGCACACCCCCAGTGGAAAACCACAGCGGAGGCACATTTATTTTGCGGGCCAGCATCCTACCAGAGATTTCCATTGCCACTCCATTGCATAATGTGGTTACATTTCAGTGGGATGGTTCCTGGCATAGGCCCAAGGCAGAGAGCTAGCCTATAGTCTCATTGGGAAGAGCTTTATAAATAAAGAACCCAGTTTACATTCTGCCCATTAGACTGGGCCTAAGGGATGGTTCTATGGGCCATCCTCTGCTCTCCGGACCAGGAGACAGGGACCCATCATTTCAGCAAATCATCGCATCACTATTCACAGCGCTGGGATGAAGACATGCAGTATCATCAGAATGTATGATAACTGAATTAGGAGACAACACGTTTGTCTTCTCAGAAATGGCCGTAACACATATTTACCAAGAGGATTTAGCTTTTAAATTGTTTTCTAGAGCTCATTTGTCAACAGCTGGGCATGTTAGCCTAAACATATTTTATTAAGGTCTAGCTTGTTGAATCTTTGAAAATCACGGATTACATCATTGAGGTCCATTTGTCATAGAGCTGTCTTTTCAATAATAGTTTAAACAACAAACAGTATTTGCAATACCTTACTAATAACTGGGAGATGGGAAAGACCCGTGCAGTACAAAATGCCAGGATGTTCCAAGAAAACATTCCCATCCAATGGGACAGTAGGGGAGACGGGTGTTGTTTGTCACCGTTTTTACTCTTGTGTGTATTTCTCAGAACCAGTATATCTTACACGACTCTTTTCAACATTAAAAGAAAGACAACGGTCTTGGGTGGTAATAGGGACTATCTTTATTCTCATATCTTATTCCAACATGAAGTTAAACGCCATCAAACACACTCTGCCCACTTGTGACAACCAGCCCCATCACAGGGTAGTCACAATGTTTGCTTGGAGCTTATTCTTTTTGTAATAGGAAATAACGCAATATAGCACACATTCTTAGAAATAGCTTTTCTTTGATAGAACGATATTCCTAACAGAATTCAGCATTTTATACTTTGAGAATAATGTATGACGTTTTTTTGTATATCAAATCAAAGTTTATTTGTCACTTGCGCCGAATACAACAGTGAAATTCTTATATGTGTGTGTGCATGCGCATGTTTGCACACGCATGTGTACATGTGTGAGTGTGTGAAATAAAAAAGATGTGTGTGAGAGAGACAACACTCCCAGATAGCACAGACACCTCTGTCCAACAGATGTATACGTGATGCATTGGGAAGATGCAGTTTAGACATCGTTTGCTAATTTAGCAAGACGTCTCACAAAAAAAAAAGACGTCTCACATTCTACATTCTAAATTCTAGAGTTCTACATCGTTTATACGTCGGCCAGGCATCAACATTCTATTCTGATGTCTCGGTGACGTCTTCCCAATCTGCACACGCTCTCCACACTACATATTCCCAACACATTTTGATATGTCGGCCAAAGTTGTTCGTTTTTACTGGGAAGGGATGTCTTTATAGCAACCGCACAAAATAGCTTGGGATATATTGCATACTGGCAGTGGCAATGTCCCCGAACAGTATGGTTACAATGGAGTTAATAGTGTCAACCTACCCCACCAATGCTAGTTACCACATGGCTTGACTTAGCAACTCAGAAACAGGTTTGGAATAGCTCTTCTTTTCCTCTTCTTGATAAACAATTTTTCATGTATAATCCCATAATTCAAACATTTATAAACTAAAATAACAAAAACACATACTTTATGTTTTTTTTATTTTATCTGTGAGAAACACATACATTCCACTCACTGCGATGTTTTGTCACGCTGACACGAATTGACAAGGCGGATGAGTTCTTTCAAAGAATTCACACATTTGAATCTTAAAATTATTACACAGCACACTCTAGATTGGGAGTAACAAGCACTGTGACAACCAACCTACGAGACAACCAACCCCAGTCTCCCCTACCCTGGACCAGAGGGAGAGGGCAACTACTTAGATTCCTGCTTGCACTTCATCATCATTCCTCTGTCTACAGAGGTTTATTTTTAAAGGGAGGTGTCAGCCAATGTCAAGTCACGTTCCTTTGAGCGATGATGGGGTACAGTCGCCCAATCAGAGAAGCTGTGCTGGGCGGACCAGAACCTTTAGATCCACCAATGGTTCACTTCACTCTATCAGCACCAATAAACACACTAAAACATATACAAACAAACAACCTGTACATCCCAATGGGTCGGCAACATGACAATGGGTCAACATTTTAAAACAACACCCTTTCCAAAGCTCACAACATCTCTCTCTTAATACTGGCAAAAGGCCATAATCAAAAGGTCATTCCGTGCATGCCCACTAGTCAACAGCATCTTCTGAGGTTGAATTTAAATGTTTTGGTGACGTCAAGCGGCCATTGGAATTTTGGCAGTGGCGGGGCTACTATATAAAAACTTTAGGACAGAGAGGTAGAGAGAGGGGAGGGGGGAGACAAGTGGAAAGATAAGATAGCGAAGAGTTGGTGTTTATTTAAGTGGTGTCATGTCTCTGGCACATACAGACAACAGGGTCCGACAGAGCTGCCTGTATGGGAGAGGAACAACAACACCTCGGAGCTTCAACTAAAATAGATCCAATGCAGCTTGGAGCAAGGTGGATTAGCACAGCTTCCGTTGTCTCACCTGACACTTGTTCCCCGCTGTGTGGAATTTCTTGGAACTATGAGTAAACCAGAGACATTGGCCTCCTGCATTGCCAAGATGTACGAGGGGGGTAAATTGGACAATGCTGGGGCCCCTTCTGGAGCAATGAAAAAGCCAACAAACAGCCTGCTGAACAGCCTGGGAGGCATGGAGGTCAAGCTGAATCAGCTGGAGGTGAAAGTGGAGCAGATAGCCTGCAGCCAGACAGAGGTCCTCAGAAGGCTGGACATGGTGTGCCAGGGCATGGGGACGCTGGAGAAGGACCTGGCCCAGCTCAGAAAGGACAGGGACAGGGGCTCTCGTGGAGGTGGAGGGGACCCTTCTTTGTTCTCGGAGGTCAAGGTACTGTGTGGGGAGACCGTGGCACTGCTGAAGAACCTGCAGCAGGAGGGTAAATGGCAACGGGAAAAGATTGAGGGAATAGAGAGCTCGGTTTCAGCCATGGACAAGCTCTGGGGATACGTGGGGGAAGTCTTCCGAAGCTCCAAGATAGTGGAGTTCATCTTGAAAGGCATCGTACCCTGGAGGAAACAGGGCCTAATGTACATCCAATCGGAGGAGGAGGTCAGTGAGGTCATCCTGAAGCAGGCTGGCACATCTTTGCCATTTCATTAAATGTGATGTACTTAGGTGCTTAAAAATGTTTGAGTTATTTTGAGTTATGGTATTAACATCTGCTTTCATTTATTTTGTGAGCCATGACTCTCCGGTTCACCCTTACCCACTTAATTTAATAATTGTAAAGAACGCAGTGCATTCTGTATAGTATACAGTGTACACTATCATTGTTTTTGTTCTCACACTTTTAAATACTTCTCATTGAAATGGAGACATGAGGTCAAATTAGTTCATCATTTGCAGTACAGATATGCAATTTTCATCCTGTTTAGTTCACCACATGATGTGGTGTAAAATAAAGGGAACGATTTCTCTTTGAAAATTACAAATCCATGCTTTGGGCTTGTGGGGAAAGGATTTCAATGTTGGTGATTTGACTTCGATAACAGCATCTTTGTTAAATGTTAACTCTTCGTAAATGGTCATTGCTATTTTCATAGGGCATGACCTAACATAATGAGGAAGTGTAAGTTGAAGGTGGGCGTTTGTCCAGCAAAATGTCAGTTGAAATCCCCAGTGCAAAGTGTTGCTACAGAGTAGCCTTGTGCAAAGTCACTGAACCTGGCGACCTGTGTAACTGTCTGACTGTCTCTAAAATGTTTCTTCAGCTGTTGGGAAACAATGTGAGCTGTTTCAGTCGTGTTACTGTCAAGATAAGGCTGTTTGCTAGCATAAAATCCAAAGTTAAAATGAAGTGAGAGGGATTTGTCCCACTGACTGTATGCTTTCCCCCCAAGCTCATGACAATTTAGGATAAATAATCTGGATTATAATGTATGAAGAATCTCATCACTGGCATCTTGATAATCTTGACATTAAATACTAATGTTTGCTACAACATAAAGTAGCCTACTAACAAGCTATTAGAAGGCAGATGGAACGAAATGCTGGTCATCTATTCATTAGAACATAGAATTAGGATTAGAATAGTAATTCAATAGGATCTCTATTTATTTATTGAACCTTTATTTAATAAGGGAGTCGTACTGAGACCAAGGTCTCTTTTACAGATGAGTACTGAATTATAGAAATGACAGAAAATACACACTACAAAATATAAATACAAAATGCAAGCAAAAATCATTTTTATTTTATTTATTTATTTAACCTTTATTTAACCAGGAAGGGCTCATTGAGATTAAACTCTTTTTCAAGAGCGCCCTGGCCAAGATAGGCAGCACCATGTCATTCCAAAAAAATTACAGACAACATGAAAAACTACAAGTAATCTAGTAAAAACCATTGAATTCACAAGAGTATAAAACAGCAAATTAAAAACATTGACATGTCAGGGAATCAGCCTCAAAATCCTTCATCAAGTGATTTAAAAACACCAATCGGGACAAGTTCTTCCAGTTTTAAAGTATTTTGTAAGGTGTTCCAAGACGATGGTGCAGAGTACATAAAAGCCCTTTTACCAAATTCAGTTCGGACATTTGGAACAGTTTGCAGGATAAAGTCCAGCGAACGAAGAGAGTACCCACCACATTTCTGAACAATAAAAATGCACAAATAAAAAGGTAGTAAACCCAAAATGGCTTTGTAAATAAAAGTATACCAGTGACTGAGCCTACGAGTGACTAGAGGAGGACAGCCAACCCTGGTATACAAAGTGCAGTGGTGCGTAAGGGTTTTGCAGTTTAAAATAACTCTCAAAGTGCCATGGTAATGAGTGTCAATTGATCTCAAACACTGAGCAGAAGCATTCATATATAAAATATCCCTATAGTCTAGTAAAGGTTTAAACGTAGCTGATACTAGCCTCCTTCTGGCTTCAAAAGAAAAACAGGCCTTATTCCTAAAATAAAATCCCAATTTCAGCTTAAATTTTTTGTAAATTGTTGAATATGCAATTTAAAAGAGAGGCTGTCATCAATTTAAATTCCAAGATATTTATATGAGGTTACAACCTCAATCTCCTTGCCCTGACAGGTAGTAATATGTGAACGGTTCAGAGGTCTATTTCTTGCATTAGAAAACACCATTCGTTTAGTTTTGTCAATATTGAGGATAAGCTTCAATTGACACAAGGTATGTTGAAAAGTATAAAAAGCGGTTTGCATGTTCTGGAAAGCTTTTGTAAGAGACGAGGCACAACAGTAAAAAACAGTATCATCAGCATAAAAATGAAGTTGTGCATTTTGGACATTTTTGTCTAAATCATTTATATAAATAGTGAATAAGAGAGGACCAAGTACAGAGCCTTGGGGCACATCATTCAAGACAGACAATTTAACAGACATAAGCCCATCAAATTGAGTGCACTGAGTTCTATCAGACAGATAGTTAGCAAACCATGCAACTGCATGCTCCGAAAGACCTACACTCGACAATCTCTGCCTTAGTATAGCATGATCAACTGTATCAAAAGCCTTAGAGAGATCAATAAAAAGTGAGACACCGTGCTGTTTTTTGTCAATCGCTTCAGTGATATAATTTAAAACCTTCATGGTTGCTGTAATTGTGCAATGCTTCTTCCTGAAGCCCGATTGGTACATTGATAAAATAGAGTTTGTAAATAAAAACTCTTTTAGCTGTTCACTTACAAGGGTTTCAAGTATTTTCACCAGGGGTGACAGCTTTGAGATTGGCTTATAATTATTTAAAAGATTTGGATCTCCCCCTTTTCAAAGTGGTAGGACAAATGCTGATTTCCAGATCTTTAGAATTTCATTACATTCCAGGGTTAGATTGAACAGAGATGTAAGTGGTTCAGCTATGAAATCAGCTGCCAGATTTAAAAAGCAGGGATCCAAAAGATCAGGACCTGCAGGCTTTCTCTGATCTAAGGATTTCAGGGCTTTATGTACCACCTGCACTGAAATGGCAAAAAGCTAAAAGTTTGACCAGCTCTCACTGGTTCATCCACACAGGGTTGTACAGAGACAGAGGACACTGAATCAAACAGCCTACCAGATGATACAAAGTGCTCATTGAAACAATTCAGCATTTCAGTTTTGTCACATATAGCAACAGAGTCCTTCAAAACACATGACGGTAATTCATTAACATTACTGTTACCAGACATAAACTTAATAGCCTTCCAAAACTTTCTAGGGTCATTCAGGTTATCAGTGGTAACAGACATAAAATATTCAGACTTGGCCTTCCTGAGAAAAAATAACACTTGTTTCGTAACTGCCTAAAAATAAGCCAATCAGCATCAGAACATGATTTCCTTGCTTTAGCCCAGGCTAGATTACGGTTGTGAATAATACAAGACAGCTCAGAAGAAAACCATGGATTATCCCGCCCTTTAACCCTGAACTTGGTTCACTATGAAATCCCAGCTGCCAGATTTAAAAAGCAGGGATCCAAAAGATCAGGACCTGCAGGCTTTCTCTGATCTAAGCGGAATGGGGCATGTTTGTTTACTATTTGGGAAAACCCATCATGAAAGAATTTCCAGGCAGTTTCCACATCAGGGATAAACTCAATCTGCTCCAGTCAAAATAAAACAAATCATGAAAGAAAGCCTGCTCATTAAAACGCTTCACATTTCTCTTACGAATAAAACGTGGGTTTGTCTTTGGAACCTTAGTATTTCTAACAGCAACAACAGCACAATGGTCACTTAAATCATTACAAAAAACACCAACCGCAGAATATTTATGTGGAACATTTGTCAATATCAAATCAATCCGGGTAGATTTATCTGGGCATTTATGATTTGGGCGAGTGGGTGAGTTAATCAACTGGGTAAGATTCATAGAATTACAAAACATTTTTAAATCATCAGACACCAGCTTTAACCAACACCAGTTGAGATCACCAATCAAGATCATTTCACTGTAAAGAAGTTTAGACATGAGGTGCATCAAAGAAGAAAATGCATCACCGACAGAGGGGGTCTATAACAGCCAATCAATCACAGAGGGGGGGTCTATAACAGCCAATCACAGTTATAGAGAGGGGGTCTATAACAGCCAATCACAGGGGCACTGGGGGTCTATAACAGCCAATCACAGTTATAGAGAGCAGAGGGGGGTCTATAACAGCCAATCACAGTTATAGAGAGCAGAGGGGGGTCTATAACAGCCAATCACAGTTATAGAGAGGCCCTTTGAAACCTCAATATTCAAAGCAAGAAATTACAACTGTTTACAAATAGTTTCAGACTTTGCCACACTTACAGGGAATTGAGTTTTTACATATATAGCCACACCCCCACCTTTCTTAACCCAATCAGTGCGATAAACATTGTAACCACTTATACAAATATCCTTATCAAAAACAGACTTGCTGAGCCAGGTTTCAGAAAACACAATTACATCAGCAACAGTTGATTTAGCCCAAATCCTAACAGGCTGCATACAAAACCCGATCTTGATAATAACATGGTGATAGAAAACAAACACATTCATCAGTAATTAAGGTCCTCAATCAGCTTTCTGAATTCTCCTAGAGGCACCCAAACGTTACATTTAAAGAAAATTTTGAAGATTGATCCACAAATAAGGTGCAAGAAAACTAAAAGCTGATTTACCTAACTCAGTAGAGACCAAAGGCATTTCCAGAGTTAACCATCCCGGAGACCGGATGTGGTAATTCGCACGTCTAAAGTTTAGTAAAGATGTTAGCTACAGTGGGACCTTTTGTAAAAGGGCTTTATAAATTAAGACATAGCAATGTATCAACCTACGCAATATCAAAGAGGTCCAACCAACTTTCTGGTAGAGAATGCAGTGATGAGCACTAAAACTGTTGCCTGTAATGATAAACTGCATCTAGCGGCTCTAATGAAGTGGCAGTTGCGTTCACATAGATCCGGGGTGGGCAACTCCAGTCCTCCGAGGGTCCGATTGGTGTCATACTTTTTCTACATCCCTAGCCAATTGCCCACCCCTGACATAGATCATGTCGCCATAGTCTAGGACCGATAGGAACGTCGACTGAATAATCTGCTTTCTACTAATTAGCAAGAGCCAGGGTCTATTTCTATAGAAGCCCATTTTTATTCTCAGCTTCTTAACTAACTGGTCAATATGCTTTTTAAAAGACAGCTTTTCATCTATCCAGATGCCCAGATATGTATAAGCCGGGACACGATCAATATGGACACCATCAAAAGTGCATGTGCTTAAATCGTTATTTTTATGCTCTAGACTCCAGTGAGTATCCATCCTCCTGTGTGGTTCAGATGGTAGAGAATGACATTTGCAATGCCTGGGTTGTGTGTTTGATTCCCATTGGGGGGGCCACTAAAAAAATGTATGTACTCACTACTGTAAGTCGTGTGTCTGCTAAATGACGTAAATGTAAACAATATATACTTAGTTTTACCTGCAATGCTAATTTCAGGGCAATAAAGTTTTTCTGTAATACAAGGAATGCAGCCTGTAGTTCAGGTAGAGCCTGGTCAACCATGGGGGCAAAAGCATACACAAAAGTAAAGTATCATAGGCATACAAGTGCAGGTTACAATTTTTTACAGACAGGTCAATATTGTTAATGGAAACAGTAAAAAATACAGGGCCCAGAACCCTGCGGGACACCTTTCATATTATCCTGATTTAACACCACCAGTAGATACACATTGAGTTCTATCTGTCAAGTCATTTATTAACCAGTTACATGCAGCCTGGTCTAGGCCAATTGAAGAAAGCCTCTGAATTAGCAGTGAGTGATCAACAGTATCGAAAGCCTTTGACAGGTCAATGAAGAGGGCAGCACAATGTTGCCTTTTATCCATACAGTTAACCACATCATGACTGGGTATAAAACCTGACTGATGTACATTTAGAATGCATTTCAAAGATAAGGAAGATCTTAGCTGATATTTTAGCTGGGCAAGAACGTTTCGAAATAAGGCCACCTTTGTGAAGGGGGAGTACATGGGCTGTCTTCCAAACCTTGGGGATAGTACCAGATATAACAGACCAGTAAAAATCTGGGTTAATTATTCAGCTATCAAGGCGGCAGAGAGCTGCAGCAAAAATGGATCAAGCATATCAGCCTCAGTGGAGCTAGAGGCTGGCAAAGGGAAGAGCAGTAGATTGACTGACCAGGGTCAGTTAAACCACCATTTCTCTAAAATAAAAATCCTGTCAAGATAAAATTATGACTAAAAGCATAATTTATCCCATTCTTCACAGTTATGATGCCAGAGTCAGACAGAACTTATTAAGGCAGGGATGAAGAGGAGTTTGTACACTTCAGAGCATTTACTGTTTTCCAAAATGTAAAATGATCACCAGCAGAGTTAGTGATAGAGCTTAGAAAGTAGCTTGACTAAACTTTCTTAATCGAGATAGTATCTGTTTCTCAATTGCCTCAAAGATTGCCAGTCCACTACAGGGTCAGTTTTCCTTACTTTGGCACAAGCCTGATTTCTCACCTGAATGAGCTGAGATAGATCTAACTCTTGGTTTTCTTCTGAGCTATCTTTGAATCTGAATTGTTTAAAAGGGGCATGTTTATCTGCCAGAACAGGTATTCCCAAACTGGGGGTGGTATGCGCAATGCCGTCGGCGGTACGCCAAATAAAAACGTGATTCACATTTTCAAAAATAAAATTTTAAAATTGTAAAAATGTAAAACAAAATCTTCTTCACATTTTCAAACAGCCCATTTATATTTTCCAACGTGATTATACATTTTGGTGAGTTTTTTTTCTTGCCTGAGTAGCGTCGTTTCACTGCCAAAAATAAAATTAAACCATCTTGTGTTCAGCAAAATAACAACACAATGTCAAATACAGGTAGCCCAGTCAAATAATTAACATCCGATCACATTAACCGTAACTCTCTCACGGGAATTCCACTAACGGTCCGTATGTAGACAAACGTAGCTGCTGCTCATGTTGGTATCTGTACTGATGGCGCAAATGCCATGACTGGGAGACATTGTGGAGTGGTAACTCGCGTGCAAGCAGTTGCTCCCGACGCCACTTGGGTACACTGCAGCATCCACCAAGAGGCTCTTGCTGCCAAGGGAATGCCCGACAGCTTGAAAGACATTTTGGACACTACAGTGAAAATGGTTAACTTTGTTAAAGCAAGGCCTTTGAACTCTTGTGTATTTTCTGCACTGTATAAAGATATGGGCAGCGATCATATAACGCTTTTACAACATACAGAAATGCGCTGGTTATCAAGGGACAAAGTATTGACATGTTTTTTTAAATTGAGAGACGAGCTTAAAGTTTTCTTTACTGACCATAATTTTCACTTGTCTGGCTTCTTGCATGATGATAAGTTTCTCACATCACTGGCCTATCTGGGGGACGTTTTTTCTCACCTGAATGATCTGAATCTAGGATTACAGGGACTCTCTGCAACTATATTCAATGTGCGGGACAGAATTGATGATATAATTAAGAAGTTGGAGCTCTTCTCTGTCTGCATTAACAAGGACAACACATAGGTCTTTCCATCATTGTATGATTATTTATGTGCAAATGAACTCAAGCTTACGGACAATGTCAAATGTGATATAGCGAAGCACCTGAGTGAGTTCGGTATGCAATTACGCAGGTATTTCCCGAAATGGATGACACAAACAACTGGATTCATTATCCCTTTCATGCCCTGCCTTCAGTTCACTTACCGATATCTAAACAAGAGAGGCTCATCAAAATTGCAACAAGCGGTTCTGTGAAAGTTTAATTTAATCAGAAGCTACTGCCAAATTTCTGGATTGGGCTGCTCTCAGAGCATCCTGCCTTGGCAAATCGCGCTGTTAAGACACTGATGCCCTTTGCAACCACGTACCTATGTTAGAGTGGATTCTAGGCCCTAAGTAGCATGAAAACTAAATACAGGCACAGACTGTGTGTGGAAAATGATTTAAGACTGAGACTCACTCCAATACAACCCAACATTGCGGAGTTATGTGCATCCTTTCAAGCACACCCTTCTCATTAACCTGTGGTGAGTTTTTCACAATTTTCGATGAACAAATAAGGTTTTATATGTAATATAGTTCAATAAAGAGCAAAATGATTGATTCATATATATTTATTTGTGCCCTGGTCCTCTTTGTCACTTCCCACGAGCCGGGTTGTGACAAAAACTCATGCTCATTCTTAAGTTTAAAAAATGTCTTGTATAGTGTGTGTGTGGCAGGCTTACAATCATGGCAAAAAACAACATTTGAGAGAGCGCTGACCCTGGTGCTAGAGGGGGTATGCAGCTGGAGGTTGAATGTTTGAAGGGGTACTGGACTATAAAAAGTTTGGGAACCACTGTGCCAGAGGAATACATTTGGAGGATACATTTTCTAGAGCCAACTCAGGGTTAGGAGACGGTGGCTAAATCAGAGTAGAACATGTCATGTAAAAATCCTCGAGGAGAAAACTTTTTAAAATGTGTCTTCTTAATTCAATGAGAATTAGTATTTTGCGGTTTCGTATCTCTAATACATATTATGGGACAATGATCACTGATATCATGTGTAAATACGGGTTAGTAATGCGGGTTAGTAAGAATTAAATCAATCAAGGAGGAGTTAACAGGATTTTTCACTTTTCGCCATGTGGGTTTTGAGATCAATTGAGTGAGTTTAAAATCAATGCATATGCATTGAGGCCAGGGATAGCCAATTCAGATTCAAATCCCCTAAAATGACCCAACTCCGAACACAGAAAAGGTGTTAAACACTCAGATATAGCACCAATATAAGTCTTGTAAAACAATGTGGCCTCAATGGCCACACAAGTACTCTTAAATCTCTACCTGGTACAGCCAGAAGAGGAGCCACTTAGCCCAATATTGGACTAAAGGAGCATAACTTTCCTCCTTTGTCCTTTTCCATGCTCTGTTTAAAGGGCGAATTGGCTCTGGAATCCAAAACAGCCAAATACTCCATCTAAACATGAATCGAGTCTCTATTTTGGTAAAGTTCTAGAAATATAAATCCTCTACTTTCACATCACTTCAAAATACACACTTACTATACACTGTTTTAACCTGCATTAACACAGTTGCAGCCAACATTATTTTTCAGTGACAACACGTTTGTGGCGTCTGTCTTCCGTTTACACACAGCTGTTCGAAGATGCAGCAAGCTAATTAGCCCAGGTAGTCCACTCTGTCTACCGTCTGTTTTCGGTAAACAAGCACTGTAACCTAATATGGCCGTGTTGGAACCCTAACCCAAAAAAGGTGAGTATCAATTTAACCTCGCATGGTCGGAACTTGAAGCACAAGCATTTCACTATACACGCATCAACATCTGCTAACCATGTGTATGTGACAAATAACATTTGATTTGATTCTGTTTTTGGAAAATTATTATATGAAAGATAAGGTCGCGGATCTGAACAAAAATCCTCCTTACAGAAGACGCCTTCGTCCAAGGACTCTTTTGTGCCATGAAATGGAACTGACAGTCAAGGGCTACTAGCCACTGTGCTAATGCCTCTGCATTGCTTGCTCTTAAGGGTTTGAGGCTCACAAAAAAACTTTGTGACTGCTGGTGTAAAAAGGGCTTTATAAAATACATTTGATTAATAGATTGAAATGTAGATCTTTTTTGGGGGGGTGGAGATAGTGTAGTTTAATTCAGTGTTCGTAAATAGTCTGATCGCGTTAGGCAGACAGATGGACTCTAATGAGAGCCAGTAAGGTATGCCGTGCGAACACAGTTGCCCACCCATGCTATGACCCTGCGGTGTACTTCCAGGCCAGATCCCCTGTTGGCATCTCCCAGTTACTCATGGCTTAGAGTAAACTACTAACAGAGTCCAGCTGAGTCGGCCCAGTAGGCATCTGTTATCAGTTATGTGTTGTCATTTCAAATATGTCACACTAGTTCATCATTAATACTAAAAAGACC
Source organism: Oncorhynchus tshawytscha (assembly GCF_018296145.1). Classification (NCBI taxonomy): domain Eukaryota; kingdom Metazoa; phylum Chordata; class Actinopteri; order Salmoniformes; family Salmonidae; genus Oncorhynchus; species Oncorhynchus tshawytscha. The sequence continues at coordinate 58,915,518 of NC_056440.1, forward strand.
GTGCCTCAATCATTCTCCATGCCTCAAGTCCATGCCTGAAGTATTGGCAATGTGGTGATGAGTGGATGTGAACAAACATTTAGATCAGATATTTCAGCCTTTAACTTGTTTTTTTCTTTCTCCTGTTTGGTATACATGGTTTATCTTGTTCAAACTTGATATCATACATACTCCTGGAATTGAGCTACTGTACCACATTGGTGGTAGAATGATTGTTAGACCTGATTGTGAGGAAGTAGTAAGGAACAATATATATGAAGGATGTTCTCTTCCCTCAGAAAACTAAATCAGAAGATAGCAGCATAAAGCCTAAAGTCACTCTTTGCGACCAGGGGACTCAGGTCCAGGAGGAGGGCTTACAAATCGCCACAGGTAAGCTGGACTTGTCTCTGTGTTATCAGTTGGCATTGATTTTTAAAAATTCAGTTGTTTTTCAATCAATCAATCAATCAATCAATTAATCAATCAAATATTATTTATACAGTACCAGTCAAAAGTTTAGGGTTTTTCTTTATTTTTACTATTTTCTACATTGTAGAATAATAGTGAAGACATCAAAACTATGACATAACACATATGGAATCATGTAGTAACCATAAAAAGTGTTAAACTAATCAAATTATATTTTATATTTGAGATTCTTCAAAGTAGTCACCCTTTGCCTTGATGACAGCTTTTCACACTCTTGCATTCTCTCAACCAGCTTGCATTTGGAATGCATTTAAATGAACAGATGTGCCTTGTTTGTTAAAGACCAAGTCCATATTATGGCAAGAATAGCTCAAATAAGCAAAGAGAAATGACAGTCCATCATTACTATTATACATGAAGGTCAGTAAATCCGGAAAATTTCAAGAACTTCAAGTGCAGTCGCAAAAATCATCAAGCGCTATGATGAAACTGGCTCTCATGAGGACCGCCACAGGAAAGGAAGACCCAGAGTTACCTCTGCTGCAGAGGATAAGTTCATTAGAGTCACCAGCCTCAGAAATCGGCAATTAACTGCACCTCAGATTGCGGCCCAAAAACATGCTTCACAGAATTCAAGTAACAGACACATCTCAACATCAACTGTTCAGAGGAGACTGCATGAATCAGGCCTTCATGGTTCAATTTCTGCAAAGAAACCACTACTAAAGGACACCAATTGGCTTGGGCCAAAAAACATGAGCAATAGACATTAGACCGGTGGATATCTGTCCTTTGGTCTCATGAGTTCAAATTTGAGATTTTTGATTCCAACTGACGTGTTTTTGTGAGACGCAGAGTAGCTGAACGGATGATATCTGCATGTGTGGTTCCCACCGTGAAGCATGGAGGAGGAGGTGTGATTGTGTGTGGGTGCTTTGCTGGTGACACTTTCCGTGATTTATTTAGAATAAATCTGCAGCAATACGCCATCCCATCTGGTTTGCGCTTAGTGGGACTATCATTTGTTTTTCAATAGGACAATGACCCAAAACACATCTCCAGGCTGTGTAAGGGCTATTTGACGATAAAGGAGAGTGATGGAGTGCGGCATCAGATGACCTGGCCTCCACAATCACCCGACCTCAACCAAATTGAGATGGTTTGGGATGAGTTGGACCGCAGAGTGAAGAAAAACAGCCAACAAGTGCTCAGCATATGTGAGAACTACTTCAAGACGGTTAGAAAAGCATTCCTCATGAAGCTGGTTGAGAGAATGCCAATAGTGTGAAAAGCTGACGTCAAGGCAAAGTGTGGCTACTTTGATGAATCTAAAATCTAACATATATTTTGATTTGTTTAACAGCAGAGGTAACTCTGGGTCTTCCATTCCTGTGGCGGTCCTCATGAGAGCCAGTTTCATCATAGCGCTTGATGGGTTTTGCGACTGCACTTGAAGTTCTTGAAATTTTCCGGATTTACTGACCTTCATGTCTAATAGTCATGATGGACTGTCATTTCTCTTTGCTTATTTGAGCTGTTCTTGCCATAATATGGACTTGGTCTTTAACAAACAAGGCACACCTGTTAATTTAAAAGCAAATTAGTGATTACTTGAGCTAACTCCTTCTCGTACGTCTGTTGCTGTTCTCCCCACAGGTTACAAGCCGGTGGTAGAACTCCCTGTAAAGGAAGCGAAGGCCACAGACCATGAAGTGGAAGTCCCAAATGCTCCTGAGCATGATCCCTGCAGGTTATCAGAAGCTCTCACAGAGGGCCCTGCAGTCGACGAGGCCTTATTCCCATTTACCAATAGTAAAAGCTCTCGCAAGCCCAAAGAGGTCACCTTAAAGAGCAGAGAGCCCACCAGAGTCCAGACCTTCGCCTCTGATGTGGTCGTAGCTCAGGTGGAGGTCACCATCGAAGTGCTTTCTGAGCTGAGGAGGTAGGCTGTCACTGATTCATAACCAAAAGAAAATACCAGAATTCCAAAGGGCAATCTCTCTTTTTATTTAAGTGCTTTTTTTGTCAACAAATAGCAGCACCATTACTCCCAACAGGGTTATGAAAAGTGTGACAGGTGGAGCTGTTGAGTTGACGTCAATTGTCATCGAAGAGATAACAAAGAACTTGCACTCACTGATCTACACTTTCAGCTAGAAATGTGAACGCACGGGGGATATGATAAATGATCCTCAAGCTAAACCCCACTGCTGCCTTTTCATGTCTCTAGTGAAAGGTTTTCAAGTGGCAGGGCTCTCACTAGTAGGGTGAGTAGGGTGAGCAACATGAGGTATATGCTGAAGGGAATACAGAACATCAAAGGGTTCTTCTGTTGCCAATTTTTACATGCCTACTAAGTGGTATTTCAAGAATGGGGGGTACTTAACATGAGAATCAGCATCTATCTCTACTCATAGCCTATAACTTTTATTGTTACTATCCATATTTTGACCTGCAGTAGTGGAACCCAGAGCATAATATTTTCACTGTACCCTGCAATTACATCTGCATCCCTGTATATGTGACTAATAAACACAATCTAAAATGTAATCTAATATATTGCCGTCACCTTGTTTTCATTAGTTACATGTATATTCTGTTTCATTAATGAAGAAAAAGTGTAGGTCTGTGCATTGTTCAAACATTAACTGTTTTGTAATGTTACTGTGTTGCTAGGACTCCTGATGTGACCTTGATTTCGGTGGGCAGTGAGTTAGACGGTCAGTACGTCAAAGTCAAGGAGACAGAGGTTCCACAAGATCCAGAACCCACTGCATCTCAGCCACCTACCTCCACCACTGAGGAGCAACCGCCGGAGCAACTCTCGGGGCAACCCCCGGGGGAAGCCGCTGAAAGTCTCCCTCTTCCTTCCAAGGAGGACACTTTCCCTGAAGATGACTTTACAAAGGCTTCGGTCAGTCCTCAGGAGCCAGTTATCATTGTAACACCACCAACCCCATACAGCAGTGCGCTAACAAGCCCACTGGATGTGGTCACCAAACCGGAACCAGAGTCAGTAACGATGGTCCCTCAGGTCCAGCCTGAGCCTGTGTCGGCCACAGAGCAGCGAAAACCTGTTCCACCTCAACCAAAGTCTGAGACAGTGAAAGATTCGGCGGAACCAGTTATCCCTCAGCCAACTCCCCCCTTAGTTGTTAAAAACCCTACAGCAACTGCACAGGGGGCTGCCCTGGATGCACAACAATTGGTCATAGGTGAGAAGGGCAATATCAATGTCAATTTCAGCACAATATGGACTGCACAACGGTATGTTACTGGGTGAAATGCAGTATGAATTTTGCTCCTCATGGTCTGTCAGTCCTCCAATAGGTCCACAGATCATTACCCATACCACCAAGCATATAATAAATCATGCTCCGGTGCTCTTCTCTTCCAGATGACTGCCCACCCTTGCCCGCCCCCTTTGAGCACCGCATTGTGAGTGCCAAGCAAGTCCCGATGGGCTCTTATTACGCTGTAAAGCCTAACGAGGTTCTCGGAGGGTGAGTCCTAATTCTTAAGGGCAACGAGAATGTGTTTACCGTACACATAAGACTGTGGTGTCGCATATATTATTCCCATTATTGTTAACCCCCCCCAAACCACAACATACTTACTGAAAGTGAGGGTTGCCAACTGTTATTTTACTGTTATAAACACACTGTCAGGTCTACCCAATGATGTTGGCTGACAATAGCGACGTAGAAAACACACCAGGAGCCATTTGCTGCAGCAGCGGTAACCAGGCGCAGCGTTAGCAGATAAACAGGGTTAGCAGACTGACAGACTGAGCAGTATAGCATGATAGCAGGCGACGGGCAAAGCAGGGAGAGATAGTACGTAGCCGCAGAGCTGAACAACTGGCAACGCAGACATGGCTAATCCCCAACAGAGTCTGCAAATAAGCACTGGCTTCTTTTATGCTTGTCATGGACAGGGTTTATTTTGGGCAGGTGTTGAGTTCCCATTTGCATAGAGGCTTTTTTAAATCTCCGTGGTCCATGTCGAGTGGAGGCGCTCTCTCGCTACATCAAGAAGTTGGCTTAGTAAAGTCTCCATGTGTGGCAGATGATGATGTACTTCCAATGAAACCAGAGGAGTAAAACAGGTCCTTGGAGTATGTCAGCAAAGCCCTGACAGAGGTCAACGCAAAGGATACCCCCTCAAGGTTGACTGCTTGTGGGTCTGTGCCCTTTGGTGCCTTTTGTCAGGGTGTCTGTAGCCTTGAGTTCTAGCATTTTAAAGGTTCTGCATAACCTGAAGCTCGGATTCTGAGAATACCGCGTTGAGACTCTGTGCTTGCGCGGCTAGGGTGTCTGTGTGTTCATCAATGTCTATGAACAAATATTTGTGTTCTCACCTGTCTCTTTAGCATGCATGTAAAGTATCTGTGCACTCATATGTGTCCTTGTTTCCACAGGGGACGTTTTGGGCAGGTCCATAAGTGTGCAGAACTGTCGTCGGGCCTAATCCTCGCAGCGAAGTTGATCAAAGTAAAGGGAATGAGGGAGAGAGTAAGTGGATATACAACAACAGACCTGTGGTCTTTGTACCCCTCCTCTCTCTGACTCCCAACCTTTCACCACCCACCCTGACCTCTCTCTATGTTCCTGTCAAGTTTATTTATGAGGTTCTATGTGAGCAATTCTCTAGCCACAGCTTAAAGAGATACTCACACGTACAAACGCGCACGCGCACGCATACACACATACACACACACACACACACACACACACACACACACACACACACACACACACACACACACACACACACACACACACACACACACACACACACACACACACACACACACACACACACACACACACACACACACTAGCTCTCTCTATCTCAAAATAAAAAATTACTACGCAACAAAGTTAAAGCTGCAAAATCTAACTATTTGGGTGACCTGACCAAATTTGTGTACACTACACGATTTTGGCCCTGATTTAGCTATCCCAGACAAGCTTTTGAGATCAGAGACAAAATCCCCATGTCGTTGCCTACACAGAGTGTGTCAGAGGAACAATCTGAGGGCTACCGATCTCATCTTTGATCAGTCCCAGACGTCCCGATATTTTCAAACGCGTTTGATTTTATCGGCACAAAATCTGCAACGCTCTTGTAGTGTGAGATGTGCAACGACAACTTTTGAGAACGGTGGTCAGTAATAGGTCAATGAGAGCTCGCCAGAGAAGAAGCCAGTGAGATGAAGACGTTGTTCCGCATCACCCAGGATGTGTAGACTCTCCAGCAGGAGCCATGCCTACCACTAGTATTTTATTTATTTTACCAGGTAAATTGACTGAGAACACAGTCTCATTTACAGCAACAACACAGGGAATGGTTACAGGGGAGAGGAAGGGGGATGAATGAGCCAATTGGAGGCTGGCGATGATTAGGTGGCCATGATGGTATGAGGGCCAGATTGGGAATTTAGCCAGGACACCGGTGTTAACTCCCCTATTCTTACGGTAAGTGCCATGGGATCTTTAGTGACCACAGAGAGTCAGGACACCCATTTAATGTCCCATCCGAAAGAGGGCACCCTATACAGGGCAATGTCCCCAATCACTACCCTGGGATATTTTTGTAGACCAGAGGAAAGAGTGCCTCCTAAAGGCCCTCCAACACCACTTCCAGTAGCATCTGATATCCCGTCCAGGGACCGAACATGACCAACCCAGCTTAGCTTCAGAGGCAAGCCAGCAGTGGGATGCAGGGTGATATGCATTTGTACATGCCTTTGACCAAAGCATAAGTGTCAAATCGTTATGAAGTTCAGAAGCAATGTTAAAAGTTCAGAAGTTTAGCTATGAAGTTCAGAAGCAATGTTCTTGAATTCAGAATGTTGGCTACAAATTTCAACTCTGTATGGCAAGCGTGAATGTCTGACTGTCTCACAGCTCGTTCTAGCTGCATTAACAATCTAATCACATCATCACGTCATTGTTTTCACAAGACAGCGTGGTGGTGTGGAGAATCCTCATGACCAAGTGAAGAATCTTGTAGTGTGTGACACCCCGTCTGTGCCAGATCGGCAAGCAAGACAAATCACCACAGGAAAGACGGTTGTTTAATGTGAGAGGTTCAGCGATGTTTGGATTTTGAAAGTCGTGTAGTGTACACCCGGCATAAGAAGCGGTAGATCTGTTCTATGTGCACTATTTCTATGCTTCCCATTGGTAAGTTTCATTTTTGAGTCTTTTAATTTCGGATCTGTACACCAGCATCAAACAGCTGAAAAAACAATATTTTGGGTTATTGAAAAGATATTTCCAGGAAATGGCAGATTGATTTCTGCATATTTTTACAAATATTTACATTTTCTATTCATACTCTTTCCATTTCTCTTTGATACTCACAGACACACACTCGCTGAGAACGCACACAGCAAAATCCATCATGGCTCCCGTCAGGATTCATTTCACATCCTTCACCTCCTATTACACCTGCTAATCACCACACTCTCTTTATAAGCACTTTTTTTAACGATGCAACTTTGGCTTCTCTTCTGACCTTGGCTTTATTGACCCATTGAATGAGTACAACAGAAAGCTGGTACAGAAAGCTGATATTGAATTTGTGATTAATAATGCATTTCTTAATCAATCATCCTCTGAGCAAAGTACGATGTTTCTCATGTCCAATATGTGATGTACGCATTTTGTTTAGAGGTAATACATTTCTGTTTGGTCAGAATGGCAAATGGCTCTTTTGTACTCCTAAATATCAGAAACATCCACTTTTAATTTGTTTCTTACTGGAATAATATAATATAACATAATATCTTTTTAGGATATTTCAATTACTTCCAAATTAAAATACTTGTTTTTTACAAATTGTTATTGTAAAAGATAAGTATTTTAATATTGGAATGTGTTTGGAAATACATTTGCATGTATTTGAAAATAGTCAAATACACTGACTCAAATATACTCCCATGCATTTAGCCCAGTCGGTTATGTATTTGAAATAATGTATTTGGAAAGAAGTATTTGAAAATACTTTAAAATAATTTCAATATAAGTAGTTTATTGGGGCCACATTATTAGATGACTGATGGGGGGGGGGGGCTGTGTTGAAGCCATGCCTGGTGGCTTCATATTTTGGAAAGCTATAGAAATGCATTTACTAATGTCTACATTTGTTTTTGCAACATTTATTCTATTACAGACACCTTAATGTATACCTTTAAATCATAGTATATATTTTTTATATTACTAATGTTACTGTCCCCACTACAACAGCAAAAATACTTAAATACATGTAATTTTGACCTTGAACATTTAATTGAAATACTGTAGAAATCCATTAATTCGTATGGAGGACTGCTCCTACTGGGTAGTGCCAATATGGCCGACCGGTGGCTTCAAAGCCTCTCACTGGCCAATAAATATCATCAGCAATCCAGGGTTTGTATACATCATTGATTTGAACCCAGGTCTGCATAATACATTGTTCAATGAATATGTTTAAGGTATAGTGTCATATACGTATAATTGGTATGGGTATAAGCACCCTCCAGAGTGGTTTGATTATTTTTTCTCTAGAATCATGAAATGTGATAGATTGTGATTTTCCTTTTTGCTGAGGTTGAGTGACTTCCTGCTCTCTCTTCTCTTATTTCCTTATTCTCTCTCTCTCTCTCTCTCTCTCTCTCTGTCCTTCCTCCCACTGGGTAACAAAGGAGGAAGTGAAGAATGAAATAGGAGTGATGAACCAACTTAACCATGTGAATCTGATTCAGCTTTATGATGCCTTTGAGTCACGGACAAACCTTACGCTTATTATGGAGTAGTAAGTCATTATTCGCATTAAGTCAGTATTTAGAAATTGCAACTCTAATAGCAACACCTATCTGCATTTCATGTGGGTACGGCAAACACTGTTCCAGGCTATAAAGCAATGTTTTAGTGGAATTAACCTCCTATGCCACTTAATTTCCTCAGCTCTTCTTTGCTTCTTACACAGTAGCACAATATCACTTTTCCGGCACTGACCAGCTCCCTGTCTTTGCAGTGTGGACGGTGGCGAGTTGTTTGACCGGATTGTTGACGAGAACTACCTGCTGACAGAGCTGGATGCCATCGTGTTTATGAGACAAATCTGTGAGGGGGTACAGTACCTCCATCAGCAATATATTCTTCATTTAGACCTCAAGGTAAAAAGCGTAACCTATACATAGAATATATTGCAAGACTTGTTAGTTTGACATGGATTTGAATGATATTACGTATCACCCTGGTGTGAGGATTCTTACATGCTCTCCTTGTTTCCTCTCAGCCAGAGAACATTCTTTGTGTCAACTCCACAGGGAACCAGATCAAGATAATAGACTTTGGTCTGGCCAGAAAGTACGTTTCTCAGTATTTTCTCCATTCAGTGACCATAACTGTTTTAATCTACAAATCTCATCTATTGACATCCCCCTTTCCCCATCATTCTCAATTGAGTAGCCAATGAGGTAGTCATGGTAACAGTCACCCAGTAGACAGCTTGGTAAAAAGTTGGCCATCTCTGTAACTCTGAGTCTCCACCCATGAAGCTCTGTTGTAAGACGTGGGATCTTTATGTTCCCATAGTTCAAATGTGCTTGTCTCCCCTCAGGTACAGACCCAGAGAGAAACTAAAGGTCAATTTTGGCACCCCAGAATTTCTGGCTCCTGAGGTGGTCAACTACGACTTTGTCTCATTCCCAACGGACATGTGGAGTGTGGGAGTCATTACTTATATGCTGTGAGTCTCTCTCTCTCTCTCTCTCTCTCTCTCACACACACACACACACACACACACACACACACACACACACACACACACACACACACACACACACACACACACACACACACACACACACACACACACACACACACACACACACACACACACACACACACACACACACACACACACACACACACAGAGAGAGAACCACCTCCGCTTGACAAATATACTCACCACACACCTCTGCAAGGCAGCAGCATCAGTCATACCCTGTAACATAGTGGACACAGTGTGTAACATGAGGGTCTGATCTGTTGTAAAGGGTCATCTATAAATGCACATTTGTCTCTTGTCACCCACACTAGCACACTGTTCAGCTATGACTAAATTCATACCCACTGCTGCCCCCTCGCAACGTTGCCTGTCAGCCTCAACTATGGCCCTGAATGAACTGTGTGCATCCCAATGGCCGTCTGTTTTTTCGCAGGACTCGGGCAGATTCAATTAATGATAATAAACTGACAGCTGTCCAAGGAGATTTAGGAGGGTTCGCCCAAAATAAGAATGTGTGGCTGTCACACTCTATGCCCACCAGCTTGCCTGAATTCCTAGCACTACCCAGGGCTCCATGGTGCTAATTGAATTATTCTATTCTATTTTGAGTAAGCATCAGCATGTGAGTGTGTTTTGTTTCAATTTCTCTGGAACGTGGCACACTTCTGCTCCTTCGTAACCATTGCCCACAGTCTTTTGTGTTGAAGTGTGTTATGGGTCTAAGATTCATATTCTCAAACTTCATATTTACATACCTGGCCCGTACTTTTCATTCCATGCAACAGGGCACTGAGGCAGAGCTCTCTGTAGCATCATGACGTTGATGACTGCTTTGTCTTTCTAATGAGTCAGTGTATAGAAGGACTGTATGAAAATGTGACTAACCCAGAATATCTCCCTGTTTTATTAGTCTGAGTGGACTGTCTCCATTCCTGGGGGACAACGATGCAGAGACTATGAACAACATCCTTCACGCCAACTGGGATTTTGATTCAGAGGCATTTGAGAATGTCACAGAGGAAGCTAAGGACTTTGTTACCAGACTGCTGATTCCAACTAAATGGTATTTCATATCTTCCTTACAATTGATTGCCTATTCATCTATATTGTTTCTCCCTCTTTGTCCTTCCCACTCAATCATGGCCAGAGCACCATCTCATTTAATCAAATGAAAGGGCCTATTGTTTGCCTAAGGCCGGAATATTCCAACTGAATACACCTCATTGCCACTTAATCACAATCAGACTGTTGATGGTTCATTTGGCCATTTGTCTAAATGGGTTATTTGAATATGTGCCATGAAATCCAAACGAGTTGAGTAAACAGGATATAGAAGGTCAATAGAAAGTAGCACATTTGAGTCCCATTAAATGCAAACTACACTGCCAGGGCCTGAGTGAGTTGTGTGTGCTCCCACACTGGACTGTTCACTGAGTGGTCAGCTGGCAGGAAACAACGGCAGCCCGTATTGCAGATGGCAACAGGCACCTTGTTGTTCTTTCTGTGCTGTGTCACCATTAATGATCTGGTCAATCCTAATCGGGGTACTTAGTTGTGTGTTATTCACCCCCACACCCACTATCAGCCATGGTGAAAAGGATCATAGTGGGCTCATCATTAGCCTCTCTCTGTAGGCTACTTTTCTTTCCAGGGAATGGGTGCATCTCTGCTGTTAGCAGCAGCTATTTCATAATAGGCTAACAACATTAGATGAGGCATGGGTTACGGAGAATGTTTTCACCCCATAATGGCAGAGACATTGAAAACTCAGTTTAGAAACAGAAAGAGGAAATACGTTTTTGGAAGTTGTCAAGTTTTGGGAGTTGTACCACATCGTGTAAAACTATAGTCAACCAAGTCTCTTGATTGAATGTCCATTTGGGCTGTAGACCTGTGTGTATTGATACCCCTATCCTGGGTCTGTATTGTAGCAGTCGACTCAGTGCAACTGGCTGCATGAAGCATGCCTGGCTGAACAATCTGGAGGATAAAGCCAAATTGCACCAGGTTCGGCTCAAGTCCCAAGTCAAGCTCCAGCGCTACCTGGCCGCTCATAAACAGTGGAAGGTGAGGACTGAAGCCATTTACGAATGTTCCCATGCAATCTCATCATAGGTCACATTGAATCTGTGTCAGTGAATTGTCAGAATAAAATATAAGAAAGTGATCTATATTCAATGATTCTATTTCCTTGCAGAAACACTTCTATGTGGTTGCTGCAGCCAACAGGCTGAAGAGGTTTCGCCAGCATCATCCTATAAACACTGTATAGCAGGGAGAAGACTGCTGTCAAAGACTGAGTAGTTGTGCCTCGCGTGTATTGCTGACGTGCTGCACCTCCATGGCAGGCATTCCTGCCATTTATGCTAGTTGGACTGAGGCAACAGAACAGGATGTGATCTGCAATAGTGTCTGGCATTGGTATGCAAATTGCAATGGACATTTATTGAAATGTACTGTAGTATTCTACTCACTTTTTATACAGTACAGTGCACAACTTTGTGCAGTCTTCCTGTGGGTGATGTTAGTGGTTACTAAATTATCTGGGGCTCACAGTGCGCTTTAAGCAGGTTGCCTACTACTTACTTAGGTGTAATTGTTTATTTAATGACAAATCTTACTGACATATGTTTGAACTGCTTTACTGAATGTACATCAAGTTGACATCACAAATTATTTGCAAGGCTTTCTTTTTTTTGGGGTTATTTGAATATGGTAAGTGAATCTTCACAATCACACAGATGGCCTTGTCTTGTCTTTCCTTCTATGAAGGCTTTGAATAGGCCACTTGTTTGCATGCTACACAACCTGACTGTACGGTGTTCCCATAAAGCATTATTTTGTGACAGTGTCCCCACCTCCACTTGAAATCAGCAAGAATAACTCAATATGACTAAATGTCAATTTATTAAAATAAGTGAAGCCACAAAAGGACACCGACTTCTACTATTGTCAATAGTCCCAACACAGAAGCATCATAACACCCATAAACACAAAAATGGTTACAATGGTTTTTCCCGCCATTCATTTGACAAATTCTAATTCATTTTGTGTTCGGTGTAGGTTTACCTTCGCGTGCCGTTTTGATAGCTGTGTTATTCTCTCAGACAAGGCGAGTTTTAATCAATACATTCGCCTCAATTTTCACAATGCTAAGTATTGATACATTACCTTGTCCGAGAGAGATTTGTGCAGTTATCAAAACGTCACGCCGGGGTTAGCCTACACGAAACACAGAACTCATATTAAGTATTTCTAAAATCCCAGATGGAAACATTAAAAACAATTCGAACCATTCGACTCATACTGTGGTACTCAACGTGGTCTAAATAAAAAACAGTTGATAATGCCAGCTGCCAACTGTTAAAACAGTCTATAATCCACCATAAATTGTGATTTTACAAAATGAGGGAAATTGTAGTTAGCCGTTTTAAAACACCACAGAATGTTCATCTTAAAACTATACAAATCCAACACATAGACCAGCAGAATTCTCTTATGAGTACATCTCACACATGACCACTGAGGGGCAGACAAGTCAATGTACTGTTTGAATAGAAACGTATCATGCTTGCTTATAGCATAAAATAACCATGGTTGAAACAAACAATGATCAAATAAAAAATAAACACTAATAAAAAAAACACCTCTTTCAGTTAACCTTCTCCAAAAACTGAAATAAATCAGATATGGAGCTGCTGTGTGCTTCCTTAGCAGACTTGTACCTGCTCATTAGCGTTCACATTCAAAGAAAACGAGAGCTCCAGCCTCACTACTCAGCACTGCATACAGCATTTTCACTGAACACATGCCCAAGCTTGTGAGAACCTTTCCCCTCAATCAGCTCAGCCACGACACTCTTTCTTAATATATAAACAGCAATGAATTTCAAATGAACTTTCATGCATTGGCTTGTTTGGCTTTAAGGGCATTTTCCAAGATTCTTCGCTTCCACTCTTCGTAATCCTCTGTTGCACTCTTCTCAGAGTCCACTTTCAGCTGCTTTTGAGACATTGGCAGATCTTCCTCTGAAATAGAGGAGGAAAAGGCCTTGATAGACTGCAGAAAATATTCTCTCCAACACTGTTTTAATTCTGCACAACAGCAAAGATGAAGAGTTCCAAACTTCTAAGGACATAATCAGGAATTTGGCATGGTTGTTATTTGGTTACATTTACCTTCCTCCTTTTGTTCAATACTTTCCATGAGTGTGTTCTGTCTTTTTTGTGACATTTTAACTGGATTCTTCAGTGGAGTGGCTTCTTCTAATAAGAAAAAAAATAGTAAAAAAATCAAGAGATACTTAAAGATCATACCTGAGAGAGGACCATACCTGAACTCACTCTACCTACTGCCAGCACTGATTTCAGCCACAACATTCAGAGATTGCTTGTAATAGGCATGTTGTACAAATGGCAAAAGTACAAATGGTGACTATGAAAAAGGCCACAATAATTCATACACCAGCTTTCTGAAGCGTATGTCGCAAGAAAAAGGTATCGTTAGCTAACAGAACATTATGGCTCAGAAGTACGTTTTTAAATCCAAAGGCCCTTCCTGGGCTTTCCCACCATATGTTAGTCAAACCCCTTTATCATTTGACAGCAGACTTACTGCAGATGTCCTGTCCCAGTTTCTGGAGCTGTGTGCACAGCCTGTCAAAGATTCCCTTTTTAGCACCAGATGATGCGACCAGCTTCCTGTCCACTTTGATCTTCAAGCATCTGGAGAGATGTGGGGATATGGGGATAGTGATTAGATTTTATTAATCATCAGGTCGAATGGTTTATGGAGAAACAGAACACCGTAACACTCACTTGCATGCAGCGTTCAAAGCAGCTGTAGTGAAGAGTGGTTTTGACAGGTCCACATCTTTCTGCTGAGCAGCAGGAAGGCTTGCTTCATACCTGGAACACAAACATGGGTTAATCTTAATAAATGAACATATTTACATTGATAAACTTATACGATATTTGGGACTGTCTTGCTCAGGAAAGAAGACTTGCTTAATATAGTAGCTTCCAAAAGATTTATAAAATAGTTGTGTTGGCCAGATGTAGGCTACTCTTCAAGTCCTCACCGTTCTAGTATTTTGGTTGCTACTTTGACTGCATCCATGCACCCAAACTGAACAGCAAAGTCTCGGAGTCCCAGGTGAGAATCAAGGCCAAGCATGCATTCTATGGCCTTCAGAGTGCTTTGATACTGCTTATTTTTCAACCCGGATAATTTGACGGTATATTCCTGAAGAAACATAGCACAAAGACAGTTTTCATAGGGCACGTTAGCGGAGCAATACCAGGGTATTTAGTTATTTGATTAAGAGGCGAGGTGCCTTGTCATCACAAAGCTAAATGTAAAAAAACAAAAAACGTACTTTGTCCAGGGGTAAGTTCATTGATTTTGCTGCCAGCTCAAGACAAATTATTGCTTTGCTTGTACCCGTAGTATTTTTGAGTCCTGTGCATCTAACCAGGGATAACCGCATGTACTCCTCTGCTTGGCTGTAATATAGACGCAAACAGAGTTTAGGAAACATCAAGAAACCAAATAATAACAGCTGTTGGCAAGCAGGTTAGCTAGCTAACGTTAGCTTTGAACTATGGTCCCGTTTCAAGTACACTAACTAGCTAATATGATCGTTTTACAGACTCACCTTAGAATTCTTGCAGAGGTTATACCCATTTTAGATGCAAGATTAGTAAACAGTTCTTTTTCCATTTCCAGTAAATAACAAATGTTCGTGACTGCCAACGAGAGAATAAAAAACAAAGACCTCCAGTCGAGTAGTCAGACACAAAAACTTGCCAGACCCTCGCGGCCAAAATGTCCGACGCCATCACGCCCACCAGCCATCTTTCGACATTCTATTGGCTATGACGATACGACGTCTGTTTGCGTACTTGTTGCTGAAAAGAACAACAGAATACACACTTTTTTTTTTTACAAAGAGAATTGAGCATCAAATGATCTACTCACAATATATTTACATACATCACATTGTATTAATTGGATCTCCGCTGTCTAAATATTTGCGTTACCACTATTGCAAACTGTAATTTAGCCAATGGGAGACGTATTCCCACACTTTGTTTTCGGCTCAGCCAATGCGGGCAATCTGTGGAAAGGGAAGCTTGGTCGTCACTAGTTATTACAGCTACAAAGTATTAACCCCACCCACTTCCAAAATGTATCTTCTTAAAATCTGTTTTTTTAAACCTAATCATAACCTCAACCATAACCTTAACCACAGTGCTATGCCTAACCCTGACCTTAAATTAAGAACAAAAACCAAATGGTTGTTTTCATTCATTTTTACGATATATTACGAGTTGATTTTGTGACTGTGATAACTAGTGGAAACTGGGTAGCTGGGTGGATTGATAGCAGTCACATGACTGGGAAACGATTTCAGGGTTAGCTACCAGTTTGCTGATACAAACTTGATAATCATGGTAAGTGAAACGGATAAGATAGCTACTCTTTATACGTATGATTATTATCCATCCAATCCTTCTGTTTGAGTCATTCATTTTAGGTATTGTTTTTTTGTTATTGCTGTATGGCTGATACTGAGACTCGAAAACAGACTCAAGTTGTGTGTGGCGCTAGCTAGCTACGGCCTATCTAAAAACGATATAGCTACCTACCAGCTAGTAACTGGCTAAGGCTACTGTAGGCTAACTGTCAACACATTTTATTTCATTTTTGAAGAATCGACCAGTAGCATCTCTTATGGTCGATTATTTCTGTCTCTTACTTTTAAAGCACAAATTTCATAAAGTCAAAGGACTGCAGTTTGATAGTTAGTATTTTCATGAAATGTCTAGACTGTAGCCATTTAGCTATCTAGCAAGCTAACGAAGCTAGTAAAGATCAGAGAGTATATCGATTTAACTTGGCATATCTAACTAGCGAACAAGCTAGATAGCTAGAAATGGGTTATCCGTGACAGAGGGCCAAATATACAAACCTGGCCACCACAACTAACGTTAGCTAGCTACTTCTATAGATAGTTGATGGCTAAGCAAAGGTTAGCCGTCAGCTGTCAGTCATTGATCATTCATTCTGGTGATGTCAGTATAGCTAGACATAAACATGGTTAGTGTGAACACTGCATATACGAATTAGTAGTTAATTAACCACTTGAAGGTCTAATGACTCAGTGCTAGCTTGCAGTCTGCACCTATTACAGTCTTGATGAGGCAAGTTAATATTTTTCACCATTTCTAATCTCAGGCCATCCAGAACGCTGACAGTAGGATAACTATAAATGAGCAAAATCGATGTTTATGTTGGCCAGTACCATCAATAATTTCATTATTTTCCTTGGGGCATAGCCAGTTTACTGAGCATCTGAGTCAATGTCATGTCTCGGCTCACTGTAACTGTAAACCACTGTAGCTATAATGTTGGAGTATGTCAGAGTAACATGCATGGCATTCCTCTGAGCTTCAGTGTGCTGTCTTTCAGCCTACCACACAGCAGTCACCCCAGGACGAGCAGGAAAAGCTACTTGATGAAGCCGTGCAGGCTGTCAAGGTCCAGTCATTTCAGATGAAACGTTGCCTGGTAAGATCTGCCTATTTCCTTCTGTGGGGGGCCCTTTGACTTCCTTGTCTTTTCTGTTAACAATATAGCAAATATGTATTGTGTTCTCTGACCCTCGTTAGTGTATGAGAGAGACACTGTTTCCTAGCCACAAGTTACACTACAGCATATTTTGGAGCAGTGTATCAGAGATTAACGTAACTGTACTGTTTACTCATATTGACTTGTTACTTGACTTGTTTGACTGCTGACACTTCCATCTGTAGGACAAGAACAAGCTGATGGATGCATTGAAACATGCATCTAACATGCTGGGCGAACTCAGGACCTCCATGTTATCGCCAAAGAGCTACTATGAACTCTGTATCCTTTACCTGCTGCAACCTATGGATCTCTGGTCTAGACATCATTTTTTTATTTTTTATGACTTGTTTCATTCTCCATATCATTTGACTGTTCTAGGCATGTCCAGGTTTGGTGTTATTTACAGTTGGGCTATGAGTCCCTAATTCTGAGTGCAGACATGGCCATCTCTGACGAGCTCCACTACCTGGAGGTGTACCTGACAGATGAGTTTGCCAAGGGCAGGAAGGTGGCTGACCTCTATGAGCTGGTTCAATATGCAGGGAACATCATCCCCAGACTGTGAGTACTCAAGCACCCTAATGATTGTGTCAGCTAGTGAATAAAGTGAAGTGTAAATGGGAAACTGCACATGTTCTCTTGGACTAGCCTACTTGTACATGTGATCAATCATGTGACAATGTCCTCTTTAGGCAGTGCAAACTAGATGCAGCTTGACCCTAGTGGAATAGGAAACGGGACAAGTAATGATTCCCCCCCCCTCTCTCCCCAGTTACCTGCTGATCACTGTGGGGGTGGTGTATGTTCGCTCCTTCCCTCAGTCGCGTAAGGACATCCTGAAGGACCTAGTGGAGATGTGTCGTGGGGTGCAGCACCCGCTGAGAGGCCTGTTCCTCAGAAACTACCTGCTGCAGTGCACCCGCAACATCCTGCCTGATGATGGGGAGCAGCTAGAGTAAGAACAAAGGGAGAATCTCAATTACATACTCCTTGTGTCCTCTCTCCTCGCCTCTTTCACAAAACCCTTTTGGAGGAAAAGGTCAGAGGGGAGGGACCTCTGGCTTTCTCATCCAAAGGTTTTGAGAAGGAGGTGAGGAAAAAGAGGACGCAAGGAATATGTAATTGAGATCCTCAGTCTCTCCTCACACGGCTCCCCTCCTGAGCTGCCCCTCGCTCATTCTCATCGACCGATTCCCACTCGCAATCCAGGCCTCAGTGTGTTAACCAGACATCCTCGTTATGTTGTTTCCGTCCTCTGATTGAATGAGGATTTGAGCTCGTTGTTTAGCAATCATCCCAGAAGTTTTAAATGTGACCGTTCAGTTATTGATTTAATGAAAGGGCCTATATACTTCCTTTTGATATATCATACTCCACCTAATGAGGATCTCATCTCTAACCTCTCCAGAGGGGAGGATGCGATGACGGGAGACATTAACGACTCCATTGACTTTGTGCTGCTGAATTTTGCTGAGATGAATAAGCTGTGGGTGCGCATGCAGCACCAGGGCCACAGCCGAGACAGGGAGAAGAGAGAGAAGGAGAGGCAGGAGCTGCGCATCCTGGTCGGGACCAACCTGGTTCGACTCAGCCAGCTGGAGGGGGTCAACGTGGAAAAGTATAAACAGGTTTGTGATTGTATGTATATATGTGTGTATATATATATATATATATATATATGTATGTATATATATTATATATGTATATATATTGACGTCTAGAGCTGTACATTTGCGTGTACTGGAAGTACAATGGAACCTTTGACATTAACTCTAAATGCTGATGTATGAGTCATCTGGAACTGCCGTGAAGACTGTAGTTAATATTAATCAGAATGGTTGTTTGCCATTTTTCAGATATTTGCTTGCAAATGTATTCATGTATTTCAATTGAGAGCGTCATGCCATACAGAGGAGACTATGAACACAGCATGCACTGTTCTAGAATAAAGAGCACCTGTAGGGTTTAGCCTTTGTTGTTTGTCTAGCTGAGGGAGTGGAGACGAGAGAAGATGATCCTTGTCAAGCTCAGAGAGGGGTTCTTAACCCTGAGCACCTCTTTTGATGTTTTATTTCTGCTATTATATCTACTTTACCTTTGAAATTATGTTTGGCAAAGAGGCATGCGGTATTGGATCAAATATTACATTGAATATGTATTACAACGTGCAGAAAATACACAAATACGTAAGTCTCGTATATCTAGAGAGGATGCCCATTGTGTTGCATTGTATTTGGGTTATTTCTCTCCCCAGATTGTGCTGTCCGGTGTCCTAGAGCAGGTAGTAAACTGCAGAGATTCCCTGGCTCAAGAATATCTCATGGAGTGCATCATTCAGGTAACTACTGTTTCCAGTTTGTCATTGCGTCAAGGTTTGTAGTAGGAAATGCATACACAAGAACTAAACTCAGCAAAAAAAGCAATGTCCTTCACAGTCAACTGCATTTATTTTCAGCAAACTTAACTTAAATATTAAACTTAAATATTTGTATGAACATAACAAGATTCAACAACAGACATAAACTGAACAAGTTCCACAGACAATGTGACTAACATAAATGGAATAATGTGTCCCTGAACAAAGGGGGGTCATAATCAACAGTCAGTATCTGGTGTGGCCACCAGCTGCGTTAAGTACTGCAGTGCATCTCCTCCTCATGGACTGCATCAGATTTGCCTGTTCTTGCTGTGAGATGTTACCCCACTCTTCTACCAAGGCACCTATAAGTTCCCAGACATTTCTGGGGGGAATGGCCCTAGCCCTCACCCTCCGATCCAACAGGTCCCAGACGTGCTCAATGGGATTGAGATCTGGGCCCTTTGCTGGCCATGGCAGGACACTGACATTCCTGTCTTGCAGGAAATCACGCACAGAACGAGCAGTATGGCTAGTGGCATTGTCATGTTGGAGGGTCATGTCAGGATGAGCCTGCAAGAAGGGTACCACATGCGGGAGGAGGATGTCTTCCCTGTAACGCACAGCGTTGAGATTGCCTGCAATGACAACAAGCTCAGTCCGATGATGCTGTGACACATCGCCCCAGGCCATGATGGACCCTCCACCTCGATCCAGGCCTCGATGTAACGTTCATTCCTTCGACGATAAACATGAATCCGACCATCAGCACTGGTGAGACAAAACCTCGACTCGTCAGTGAAGAGCACTTTTTGCCAGTCCTGTCTGGTCCAGGGACCGTGGGTTTGTGCCCATAGGCGACGTTGTTGCCGGTGATGTCTGGTGAGGATCTGCCTTACAAAAGGCCTACAAGCCCTCAGTCCAGCCTCTCTCAGACTATTTGTGGACAGTCTGAGCACTGATGGAGGGATTGTGCGTTCTTGGTGTAACTTGGGCAGTTGTTGTTGCCATCCTGTACCTGTCCCGCAGGTGTGATGTACCGATCCTGTACAGGTGTTGTTACTCGTGGTCTGCCACTGCGAGGACGATCAGCTGTTCGTCCTGTCTCCCTGTAGCGCTGTCTTGGGCGTCTCACAGTATGGACATTGCAATTTATTGCCCTGGCCACATCTGCAGTCCTCATGCCTCCTTGCAGCATGCCTAAGGCACGTTCACACAGATGAGCAGGGACCCTGGGCATCTTTCTTTTGGTGTTTTTCCGAGTCAGTAGAAAGGCCTCTAGTGTCCTAAGTTTTCATAAATGGGACCTCTAATTGCCTACCGTCTGTAAGCTGTTAGTGTCTTAATGACCGTTCCACAGGTGCATGTTCATTAATTGTTTGATTCATTGAACAAGCATGGGAAACGGTGTTTAAACTCTTTACAATGAAGATCTGTGACATTTGGATTTTTACGAATTATCTTTGAAAGACAGGGTCCTGAAAAGGGGATTACATTTAAAAAAAACAAAGTTTATTACTGATTCATCACAGACTAGTCACATGGTGGAGGTGTCACCCTACTCTGCTGTCTCTGGCCCTTCTCCTCTTCTAATAGGTCTTCCCTGATGAGTTCCACCTTCAGACACTGAACCTATTCCTTCGTTCCTGTGCCGACCTGCATCAGCACGTCAATGTCAAAAACATCATCATCGCTCTCATTGACAGGTGACGTAAACTCTGCGACATATGATTCAATTTCAATCAGTACACTACACGCGAGATTGCACTTTTCCATTTTCCCTTGGTGTTGTGCTGGGAACCCACTGACGCAATTGGTCTTCTCTGTTTTAGACTGGCTTTGTTTGCTCACCGAGAAGATGGACCTGGAATCCCTGCTGAAATCAAACTGTTTGATATTTTCTCCCAACAAGTAGCCACAGTTATACAGGTAAGTGATGGAGAAAGACTTTACTCTTTTTTTTCTTCTCCTGTCTTTCTCCTGCAATCCATTTTCCCATTGATTTGGTCGTTAAAAATTCCCCTGCACATGTTCTATTGCTGTATTGTTAACTCTCACTCAAAAGACAAATTCTGGCACAAAATCTAGGTCTAGTTTTCCTCTCATCGACTCAATCTCATGACCTTGATGTATGTTTAAGAAATGAAACTGAAGTAGGCTACATTTTATACGTTATTACCTTATTTTGTATTTTATCTCCCCCCAGTCCCGCCAGGACATGCCTTCGGAGGATGTGGTCTCATTACAGGTGTCCCTCATCAACCTGGCAATGAAGTGCTACCCTGACCGGGTGGACTATGTGGACAAGGTGTTGGAGAGCACAGTGGAGATCTTCAACAAGCTCAACCTGGAACAGTAAGAGCACTACCATGTCCCCGTCTCAACATTAGTCAATCTTCTGGGTAGTTCTTTTTCTCCTTTGTTTGGTAGAGGAATTCAACGTTGCATCAGGCCAAAGATGTACATGAATGGAAATTCAAATCAAATTATATTAGCAGGGGTTGTGTTAACACAGAATTCTGTGTTTTTCACGCAGGGGAAGAAAAAAATATGCTAAAACACGTAAGACCTATCTTGCTGCATTTATAAACGCAGATCTGAAATGCTTCTTATTGTAATTTCAGCTAAATTTTGTAATTTAGTTGCACTGATAAAAATGAATGAACGGGCATTCTAGCAGCAGACAGCGCTCCAACTCATGTGTAGCTACCTTTATTGGTGCAGTCTTAAATTTTACCATAGAAAAGAAGGTTAACTTCAAGCAAAACGTCCACGTCTATGATCTCAAATCTCTGTAAGAAGTTTGAGGTAATGTCTTAATGAAATTCCCTTTTTGCTTTAGACAAAAAATAGGTAATGAATTTGTTTTGCTGCCAGCATGTGATAGTTGGAAGTTTATTATATTTTCAAAGATAGCTGGAAAAGAACTGCTGTTGCTACTGCAGTATTTTCATTCTCAACTATTGTCTCCCTCCTTTCAAAGCATTGCAACCAGTAGCGCGGTCTCAAAAGAATTGACTAGATTGCTGAAGATCCCAGTGGACACCTACAACAACATTCTGACTGTTCTGCAGCTCAAGCACTTCCCTCCGCTCTTCGAGTACTTTGATTATGAGTCCCGCAAAAGCATGAGCTGTTACGTTCTGAGCAACACTCTGGACTACAACACCACCATTATAGCCCAGGAGCAGGTCAGTACACACACCCCAACGCACACATAAGGTACCAGTCAAAGGTTTAGACACACCTACTCATTCAAGGGTTTTTCTTTATTTTTACTATTTTCTACATTGTAGAATAATGGTGAAGACATCAAAACTATGAAATAACACATGGAATCATGTAGTAACCAAAAAAGTGTAAAACAAATCTAAATATATTTGAGATTCTTCAAAGTAGCCACCCTTTGCCTTGATGACAGCTTTGCACATGCTTGGCGTTCTCTCAACCAGCTTCACCTGGAATGCTTTTCCAACAGCCTTGAAGGAGTTCCCACATATGCTGAGCACTTATTGGCTGCTTTTCCTTCACTCTGCGGTCCAACTCATCCCAAACCATCTCAATTTGGTTGAGGTTGGGTGATTGTGGAGGCCAGGTCACCTGATGCAGCACTCCATCACTCTCCTTCTTGGTCAAATAGCACTTACACAGCCTGGAGGTGTGTTGGGTCATTGTCCTGTTGAAAAACAAATGATAGTCCCCCTAAGTGCAAAGCAGATAGGATGGCTGCAGAATGCTGTGGTAGCCATGGTGGTTAAGTGTGCCTTGAATTCTAAATAAATCACTGACAGCATCACCAGCAAAGCACACCCACACCACCTCCTTCATGCTTCACTGTGGGAACCACACATGCAGAGATCATCCGTTCACCTACTCTGCGGCTCACAAAGACACAGCGGTTGGGACCAAAAATCTCAAATTTGACCTCATCAGCCTAAAGGCATATTTCCACCGGTCTAATGTCCATTGCTTGTGTTTCTTGTCCCAAGCAAGTCTCTTCTTCTTATTGGTGTCCTTTAGTCGTGGTTTCTTTGCAGCAATTCAACCATGAGGCCTGATTAACACAGTTTCCTCTGAACAGTTGATGTTGAGTCTGTTACTTGAAATCTGTGAAGCATTTATTTGGGCTGCAGCCATCTGAGGTGCAGTTCACTTTAATGAACTTGTCCTCTGCAGCAGAAGTAACTCTGGTTCTTCCTTTCCTGTGGCGGTCCTCGTGAGAGCCAGTTTCATGATGCCGCTTAATGGGTTTTGCAACTACACATGAAGAAACTTTAAAAGTTCTTGACATTTTCCAGATCGACTAACCTTCATGTCTTAAAGTAATGATGGACTGTTATTTCTCTTTGCTTATTTGAGCTGTTCTTGCCATAATATCGACTTGGTATTTTACCAAACAGGGCTTTCTTCTGTATACCACCCCTACCTTGACACAAAACAACTAATTGGCTCAAAAGCATTAAGAAGGAAAGAAATTCCACAAATGTACTTTTTTAACAAGGCACACTTGTTAATTGAAATGCATTCCAGGTGACTACCTCATGAAGCTGGTTGGGAGAACGCCAAGAGTGTGCAAAGCTTTCATCAGGGCAAAGAAAGGGTGGCTACTTTGAAGAATCTCAAATGTAAAATATATTTTGATTTGCTTAACACTTTTCTGGTTGCTACATGATTCCATATGTGTTTTTTCATAGTTTTGATGTCTTCACTATTATTCTACAATTTTGAAAATAAAGAAAAACCCTTGAATGAGTAGGTGTCTTAACTTTTGACTGGCACTGTACACACACACTGATATATGCTACTTACTTACATTTTTGCACATTACACATTGAGCTGTGTTCTTTCCCACAAGTGTGTTCTTGTTGGGCTCTTTTTTTACCTTACTTTATCTGTTTGGGTAAGCATCCACAAAAGGCTCTTTGTATTGTATACTTCCAAGCAGTCTGCCTACATATTTTCATCAATTCTCTTCAAGATATTGGCTGTTCAAGGCACATTGACCTTTTCTAACTTTTCTATTTGGAAAAGGTCAATGTGAACCATGATTCAGATTCACGTCTTTTCTAAGAGAGCTCTTAGTGGGACTCCAAGAAAACGTTGATTTCCCATTAATGCTATAAGAGGCCTTTAAAAAAAAAAAAGCCTTTCTCTCAAACTTATATAACTATCTTCACCCATACCTTTTTGACCGTGATATAACTTCAACTCTATTACAATACACTTGCCGTTTGTTGATTTTTATTTATTTATTAAAAATAAATATTGCCCTTTCCAGTCTGCTCAAGAAAGCTTATTGATGATAGTGCCTTCAGAAAGTATTTACACCCCTTTTTACTTTTTGCACATTTTATTATGTTACAAAGTGGGATTTTTTAAATTTTATTTAATGGTCTTTTTTTTGTCAGCGGTTCACACACTACTCTGTAATGTCAAAGTGGAAAATTCTATTATTTTGAAATTGATTAGATAATTATTCAACCCCGAGTCAATACATGTTACAATCACCTTTGGCAACGATTACAGCTGTGAATGTTTTTTGGGTCAGTCTCTAGGAGCTTTGCAAACCTGGATTGAATAATATTTGCACATTTTATTATTTTAAACTTCTTCATGCTCTGTCAAGTTGGTTATTGGTCATTGCTTGATCGTCATTTTCAACTCTTGCTTTGGAGTTTCAAGCCAATTTGTCAAAACTGTAACTAGGCCACTCGGGAACATTCAATGTCTTCTTGGTAAACAACTTCGGTGTAGATTTGGCCTTATTTCCCTGCTGAAAGGTGAATTTGTCTTCCAGTTTCTGTTGGAAAGCAGACTGAACCAGGTTTCCCTCTAGGATTTTGCCTGTGCTTAGCTCTATTATGTTTATTTTTATCCTAAATAACTTCCTAGTCCTTCCTGATGACAAAGCATACCCATAACATGATGCAGCCACCACCATGCTTGAAAATGTGAAGAGTGGTACTCAGTGACGTGTTGTTGGATTTGCCCCAAATATAACGTTGTGTATTCAGGACAAAAAGTGCATTTATTTGCCACATTTTTAGCAGTATTACTTTAGTGCCTTATTGTCAACAGGATGTATGATTTGGAATATTGTTATTCTGTACAGGCTTCCTCCTTTTCACTGTCATATAGTTTAGTATTCTGAGGTAACTACAATGTTGTTGATCCATCCTCAGCTTTCTCCTATCACAGCCATTAAACTCTGTAATTGCTTTAAAATCACCATTGGCCTCAGTGACAAAGTCTCAATTTAATCCATTTGTATTTCGGGCTGTAATAACAATATGTGGAAAGTCAAGAGTACTTTCTGAAAGCACTGTAAATATCTCACTGCTGAAGCACCGCTTTCTCTCTCCCTAAAGGTGGATGCCATCTTGACCCTGGTGTCGACACTGATCCAGGACCAGCCAGACCAGCCTGCTGAAGACCCCGACCCAGAGGACTTTGCTGAGGAGCAGAGCCTTGTGGGTCGCTTTATCCATCTGCTGCTTTCCGACGACCCCGACCAACAGTATCTGGTAAGCCTAGCTCACTGTACAGTTGAATTCCGGCACAGTATCCATGTGTTTTCAGGAGATGGGTATTATGTGTTAATGGAGGTCTCCGTCATGTTCTTCAGATCCTGAATACAGCCAGGAAGCACTTTGGTGC
Organism: Oncorhynchus tshawytscha; assembly: GCF_018296145.1. Lineage (NCBI taxonomy): Eukaryota > Metazoa > Chordata > Actinopteri > Salmoniformes > Salmonidae > Oncorhynchus > Oncorhynchus tshawytscha. Next base: position 58,941,364 of record NC_056440.1, read on the forward strand.
TGGGGGGAACCAGAGGATTCGCTACACTCTTCCACCGCTGGTGTTTGCTGCCTATCAGCTGGCCTTCCGCTACAAAGAGAACTCTTCATCAGTACGTAACCCTTACCCTAACTACGCGGAACAAAAATATAAACGAAAAGTGTTGGTCCCATTTTTCATGAGCTGAAATACAAGATCCCAGAAATGTTCCATACACACGAAAAGCTTTCTTCTTTTTTTCTCTCTCAAATGCAAATTTGTTTACATCCCTGTTACTGAGCATTTCTCCTTTGCCTAAATAATCTATACACCTGATGGGTGAGATATAACAGCATGATCGTTACACTGGTGCTGGGGACAATAAAAGGCCACTCTAAAATGTGCAGTTTTGTCACACAACACAATGCTACCAATGTTTCAAGTTTTTTGGGAGGGTGCTGACTGCAGGTATGTCCAACAGAGCTATTGCCAGAGAATTTAATGTTAATTTCTCTACCTTAATCTGCTGTTTTAGAGAATTTGGACGTACATCCAACATGCCTCACAACTGCCGACCATAACTATAGAACTCCACCTCCTGCTTCTTCACCTGCGGGATCGTCTCGTCTGAGAAGGGGGGAGGGGGGGTGCTGCTGAGGAGTTTTTGTCTGTAATTAAAGCCCTTTTGTGGGGAAAAACTCATTCTGATTGGGCCTGGCTCCCCAGTGGGTGGACCTGTCTCCCAAGTCAGTGGGCCAATGCCCTCCCAGGCCCACCAATGGCTGCTCACCCTGCACAGTCATGTGAAATCCATAGATTAGGGCCTGATTAATTAATTTAAATTGACTGATTTCCTTCTATGAACTGTAACTCGGTAAAATCTTTGAAATTGTTGCATGTTGTGTTTTTTAAATATTTTTGCTCCGTATACATGTAGTTTTTTTAGGAAGACGATGATTTATAATAAACAGGAAGGTGGATTTGAACTGTTTCCTCTTTGTTGAACACGTCCCACAGGATGATAAATGGGAGAAGAAGTGCCAGAAGATCTTCTCATTTGCCCACCAAACCATCAGTGCTCTGATCAAGGCTGAGCTGGCTGAGCTGCCCCTCAGACTCTTCCTACAGGGGGCGCTGGCCGCAGGAGAGATTGGCTTTGAGAACCACGAGACTGTGGCCTACGAGTTCATGTCACAGGTACAGGGGACAAAATGGGTTGAGCATGTGACATATTGGAAAGAGGGAGGGAGGTACCTACCCCTCTTTGCCTTAGGTTTACTTGTGCCCTGTGTTGGTAGCAATGATCCACTGATTTTGGTGAGGAATTTTTCTATATCTGTTTTCTCTGAGAACCCCCTCCTCCCTCCCTCACCCAGGCCTTCTCCCTGTATGAGGATGAGATCAGCGACTCCAAGGCTCAGCTAGCAGCCATCACGCTGATCATCGGCACGTTTGAGAGAACGAAATGCTTCAGCGAGGAGAACCACGAACCGCTGAGGACACAGTGTGCACTCGCCGCCTCCAAACTGCTCAAGAAGCCAGACCAGTGTCGGGCCGTCAGCATCTGTGCACACCTCTTCTGGTCCGGACGCAACACTGAAAAGAATGGAGAGGAGGTGGGGGTTGTGATCACAAAGAGGAGGAATACATATAATTATTGTGTAGAAACAGTGCAGTACTAAAGATGGTGTCGCCATAGTAACAGGACATGCAATAACCGTCTAGTAACCAAGTTTTGAGACGTATTTATTTTATTTAACCTTTATTTAAGACTGATTGCCTTGCTTTGTCTTCTGTTCCGATGAGAGGTTTAAAAAAACATATACATTTTTTTTTAAAGCGGGGTGGTAATTCTAAGGTTCATTGTGTATAATGACATACATAATCAGAGTATTGAAGTGTGAGAAATGCAGGACGAGGTTCTCTTTGTTCTATGATTGGTTGCTGCTGAAGTGACTACGAACACGTAGCACTTTCAACTTCCTCTTTCTTCATTACAGGTGGCATGTGTGTGAATGCGTGGTAGAGTTTTACACCTCGCCTGTGTCTCTGTCCTCAGATTCGTGATGGGAAGAGGGTGATGGAGTGCTTAAAGAAGGCCCTGAAAATCGCCAACCAGTGCATGGACCCGTCATTGCAAGTGCAGCTCTTCATTGAGATCCTGAACCGATACGTCTGTTTCTACGAAAGAGAGAATGATGCGGTATGTGCACATTTCTTCCCCCTCGTCTGGACTACCACTCATTCCTGACACGCTTGTTCAGAACCAGGCCTACATTATGAAATCCTGATGTCTTTTCAACGCACTTCAAGTGCAGATGGTCACATTGAGCTCCCTGGAGAGGTGCCATCCAATCTCCCCTGTTCTCTGAGTTTATTGGAACAGTGCTAGGACTCCAAGGCGACGCCCACTGTTGGTGGTTATTTACCAGCGCGGGAAGGACAGGAGGCTACAGCTCACCCGCCCACTCTCCTCAGATAGACACCCCATCTGCATCAGGGGGTTCTTTTTAACAGCTAGAGAGGGTACTAGGCCTCCAGGGACTGAGAACAGGGGCTCCATAGTCATGACAATTTCAGACACTAACATAATTTTTCCCGCTTAATCATTGTATAACTTTTGTTTTATAACGGAGTATATTTATGCATATCTACAGTAGGTAACACATTGTTGTTTTTTCTAACTAATTTCAACCTGTTTGAAATGATTATTTAAGATCATGAAACGTCTTGATCCCCTGTAGGTGACGGTCCAGGTTCTGAACCAGCTGATCCAGAAGATCCGAGAGGACCTACCAAACCTGGAGGCCAGCGAGGAGACGGAGCAGATCAACAAACACTTCCACAACACACTGGAGCACCTGCGTCTGCAGAGAGAGTCGCCGGAGGCCGAGGGACCTGCTTATGAGGGCCTGGTGCTGTAGGGCTCCCTACACTTATAAAAAAAATATCTATATATATTTACACAGACACATGTAGACTCACACCAGGGTATTCCATCCATTAGGGAAAAATGCCATGCCCACCAACAACACCTGCCTTCCATCTCCCTTTCTCTATCCTTTTCTCCTCACTCTTCTTCCTTCTATCATCCCTCTTTATTTCATGTTACCATTTTTAGCATAAGGTGTTGCATTTAATGGTGTTGCTTTTGAGAATACATGGTGTAGAGGCTGCGGTTTTCCTTGCACTTCCTGCGTGTTGTCATTCCTTCATATTTGACCATTTCTGTCGTCCGTCGTCACCCTCAGGAGATTATATAGCCAGTGGAAGCACATGTTTAAACTTTGACCCCTACTCGCCTCCCCTCTGTATGTCATAATTTCATGGTCATGCAGAAGAATGAAATGATGCCTGTTTTTAGAGAATGTCGCGTCATTACGAGGTCGTACTGGGGGGAGTTATTCCATTGACCTCACGCTGTGACCCAACAACCCCTTCTCCTCCACGGACTAACACCTGGGCTGTAGATTTTCCTTTGCCCTCCTCAACGGCTTCACTCATTTGGCTTGAGCTTTTTTTTTCTGGTTGCAGCCTTCTGTGGTTGACAGCCATTTGTAGAGAGTTAAGCGGCGTGCGTTGGTGCATGCTTTTACATAGACCTGCTCTGGCTATCTCCATGAGTGGTAAGAGAAACTGATGTATGATGCCCTTTTTGTCACTGCAGGTTATACAGTGGCGGCTAACCTTAATTAAAAGATCTTCGTTGGAGGTGGGTTCTATTCATTGTCTTCTGGATTTTGAACCCTATGTATGACCTACTTGTAAATCAGCAAAAACAGAATAAGTATCATCAATATGTCATTTGCACAAATAAACAAATTGATATTAAACCTACATGTCCAACTTTTAGTGTCCATCTTCTGTTATCCTGTAGTTTTGAGTCGGTGCACTGAAGTGCAAATGAGGGGAGATTCACATTTGTTTACAGAATGACTCACTGGGTGCTATGAAAGACAAGGTTATTATTAAGGGTGTATTTTTAGAAACACTATTTTGGTTGTGTTTTCTACCATATGGTATGGTCAATGTTGTATTTAGTTGTGACTCGTGCTTACCAAATGAGTTTCAATTAGCCATCTACTGACTGCTGTTAACCAGTTTTGTCATCTGTTGCTAGGTGACTGTTCAATGGAGACAGGCTCTCGTTGGTGGCCAGAGGAATCATTTTCACAGCTGGCAACATGTTTTTCTTTGTCATTAAGCTAAGCGTTGGTGCCTATACTATATAAAGGCTAACATTCTGTGTTACACAAGGTTTTGAACACTGGTGCCAGATGTCTAAAGTAGATGCCAGGAAAATAAACAGGAGGTGAGTGGCTGCATGTATTTATTGTTCAACGTAACAGACATTACATGTGTTCTAAAATTACTAATACACGTAAGATCTGCAAACACGCACATACTACACAGAAATATAAGACAATATTCATTTTGACCATCTGTATCCAGTGTTGTGCAACACTCATACGACCTGTCCACCTACGTTGACATGAGACAAGTGTAAAATTGTCAGAATGAGGCCATAGTTGTCCGTGCAAATTGGTCATGCTTAATACATTTGTTCCATATACTGTGGCTGAATTTTAATCTTGGTGGTACAAAGCAGTTTTCTAAAAGCCTTTCTGAAGCTAGTGTGACACAGCGGGTAAAGGACAGGGTTGATGGAGGAGTTGACCCACAGTAGCCAGAAAGAGATTTCATACAGGTAGTGCTGGACACACTGGGCATGACACGCGGCACGGATTATCATTAAAAGTGTGTAGGGAGCCCAGCACAGGCCAAATACACACACAATCACTGCCAGGGACTTGGCAACCTTCTTGTCCTTTGAGAGACGGAAACGGCTGGCAGCAACTTCAGACTGGCTGCGCTGTTTACTGAACGAGGGCTCCACAGCCTGGAACCGCGTCCTCCTGGAATGCTGGACCACATCGCCCACTTGCAGTGGAGGAAGGTCCAGAATACTGTGGTCCTTACTTGTCTCATTGTTGCTGTTCCCAGTTACTGCTGACACTTTAGCAGTAGATGGAATACCTCCTAACCTGGCAGCATTGTTTGGGATCCTTGGAGCTTCACCGTCCACTGGTCTGACGAAGAATACATGCTGAACTCCAGCTTTCAGGGCCTCCATCTCACTGTCCCCAGGACCCTCGACGGGCTGCTCATCCCTCACCTGGTTCCGCCTCCTGATGTTGATGTAGATGCTGATGTTGAAGTACATGACAGTAACAAATGGGGTGAAAAACTCAACAGTGGATGCTGTCATCAAGAAATACCAGTTGAAGTAAAACTCTGCGTGGCACTCTTTGTCGGGCACCACGCTACTACCAGCGATGTACTCCCAGATAATGATCGCTGGCCCATAGAGTAGGAAAGCAGCCAGCCAAACACTCAGCATCTTCAGAACAGCCTCCCGGGTCACACCTTTCTGACACCTGTAGCTCACCTGATACAGAAAGAAAGGAATGGTGGCATTTTTGAAATGGAGTGTACACAGGTTCTTGGTGCACTAAATAAAATATTTCAGTTATCATTTTTGATATGGCTTTAAATGTCATTACTCCCATCACTAGCAGGCAGTTGAAAAGGAAACCTGCTGCAGGAAAGGATAACCGTGCCTAAATGCTCTCACCGCTCTGGTGACAGATATAAATCTGTCGAAGCTGATCAGGACGATGTTGAACACTGATGCCGTGCATAAAGTATAGTCCACCACCAGCCATATCTTGCACAGACCTCGTCCGAGTCTCCACTCGCCGGTAATGACATAGGGGATATACGCAGGAATGCAAAAGCCTCCTGCAGGTGGGATGGAACACAAATGTTACGCACGACTATTAATTAAACACGCATATGAAACGCGTTTTAAAATATTTTGGCAATATAGAACAGTACAGAGAGAAAATATGTATGGGCAGCAGTTGCTTATGAATCATGCACAACAGTAGGTATACCTTCACAACAGTGGCACACAATGCATTTGCTCACGCAACACATTTACGCACTCACCAACGAGTAAGTCGGCAATGGCCAAATTAAAAAAGAAAAAGTTCCCTTGAGTTCGCAAACTTTTCTCCACCACAAAGGCTAATATTACAAGTGCGTTGCCTAGCACAGTGGCGAAGACCAGAAGCGTCATGAGCACGGCCAAGAACACCGAGGTAGACGGAGAGAATTGTCCATAATGCGAACGCGGGTTCGCAGGCATCTCCATATCGCCAAGCGCTGTGGCGTTTCCCTGGGTAACCACAGACCAGTTGAGCATCTCATTCGATTTCCAATGCGAAGTGACGGCCATGGAAGATCCAGCACCCATCAATAAAGATTCGGGTTGCATGGTCCCCATTTTTTAAAAATTATATTAGCTTAACCAGACAACTTCAATAACATGTTAAAGCTAACATGTTCGCGTGAAGACTGAAAACGAGGAGGAAAATATCGTTTTTATAGGCTGCAGCCTACATAAAAACGAGAGCTGCGTTTTTATTGGTTGTTTTGCAGTGCATGTGAGAACTGAAAAAAACAGGACATATGATGCCTATCTCCTACGTCTGTTTGAGCAGACATTTTATAAAGACCGTGAAATAAAAAGATTAGAATTGTGAATTCCTTAGAATACACAACATTTGAAAGCATATTGGTGTTCTGTATTTCTTTCTAAACATAACTTTTGCTTTTAGAATATATGAATTTCCAAAGCAAAAATAAATCAACATTTCTGAAAGGTATTCCTGGAAATTATTATTTAAAAAAAAATCTAATTTCATGTTAATATTAATATTGTGTCAGAGCATCTGGCTATACTAAACAAAAATATAAACGCAACATGCAACAATTTCAAATATTCTACTGAGTTGCAGTTCATACGGAAATAATCTAAGGATTTCACATGAGCCCTAACCGTAGAGAGCTTTTTATGTCTCTATTTTTGGGTTGGTCAGGGTGTGATTTGGGTGGGCATTCTCTCTTCTTTTTCTATGTGTTTGTATTTCTTTGTTTTGGCCGGGTATGGTTCTCAATCAGGGACAGCTGTCGATCGTTGTCTCTGATTGAGAACCATACTTAGGTAGCCTTTTCCCACCGGTGTCTTGTGGGTATTTGATTTCTGTTTAGTATTTTTCACCTTTCAGGACTGTTTCGGTTATTCTCTTTGTATTTAGTGTTCAGTGTCAATAAACAAACGAACATGTGCTGCGCTTTGGTCCTCACCTTCTTCCACCAACAGCTGTTGCAATCTGTTGGTCACAGATACCTTTAAAAAAAGGTAGGGGCGTGGGTCAGAAATCCAGTCAGTATCTGGTGTTACCACCATTTGCCTCTTTCAGCATGACATCTCCTTCGCATTGAGTTGATCAGGCTGTTGATTGTGGAATGTTGTGCCACTCCTCTTCAATGGCTGTGAGAAGGTGCTGGATATTGGCAGGAACTGGAACACGTCGTCGTACACGTCAATCCAGAGCATCCCAAACATGCTCAACGGGTGACATGTCTGGTGAGTATGCAGGCCATGGAAGAACTGACATTTTTAGCTTCCAGGAATTGTGTACAGATCCTTGCGACATGGGAGTGTGCATTATCATGTTGAAACATGAGCTGATGGAGGTGGGTGAATGGCACGACAATGAGCCTCAGGATCTCGTCAGGGTATCACAAATGCAGTTGTTTGTTGTCCGTAGCTTATGCCTGCCCATACCATAACCCCACTGCCACCATGGGGTATACTGTTTACAACATTGACATCAGCAAACTGCTCACCCACACGACGCCATACATTCTCTAAAACGACGTTGGAGGTAGCTTATGGTAGACAAATTAACATTCAATCATCTGGCAATAGCTCTGGTGGAAATCCTGCAGTCAGCATGCTCCCACAACTTGAGACAACAACTTGTGTTGTGTGACGACAACTGCACATTTAGAGTGGCCCTTTATTGTCCGCAGCACAACGTGCACCTGTGTAATGATAATGCTGTTTAATCAGTTTCTTGATATGCCACACCTGTCAGGTGGATAGATTATTTTGGTGAAGGAGACATGCTCACTAACAGGGATGTAAACACGTTTTTTGGCTAAATTTGAGAGAAAAAAGCTTTTTTTTGTGTGTGGAACATTTCTGGGATCTTGTATTTCAGTTCATGAAACAGGACCAATGCTTTACATGTTTAGTTTATATTTTTGTTCCGTGTAGATTCATTGTTCTCCACATATGGTGAAACACTCAAAGTGCATGGTAAATTACAGTATTTTCTATGCTCAGTGACATTGTGGACATTGATGTACAGAAACCTTCGCTTATGGACCAGCTTCAGACTGGAACTCAGGAGGACCGTTGCAGCTTTCATCTATGTGCTATTGAATGGAGACAGGTTTAGTTTTTTAGAAAGAGTAAAGAACAAGGGGGCTGGAGTGCACGGCTTTGACCTGACATGGGGACCAGTGGTCGAGTGCTATTTTTGTAGGTACCGGAGTGAATTTCACATTTTTATTTTGTCATCGTTTCTCAATTAACCGGCATCATTTTTAGAATGGACATACAATGCATCATCCAAATTGCAGATTGTCTATGCTTACACACAGTGGCTCAAATAGGGCTAATTTTCTGTTTTTATAAAATCCTAAAACACCAAATTAGGTCTACCTTATTATAAATTAGGCCAGTGGTAGGCAACTAGACTTGGATGGTCAGGCAGGAACATAATAATTTCATACCTAGATTACTTTGAGACACAATCACATATCTCTTTTTTTATTTCTGGGAATACTTTGGAACAGACACGACACAGCACTACACCACTGCTGGTGACTGACATGAAACAACTTAAGAGCAAAATATATATATAAAAGTGTCACATTGTTGACAGAACCGCAAACAGCAATGAAAAGTGCAATTTTGACAGATTAAGTACGAGTACACTCTAAAAAAATTGTTTGGATGACCCAACTGCTGGGTTACAGGCATTGGGCAACTTAGTGGGGTTGTTTTCTTTAAAAAAAAGCAATGTTGGGTTGTTGATGCTGTGTTATTATTAAGATATGATCCAGTGGGTCAGATAAGAAGGTAGGCATAGCTTAGTAGGGACGTGGCTTTCAGATATTGTTATTTTTGGCTACTTGTGAGAGTTAATGTCATTGCTGTTCCTCTGTTCTGTTGTATTCTTTGCACATAAATTGTTGGCACTAACTTATGTCCCCCCTCCCCGTCTTCCTATCGTAAAACTTCAAAGAAAATACAATTTCAGATAGTAAAATTAACTTATGTCCCTCTACTTCTCTCTCTCTACCCCCTCACCCTCTTCCTATTGCATAATTTCAAAGAAAATTATATTTCAGGCAGTTTTGAAGCTTTTATCAGGCTTACAGAATATATGTTCCTTAAGAGATAATGCAAGTCCCAATGTTGGGATAGTTACCACTTTATTACAATATGTAATAAATAATCAAAATATTATTAATATTATATTAGAATATGTAATATGCTAAAATATATAAGAAACGTTTAAAATTGCAGTGTATAGTCGTGGCCAAAAGTTTTGAGAATGACACAAAAAAATTGCAATTAATTACTAAGTCCCTCTTTGCCATGCAAATGAACTGAATCCCCCAACACCATTTCCACTGCATTTCAGCCCTGCCACAAAAGGACCAGCTGACATCATGTCAGTGATTCTCTCGTTAACACAGGTGTGAGTGTTGATGAGGACAAGTCTGGAGATAACTCTGTCATGCTGATTGAGTTCGAATAACAGACTGGAAGCTTCAAAAGGAGTGTGGTGCTTGGAATCATTGTTCTTCCTCTGTCAACCATGGTTACCTGCAAGGAAACACGTGCCGTCATCATTGCTTTAAACAAAAAGGGCTTCACAGGCAAGGATATTGCTGCCAGTAAGATTGCACCTAAATCAACCATTTATCGGATCATCAAGAACTTCAAGGAGAGCGGTTCAATTCCTGTGAAGAAGGCTTCAGGGCACCCAAGAAAGTCCTGCAAGCGCCAGGACCGTCTCCTAATGTCACGCCCTGACCTTTTAGAGATCCAATTTTATGTCTCTATTTGGTTTGGTCAGGGTGTGATTTGGGGTGGGTATTCTATGTTCTATTATTTGTATTTCTATGTTTTGGCCGGGTAGGGTTCTCAATCAGGGACAGCTGTCTATCGTTGTCTCTGATTGAGAACCATACATACTGTGATAAAAAAAATGTTTTACTTTTAAATTCAATTCTTTAAGAGTCTTTTCTGTTTAAATAGTATTTTAGTATTTTGATACTTTGTGCAAGGCAATTCATGAGCATTAAAAAAATTGTGGATGCGGCCTTCCGAGTGGCGCAGCGGTCAATAAGACACTGCATGCAGTGCAACCTGCGGTGTTACAGATGCTGGTTTGATACCCATATGTGTCGCAACCGGCGCGCCCGGGAGACCCACCACGGTCATGATACACTAGCACAGGCTGCCGCGCAGTGAAACACCGCTTCCCATTCAAATCAATGGAAGGGAGGCGGAGAGGGCGGGGGACCTTTGGGTGGCGTGGGAGGCGGTGAAAAATAAACTTTCCCCAACTGTGCAAATCACCAGCGGTGTCCGCTGGATGATGACCAATCATTTCGAGTGGTTCCCATGACGCATTTGACTCTACGCGACCCAAGGCTGGAGACGTTCTTCAGCAAAGACGGCTGACAAAAATGCTATAATGGTAGTACATGTAAGTGACTATAACGTCATAACGAATCATGCAAAAAAATGTACAATTGAGAGCAATATGTCAGTTAATGTAGAGACAAACGATTATGCATATTTTTTTTAAATCAAAGTTAATTTACAAATATCGCGATTTAGCAAGCTAGCTATACAGCTAGCATTAGCCAGATAGCTGGCTAGCTTTATGGGTGTTGTGACATTAGTATGATATTGTAATTCTGGTTGTTTAGTGTTTTAGGGACTCCTGAAACAACCAGCAAACCAGGCTGTCATCTTGTGAAACAGAATCTAGCTAGTTAAAGCATTTACTGCAAATTGAATGTTCAAATTTGTAAGCTTGTCTTGCTTATATTTGCCATGCAGATAGATTAAATAACGTAGCTAGCTATGTTCTTGCTTATTGTGCAGTGGAGAATAAAGAATACCTGTAAGCCTATAGATGTGTAGCTAGCTATCTAGCCGATCTGTGTATGGAACCAAACGTTTGGTATACATATTAGTTCAGAGCCTAGCTATGAACCTCAGCTATCATAGCCAGTTGTATCAAATGAAAAATTGTCTGAATGACATTAATGAAGCCTATGGATTGAGTAGGATATAATATTTTTGTGCAAAGGATGCAAGTCGTATATACATGTAGTTATTACTATGCATGAGATCCTCTTCAAAGGGGGAGACACTCTAGACCCAAATTGTAACAGACCTATATCTATCCTACCCTGCCTTTCTAAAGTCTTCAAAAACCAAGTTAACAAACAGATCACCAACTATTTTGAATCCCACCGTACCTTCTCCTCTATGCAAACTGGTTTCTGAGCGGGTCATGGGTGCACCTTAGCCACGCTCAAGGTCCTAAACGATATAACCGCCATCGATAAAAGACAATACTGTTCAGCCATCTTCATCGACCTGGCCAAGGCTTTCGACTCTGTCAATCACCGCATTCTTATCGGCAGACTCAACGACCTTGATTTCTCAAATGACTGCCTCGCCTGGTTCACAAACTACTTCTCAGATAGAGTTCGGTGTTTCAAATTGGAGGGCCCGTTGTCCAGACCTCTGGCAGTCTATGGGGGTGCCACAGGGTTCAATTTTTGTCCCGACACTTTTCTCTGTAGACATCAATGATGTCGCTCTTGCTGCTGGTGATTCTCTGATCCACCTCTATGCAGCCGACACCATTCTGTATACTTCTGGCTCTTCTTTGGACACTGTGTTAGCAAACCTCCAAATGAGCTTCAATGCCATACAACACTCCTTCTGTGGCCTTCAACTGCTCTTAAATGCAAGTAAAACTAAATCATCACTACTCTGGACGGTTCTGACTTAGAATATGTGGACAACTACAAATACCTAGGTGTCTGGTTAGACTGTAGACTCTCCTTCCAGACTCACATTAAGCGTCTCCAATCCAAAATTAAATCTAGAATCGGCTTCCTATTTCACAACAAAGCATCCTTCACTCATGCTGCCGAACATACCCTTGTAAAGCTGACTATCCTACTGATCCTCGACTTTGGCGATGTCATTTACAAAATAGCCTCCAACCCTCTACTCAGGAAATTGGATGTAGTCTATCTCAATGCCATCTGTTTTGTCACCAAAGCCCCATATACTACCCACCACTGCGACCTGTATGCTCTCGTTGGCTGGCCCTCGCTTCATATTTGTCGCCAAACCCACTGGCTCCAGGTCGTCTATAAGTCTCTGCTAGGTAAAGCCCTGCCTTATCTCAGCTCACTGGTCACCATAGCAGCACCCGCCCGTAGCACGCACTCCAGCGGGTATATTTCACTTGTCATCCCCAAAGCCAACTGTCAGAGCAGCTTACCGATCATTGCACCTGTACACAGCCCATCTGTAAATAGACCACCCAATGACCTCATCCCCATATATATTTTTTTTGCTCCTTTGCACCCCAGTATCTCTACTTGCTCATTCATCTTCTGCACATCTATCACTCCACTGTTTAATTGCTAAATTGTAATTATTTCACCACTATGGCCTATTTATTACCTTACCTCCCTAATCTTACTAAATTTGCACACACTGTATATAGATTTTTCTATTGTGTTATTGACTGTACATTTGTTTATCCGATGTGTAACTCTTGTTTGTCGCTTTGCTTTATCTTGGCCAGGTCGCAGTTGTAAATGAGAACTTGTTCTCAACTGGCCTACCTGTGTCACAGAGAGCCTTTTTATGTCTCTATTTGGTTTGGTCGGGGTGTGATTTGGGGTGGGCATTCTATGTTTTTGTTTTCTATGATTTTGTATTTCTATGTTTTGGCCGGGTATGGTTCTCAATCAGGGACAGCTGTCTATCGTTGTCTCTGATTGGGAACCATACTTAGGTAGCCCCTTTCCTCCTATCAGGGTAGGAAGTTCCTTTTGTTTGTGGCACTAATGCCCTGTAAGCTTCACGGTTGTTTTTTTGTTTGTTGCTTTGTTGGTGACATTTTGAAATAAAAAGGAAAATGTACTTTCACTACGCTGCACCTTGGTCTTCTTCCAGCACCGGCCGTGACAACCTGGTTAAATAAAGGTGAAAATATATATTGTAGACTGTACATTTAATATATTCCCTGATCATGTACTCTACGTTGTCAAATAAAGGTGCAGTTCGGGTATGAATGTCTTTGAGATAATTGTTCAGTCATATCCAATACCAGGAGTATCAAATTCCAGTATTTGAATGATGCTCTGTCTGCATGTGTGCATTACAATCATACACTTCAACAGTGTTTACCAATCTTGGTCCTGGGACATCAATGGTTACACATGGTAACTAACAGACTAGAAACAGGATTTAACTAGTTAAAGGCTGATTTGTAATTCATATATTCAGAAATATATTTGTTTTAAACAGTACACTACACTTCCTATGCATCATGTAAATACTCTAAAACCGGTTCATCTCAATATCTAATGCCCTTCATCTGCATTGATCTGATAAACACAGGACAGGTGTAGTATTTCATCAAGTGAGAGACTCCATTTCAACCAGTAGAGAATGTGAAACACTTTATTGAAAGAAGTTAATTGTCCAAGTGTTATAAATACATGCACTCATATTATAATTTGTAATTTTATAAATCCAAATTCAATCTGTCCATCAATACACATCTGTTGAGAATAATAAAGACAAAGGAAGAAAGATGAGGTGGCAAGAGGAGTAAAAGACAGGAAGGGAAAGAGGTAAGAACATAGGAGCAGGGATATGATTAATGAATCACCGTGCTACCCAAATATTCTCTCAGTACATTACAATTACAGTAGTGTCTTGTCATCCTGAAGGTAAGAGAGCGAGAAAGAGCATGTTTAAGCCTTGTTTTTATTTTTTATTCTAACACTGTTACTCATAATAATCAGGTGAAATGCAAAACTAACACCGCTGATAACCTCGAGGATTTAGGAAGAGGAGGGATGAAGTGAAGGAGAGAGACTGTTCTTAAGAAAATAAGGTAGTTAAAGGGAAAACAGGAATCTGCGGCTGAGGAGTACTTTATGCTGAAAAACATGAACGGACACACGAGGACAAAACAATATAGCGTAGTTAAACAAATAATTAAGTGTCTTACTATTCTCCATGGTTGGCCCTCTTGCCTATTCTTTGAAGGTGGAAGGAGGCACAGTAATACACCTGAGCCTGCTTACTGCACAACACAATCCATCAATCAGATTGAGACATGAGTGTGTAGGTAATAGGGTGTCTAATTGTAGGAGGTGAAAATCTCCCGCACATGGATTGCCTCTCTTGTTGCTTTTGTTGGACCCCATCCTTGAAACATCCTGCAGAGCAGCAGGCTGTACAGGAATTTCAGTGATGGCACAAGACTGTAACTACCAATTGGATATGACGAAAAGGGGGTGTAAAAAAACAAACACTTTGTGGATGGGTATAATTTGTATGTATACAATGTATAATAGTAATATTTAATATGACAGAATCGGGTAATTTTGTATACATTTATTAACATTTGCATCGGGCCACTTCTGGGGGGATTTTGGTAAAATGCAGGCAAAATCGGCACTTTGGCTGATTCTGAGCAGTCATTCATTTTGATTGCGACACCCGATACCGGACTGTTTCAATCAGTTCCGGCCACCCGGAAGAAGGCCGCTTTTGGGCCGATTCCTCATTGCTGGCTGGGAACCCAACTGTCTGGGTTAAAATAACCCAGCTTGTGTTCTGTCCAGTATTTACCCTGAGCTGGGCTACCAAAAATAAATAAATAACTGGGTTGTTTCTTACCCAGCATTTTTTTTAGTGTTGGCTACTTGGGTATGCTGTCAGGTGGCTGAAGCAGCCTAAAGCAGCCCATCTGTGAATGCCCACAAAACATGTGTTCCTTACACATTAAGGTCTCAAAAAACGATCATTAACACATACTGGAATATTGTCACAAGGGTTTATAATTCTGTTAGATGAATTTAGTTCTTATGTGTTCATTAACCAATTCAATTAAAACACTGTCCATTTCTAAGAATTTGGAAAGGTTCTTATTATCATAAAATGGACAGAGACCAGTCACCAAAATTAGCCAATAGCGTTTATTCTCGAGAGCTCTGGTCATAATACCATGTACATTGGTTTATATACCTCACATTTCGTCATAAATGTCCCTCCTCCTCTCAGATACAATGGCAATATAGTTCACAAGCCTTCTCACATTGTCTGCCACCTGTTAAACAATCTACTACAAGCCCAAGGTCTCTCCCCTCCCTGGGTGGGGACAGAATGTCCTGTAAGGAACACAGTATTCCAGCCGGTCTGACGATCGCTCCATTCGTTTCTAACAAGGAACAGAAAGTCTTTGTTCTAATTCTTGACTAAAACTACACACATTATATTCCATCTTTTGATTATAATAAGATTCATACAATGACAGAGTAGTATTCTGTTTAGTTATAGTTCTACGTTAAATGTATACATAATTTAGTCATTATTCATAAAAATCCCATAAATTCTCAAGAAAATAGATATGAACATTCTATCTTTCAAATCAAAAGGCCTCTATTTGCCTCCTTAGTGAGGATTTATTTTCTACATCACCAGCAAGTTCACATTACCCCTTAGAAAATAAAATCAATCTTTGATAGTAGTGTCTGATGTAATTGTTAATAAATATGAATTGACCAATTCATCTATATATCATATCTGTTTTTTTATCTGACCTAGTTGATTTCACTTGAAAAACTCTTAAATGTTTCTGTTGACACCTACTGGACAAAAGTATGAACTTCAGGGACTAGGGCTGCATCTCGAGTATTTTACATTTGTTTAATTCTGCTTGTCAATAGTCAAAGGAAGACCAACATTTCCTTTGTATATACATGTGTCTTATTTAACATATTATCAAAGATTCTTGACAATTTGTGATACATGTTACTTTTTATAATTTTTTACTTTAGTTTATTTGGTAAATATTTTCTTAACTCTTTCTGCACTGTTGGTTAAGGGCTTGTAAGTAAGCATTTCACAGTAAGGTCTACACAGAGGTGGGAAAAGTAACCCCTTGTCATACTTGAGTAAAAGTAAAGATATCTTAATAAAAAATTACTCAAGTAAAAGTGAAACTCACCCAGTAAAATACTACTTGAGTAAAAGTCTAAATGTACTGTATCTGGTTTTAAATGTACTTAAGAACAGTGGTGGAAAAAGTAAAAGCAAATGCTATACATCAAATTCTTTATATTAAGCAAACCAGACGACACGATTTCCTTATTATTATAAAAAATTTTAGACAGCCAGAGCCACCCTGCACCACTCAGAAATAATTTACAAACTAAGCACTAGTGAGTCTGCCAGATCAGAGGCAGTAGGGATGACCAGGGACGTTCTCTTGATAAATCTATGAATTGGACAATTCTCCTGTCATGCTAAGCATTCAAATGGTAATGAATACTTTTGGGTGTCAAGGAAAATGTAAGGAGTAAAAAGTACATTATTTTCATTAGGAATGTAGTGAAGTAAAAGTTGTCAAAAATATCAATACTACTTAAAAACTACTTAAGTAGTAATTTAAAGTATTTTTTACTTAAGTACTTTATACCACTAGGCCTACACTTGTTGTGTTCGGCTAATGTGTCAAAGAACATTTTATTTTATTTGACATTTGCCCTCATATGTAAAAAAAAAAAAAGAAAAGAAAAAAAAGAACTGGTTTACTATTGGGAACGCCCATCAATAGAACCACCCCAGACGTTCAGCCAACGTCAATGTTCATTGGACGAGACTCCGTAAACCGGGGAAATTTTGAAAGGAGCATTTGCAACAATGATGTTTGTGTGAAAGTGCATTTCTTACCAAAGACACTATTAGTTAGCTAGCTCACCTGTCATTTCACTACTCAGGGCTGGATTGTATTGGACATTCGGACCTCTGCTGTGGCTAGTTTGAAAGTTGCAAAATGGCTGAAGAAGACGGTTGTTCATCTATGATGGAGCCTCAGTTTGAAGCAGGAGAAACGGCGGCGGATGGAATGATTTCGACAGCAGATTCAATTTCTTGTGGAAGTGGACAGAACAAGACAGACAAAGTGGATTTGGAGTCAAATGTCGAATTAGAAGAGGATGTCAGAGATTTTAATTTGCGACAAGAAGATGTTGTCAGACAAGGTTTGTTTAGTAACTATTGTTGCTCATTTCAACCTTGCAGCTAGCTAACTGGCTAATAACGTCGTTAGCAAGCTAACGTTAATTAGCTAAGTACATTGAGTAACGTTATCTAGCTAACTACTCTAACTAGCTGAACATGCAATGCCACCAACTGTTGACTCATAACAGCAAATAATGCTAGATATGTATCATTAACATATTTGCTGAATTTCAAAGAACTGTTAGAGGAATAGAGAAGTCTCAGCACCTATTCGCATGATTTTTGAATCTCCCCATGATCATTGCCCGCTTCTAGGCCATGCCCGATAATAGTGAGTGATCATGAACTAGAGGGCAAAATTGAAGGGAACCACTTTACACTATGCATCCAAAGTAGTAAATTAGATACTCATCTAATTTAGGGTTGCAAAGGGTCGGATGTGAAATTAAGCCCTGGAATTTGGGTAATTTTGCTTAAATTCATCAAAAAAGTTAGCTCAACAGTGAACCTTTTTGTGGGATACACAAGTCAATTCTAGGTCTGGTGGCATATTTTGGTTAAACTGCCCCCAATTTAATGGAATTGCAACCCTCTGCATGCACAGTGCGTTCTTCCATCACACGTACAGCTGATTCTCAAGATCTTGCACACTAATGTGACGCTATTAAGCCCACACTACTACACTCTCTGAGCCAAGGACCACATTCTTTCTGGTAAGTTATGATTACAATACTGGGTGGGGTGAATATATTTTATGACATTTTTTTGTTAACTAATAAATAGTAGCCTACAGCAAAGTGTGTTTAAATAATTTCTAACCCAACATTTCTGCTAGTTAGTTTTGCTACTAAACTCAGCAAAAAAAGAAACGTCCCCTTTTCAGGACCCTGCCTTTCAAAGATAATTTGTGAAAATACTAATGACTTCACATGTCTTCATTGTAAAGCGTTTAAACACTGCTTCCCAAGCTTGTTCAATGAACCATAAGCAATTAATGAACATGCACCTGTGGAATGGTCGTTAAGACACTAACAGCTTACAGACGTAGGCAATTACGGTCACAGTTATGAAAACTTAGGACACTAAAGAGGCCTTTCTACTGACTGAAAAACACCAAAAGAAAGATTCTTATTTTCAATGACTGCCTAGGAACGGTGGGTTAACTGCCTTGTTCAGGGGCAGAACGACATATTCTTACCTCGTCTGCTCTGGGATTCAATCTTGCAACCTTACAGTTAACTAGTCCAACGCTATAACCACCTGCCTCTCGTTGCACTCCACAAGGAGACTGCCTGTTACGCGAATGCAGTAGAAGCCAAGGTAAGTTGCTAGCTAGCATTAAACTTCTTATAAAAAACAAAATCAATCATAATCACTAGTTATAACTACACATGGTTGATATTACTAGTTTATCTTGTCCTGTGTTGCATATAATCGATGCAACGCTGGGGGATGATATAACAAAAGCGCATTTGCGAAAAAAGCACAATCGTTGGATTACTGTAGCTAACCATAAACACCAATGCCTTTCTTAAAATCAATACACACAAGTATATATTTTTAAACCTGCATATTTAGCTAAGAGAAATCCAGGTTTTGCAGGCAATATTAACCAGGTGAAATTGTCACTTCTCTTGCGTTCATTGCACGCAGAGTCTGGATATATGCAACAGTTTGGGCTGCCTGGCTCATTGCGAACTAATTTGCCAGAATTTTACGTAATTGTGACACAACATTGAAGGTTGTGCAATGTAACAGGAATATTTAGACTTAGGGATGCCACCCGTTAGATAAAATACCAAACGGTTCCGTATTTCACTGAAATAATAAACGTTTTGTTTTCGACATGATAGTTTCCGGATTCGACCATATTAATGACCTAAGGCTCGTATTTCTGTGTGTTGTGTTATAATTAACTCTATGATTTGATAGAGCAGTCTGACAGTGATGGTAGGCAGCAGCAGGCTCGGAAGCATTCATTCAAACAGCACTTTAGTGCGTTTTGCCATCAGCTCTTTGCAAGCATAGGCTTGAAGTCATAAACAGCTCAATCAGCCGAATGGCTGGTGTACCCGATGTGAAATGGCTAGCTAGTTAGCTGGGTGCGCGCTAATAGTGTTTCAAACCTCACTCTCTCTGAGACTTGGAGTGGTTGTTCCCCTTGCTCTGCAAGGGCTGCGGCTTTTGTGGAGCGATGGGTAACGCTGCTTCGAGTGTGGCTGTTGTCGACGTGTTCCTGGTTAAAGCCCAGTTAGGGGCGAGGAGAGGGACGGAAGCTATACTGTTACACTGGCAATACTAAAGTGCTTATAAGAACATCCAATAGTCAAAGGTATATGAAATACAAATATTATAGAGAGAGTCCTATAAATACTATATTAACTACAACCTAAAACCTCTTAACTTGGAATATTGAAGTCTCATGTGAAAAGGAACCACCAACTCTCATATGTTCTCATGTTCTGAGCGAGGAACTTAAACATTAGCTTTTTTACATGGCACATATTGCACTTTTACTTCTCCAACACTTTGTTTTTGCATTATTTCAACCAAATTGAACATGTTTCATTATTTATGAGGCTAAATAGATTTTTATTGATGCATTATATTAAGTTAAAATAAGTGTTCATTCAGTATGGTTGTAATTGTCATTATTACAAATAAAATGTAAAAAAAATCGCCCGATTACTCGCTATCTGCTTTTTTTTGGTCCACCAATAATCGGTATCGGTGTTGAAAAATCAGTCGGTCGACCTCTACTCTGGAGTGGGATTGATTTGGAGGTGAAGGGTCCGTCATTGTCTGGGGCAGTGTGTCACAGCATCATCGGACTGAGCTTGTTGTCATTGCAGGCAATCTCAATGCTCAATGCTGTGCTTTTCAGGGAAGACATCCTCCTCCCTCATGTGGTACCCAGCAGGACAATGCCACCAGCCATACTGCTCGTTTTGTGTGTGATTTCCTGCAAGACAGGAATGTCAGTGTTCTGCCATGGCCAGCAAAGAGCCCAGATCTCAATCCCATTGAGCACGTCAGAAATATCTGGGAACTTGCAGGTGCCTTAGTGGAAGAGTGGGGTAACATCTCACAGCAAGAACTGGAAAATCTGCTGCAGTCCATGGAGGAGGAGATGCACTGCAGCACTTAATGTAGCTGATGGCCACACCAGATACTGACTCTTACTTTTTGATTTTGATTCCCCCCTTTGTTCAGGGACACACTATTCCACTTCTGTTAGTCACATGTCTGTGGAACTTGTTCAGTTTAAGTCTGTTGAATTTTATGTTCATACAAATATTTACACATATTAAGTTTGCTAAAAATAAACAGTTGACAGTTGAGTTTGTGGGTTTTAGTTTGCTTGAGCCTGCTAACTGAGTGTTAATTAATTTGCCTGTTTCCGTACATGTTTCATTTTAAAACATTTATCTTACAAAGGAGTTGTTTAATCAAACTGCGTAACTATTTATCTGTACATGGAACTTTTTTAAGTTACATTTTTTTAAATTAACACTTCTAGTCTTTACAGGAAAATGCCACGTGCTCTATCTGATGTGTGGAGACATTTCACTGCAGCTAATGTAGAAGGAAAATCAGTGTACATTTGCAGATACTGTGCCATATCATATGTGAAGAATGCAACAAAGATGCAGAATCATCTGGCCAAGTCCATAAAGTTCGCTCAGCGCTCACAGCAAGCAACCTCCGACTTCTATTCAAGGTGAAAATGATGAATCAGAGACCTAATTGATAGCAACAGCTCATGGTCCTCCTGGAATCAGAAGTGTTTTACTCAATGGAGGAACGTAGTCAGAGAAATGCTGATGAATGACTTGCTCGAGCTGTGCATGCAACTGGTTCACCACTGATGCTCACAGGCAATGTGTGTTGGAAGAGATTTCTGAATGTCCTTCGCCCAGCATACACTCCTCCAAACAGACGTGCTTTGTCTACTCATGGATGCTGGATGCAGAGTTTAAGTAAAGGTCAAGCAAATCATAGATAAAGCAGACTATTGCAATCATCTCTGATGGGTGGTCGAATGTTTGTGGGCAAGGAATAATTGTCTACATCTCCACCCCTCAACCAGTATTCTACAAGAGCACAGACACAATGGGCAACAGACACAACGGTCTCTACATTGCAGATGAGCTGAAGGCAGTCATCAATTACCTTGGACCACAGAAGGTATTTGCACTGGTAACAGACTGCTACGAACATGAAGGCTGGTTGGTCTAAAGTGGAGGAGTCCTACCCTCACATCACACCCATTGGCTGTGCTGCTCATGCGTTTAATCTGTTCAAGGACATTGTGGCACTGAAAACAATGGATACACTACAAGAGAGCCAAGGAAATGGTTAGGTATGTGGAGTGTCATCAAATTATAGCAGCAATCTACCTCACCAAGCAAAGTGAGAAGAATAAGAGCACCACATTGAAGCTTCCCAGCAACACCCGTTGGGGTGGTGTTGTCATCATGTTTGTCTTCTGGAGGGGAAGGAGTCTCTCCAAGAAATGGCCATATCACAGTCTGCCAATATGGACAGCCCCATCAAGAGGATCCTCCTGGATTATGTATTTTGGGAGAGAGTGGTAAGCAGCCTGAAACTACTGAAACCTATAGCAGTAGCCATTGCACGGATTGAGGGAGACAATGCCATCCTGTCTGATGTTCAGACTCTGCTTGCAGACGTAAGAGGAGAAATCTGTACTGCCTGTGCCCTGCCCACTTCACTGTTGCTCCAAGCAGAGGAATCTGCAGTTCTGAAATACGTCAAAGCGTGAAGACTTCTGCCTGAAACCCATACACGCCGCAGCGTGCATACTGGACCCCAAGTATGCTGGCAAGAGCATCCTGTCTGGTGCAGAGATCAACAAGGCCTATGTTGTCATCACTACCGTGTCTCGCCACCTTGGCCTGGGTAAGGGCAAGGTTCTTGGAAATCTGGCAAAGTACACTTCCAAGCCATGGCTTTGGGATGGAGATGCAATATGGAAGTTGTGCCAACATATGTCATCAGCCACCTGGTGGAAGGGACTTTGTGGATCTGAGGCTATTTCCCCTGTTGCCTCCATCCTCCAAATCCCACCAACATCAACTGCCTCAAAGCACAACTGGTCCTTGTTTGGGAACACACACACCAAAGCACACAACAGGCTGACCAATACAAGGGTTGAAGAATTGGTGGTCATCCGGGCAAATTTGAGGCTTTTTGATCCTGACAACGAGCCATCCTCAACAGGGTTGGACAGTGACCGTGATGAGGCCTCAGAGTCTGATGTTCAAGAGGTGGACATTGAGGAGGTGAAGGGAGAAGACATGGAAGCCTGCGAGGAAGCTTTAGTTTTCTAGACTATCATTTTACAGCTGAATGTTAAATGTTTTTGGGAGTTGCGATGTATCGTTGGGGTCATTCAATTTTCCCCTTTGTTCAGTGAAATCATCCCATGTGAAGAGAACTCATTTAAAGTTAAATTTGTAACTAAATTGTTTACATTTCTATTTGAAGGATTTAATCATTTGCAATTATTTCTACTTATGATAGAAACAAACCTTTTACTTTGTCTCCATATGATAGGGTAAATATATCCAATGTGAAAAACCTCTACATTTAAATGCTATTAATATTAATTAGCATATTTCTGTTAATTCCCATGGATAGTTTCCACCTCCTGAATATTCCCCAAAATGTGCAACCCTAATCTTACTTATACTTTATTTTCTAACACAGAACTTTTCCATGATGAGGATGATGATGGTGACAGCGGCACAGCTTACTTCAACCTTGATATGGCTGGTACTCGGTTGCAACGTGCCGAACGCATAGGAGATGCCTCCCTTCCTGACACCTTTCAGACAAATGAACTGCTTTATTACGAGAGATTCAAAGCCTATCAAGACTACATGCTAGGTATGTAACCTTCCCACGGTCTTGCATCAATTGTTGTCAAGGTTATTGGCTAAAGTGGTAAAAAGAGGTTTACTACAACCATATTGATTGATCTTCAGCGCTAAAAAAATAAACTGACTTGAGAGGTTGTCTCAAATGCTGTCTGTGCTGTTGTTTTGGACAGGTGATTGTAAAACATCTGAGGTTAAGGCCTTCACAGCTGACTACCTGGAGAAGGTCCTGGAGCCTTGTGACTGGCAGGCACAGTGGTGCACAGATGTTTTTGATGTGCTAGTGGAGGTAAGTCACTTCGGCCTGAAAAAGTTCCCAGCGAGAGACTTGTCTAAAGGAGCTGTGCTTTCTACACTGCATGAAATGAATTGGAACACTTGCACTCTGGATGTGGTTTTATAGTGAATCTGAATCCAGAGGTCTGTTTAAACAGTGTGAAACAGCTATCTTTTCCAATGTTATGCAGATGTTTGGATCTGATGAGCGAAGCAGAAGTAACTGAACAGGGTAGCCTAACCATTCAAACATGGGAAAAGTGTTATATGAAGGTTACAACCTCATATTTGTGCCCTTTTCATCAGGTGGTGGATGTGAACTATAAGGAGCTGAAAGCACAGGTCAAGCTAGTGGTGCCCCTGCAGTGTGAGACGAGAGGCTGCGAGCTGACGGAGGAGGCCATGAACACTCTCCTAGAGGCCACGCTGCAAAAAGTGCCTCTGCAGGAGCTCCGTGTGGTGTTTGATGAGTCTGGGGACTTTGACCAGACTGCACTGGCACTTGAGCACCTCCGGTAAGACCATATTGTAAACAGGTTAACACTGCTGAGGTTTTTATTCAAAGGGCTGTTAAAGCCACAGTTACAGTTGAAGTCTGAAGTTTATATACAGCTTAGCCAAATACATTTAAAGTCAGTTTTTCACAATTCCTGACATTTAAACCTAGTAAAAATGCAGTGTCTTAGGTCAGTTAGGATCACCACTTTATTTTAAGAATGTGAAATGTCAGAATATTAGTAGAGAATATTTCATTTCAGCTTTCGTCACATTCCCAGGAAGCAGTGGCTTCCTCCTTGCTGAGCGGCCTTTCAGGTTATGTCGATATAGGACTCGTTTTACTGTGGTTATAGATACTTCTGTACCTGTTTCTTCCAGCATCTTCACAATGTCCTTTGCTGTTGTTCTGGGATTGATTTGCACTTTTCGCACCAAAGTACGTTCATCTCTAGGAGACAGAACGCGTCTCCTTCCTGAGCGGTATGACGGCTGCGTGGTCCCATGGTGTTTATACTTGCGTACTATTGTTTGTACAGATGAACGTGGTTCCTTCAGGCCATTTGGAAATTGCTCCCAAGGATGAACCAGACTTGTGGAGGTCTACAATTTTTTTTTCTGAGGTCTTGGCTGATTTATTTAGATTTTCTCATGATGTCAAGCAGAGGCACTGAGTTTGAAGGTAGGCCTTGAAATACAGCCATAGTTACACCTCAAATTGACTAAAATAAGGTCAATTAGCCTATCAGAAGCTTCTAAAGCGATGACATAATTTTCTGGAATTCTCCAAGCTGTTTAAAGGCACAGTCAACTTAGTGTATGTAAACGTCTGACCCACTGGTATTGTAATACAGTGAATTATAAGTGAAATAATCTCTGTGTAAACAATTGTTGGAAAACATTACTTGTCATGCGCAAAGTAATGTCCTAACCGACTTGCCAAAACTACAGTTTAACAAGACCATTTTTGGAGTGGTTGAAAAATGAGTTTTAATGACTCCAACCTAAGTGTATGTCAACTTCCGACTTCATCTGTATTTCTTTCCATGTCAGAGGAGAAAGCACCAGAAAAAGTGCCGAAGGAGATTTGTTCCATCCCCCCGTAACAATTATTGAAACCTCTTGTTGTAGGAGTTTGCATGTGGTGGAACTGACATTCAATTTGGGTGTGTCTGACTTTAACTTCTCTTAATGTGTGTCTGAAAATGTGTTCCTCTTGTCTTTTGGTCCGCTTGATAGAACTTTAGAATAACTTAACTTTTTCCTGTGAAGGAACTTCTTCTTTTGGAGTGGTTAAAGCTGCAGTATATAACTTGTTTGCACATTTTCTCAGATACGATATGACAAACAGTCAAAGGATTGTAAATGGACAGGCAGGACAGAACCGTCATATTACAGCCGCAGAATGTTTATCTTCGATGTGATACTAAATAACAAGGGTGTGTTCAAATTTCGTGGTTTGACAGACACTGAGAAATACCCTGAAGAGAGATGATGCAGTGGAACAATTGGTTCTGCTTCTGTGCTGTGAAATCTCTTATCTGAACTGTCTCAAACCGTTTTCTTCTTTTTTAGGTTTTTCTACAAACACATCTGGAGACAGTGGGACGACGAGGACGAGGATGATGACTTTGACTACTTTGTCAGATGTGTGGAGCCCCGCCTCAGGCTGTATGTGTAGAAGGTTGATAGTGTGGGGAATGGGAAGATTAGTCAGTGTGTGGGCTTGATTGGCACTTTCTCATTTAGGCTGTATTGGTTCAGATCTGCCAATGACACGGCTTGGTTGAACCCATTATTTGAATGCCACTATCAGAACGGCCATATGGCATAGGAACCTGTAGAGCTTTGCAAATCATTGCAGTTCAGGCGCACTTGAGCAAGCTCCATGTCTAATTGTTGGAGCTGGATATGCTCAAGGCTGTTGCAGTGAGAGGGTGCAGATTGTTATTTGGCCAATAGATGGCAGTGTGTACCTGGGGATTTTGAGCGTACTGTGGCATCGATTTATTTTATTTTTTTAATGGGTGGATATTTATGGTTGGAGACGAGGGTTAAGACATCTTATTGGCTTCAGCAGAAATCCTAAAGCTTATTGGTCTAACAATCAGCTCCTAGTTTATACCAAGAACACTATGTCTCCAATTTGCTTTTAAAGACAGTCTTTGTTACCCATTCATGACCGGCTCCTTAGATAGAATCGAGACCCTCCTTGTTCAGAATCTCAATGTTCACTTGTATTTTTCTTTCTCCAAATAATGATTAAGAACAGTTTCAAATTCCGGACAAGGCCATCAAAAAAACAATGTTGTCCTCTGATCTTCTCCACTAGTTATCTCACCTTAACCTCTTAGCCCTCCAATGTTGCTGAACAGTTTGTTCCCAACACTCCTTCAAGACCACCTCCATAATGCAATTGTGTTTTTAAAAACAAGTATTTCTCCCTCTGTGGCTGTCAATCCTGCAGGTTTTATGATATTCTGGAAGATCGGGTGCCTGCTGGACTTGTGGCAGAGTATTACTCTCTTTTGGCACGCTGCTCTCAAAAGTTCCAGGAGTTCTCTAGCCTGCGGAACGGTATCAGCAGCGACTCTGAGTCGGAGCTGGACAACGTGTCCATGGTGGAGGGCCTAAGGATGTACGAGCAGATGGAGGCCCTGAAGCGCAAACTCCGGATCATGGAGAACCCGCTGCTCAGGTAACTGCCCAAGGGGACACGGGGTGGGAAGACTGAGAGGAGCTATCAGTGTCTCTGCAGAGTGTGTGTGTTGAGGGCATAGTTGTGTGACTGATGGAGTTGGTCTCTTTACGGAGGATGAAAATAAGACGACTGAGTAAAAGCTATTGGATTCACCTCTGTCCTTGAGGTAGCGTGTTTGACCTACACTGCCCCAGTTGAGAGTAAAACACCTCGCGTAATAACACTACAGTCCAGTTCAATGCACCATACTCTGGTTAGAATTAGAGGTTGACCGGTTATGATTTTTCAACGCCGATAGCGATTATTGGCGGACCAAAAAAAGCTGATACCGATTAATCGGTCTATTTTTAAAATAGATTTTTAAAATTTTATGTATATATATTTGTAATAATGACAAATTTTATGTATATATATTTGTAATAATGACAATTACAACAATACGGAATGATCACTTTTAACTTAATATTATACATAAATCAAATCAACTTAGTCTCAATTGAATAATGAAATATGTTCAATTTGGTTTAAATAATGCAAAAACAGTGTTGGAGAAGAAAGTAAAAGTGCAATATTTGCCATGTAAAAAAGCTAATGTTTAAGTTCCTTGCTCAGAACATGAGAACATATGAAAGCTGGTGGTTCCTTTTAACATGAGTCTTCAATATTCCCAGGTAAGAAGTTTTGGGGTGTAGTTATTATAGGACTATTTCTCTCTATAGTATTTGTATTTCATATACCTTTGACTATTGGATATTCTTATAGACACTATAGTATTGCCAGCCTAATCTCGGGAGTTGATAGGCTTGAAGTCATAAACAGCGCAATGCTTGAAGCACAGCGAAGAGCTGCTGGCAAATGCAGGAAAGTGCTGTTTGAATGAATGCTTACGAGCCTGCTGCTGCCTACCACCTCTCAGCCAGACTGCTCTATCAGATATAAAATCATAGACTTAATTATAATAACACACAGAAATACGAGCCTTTAGGTCATTAATATGGTCAAATCTGGAAACTGTCATTACAAAGAAAACAAATGTTTATTCTTTCAGTGAAATACGGAACTGTTCCGTATTTTATATAACGGATGGCATCCCTAAGTCTAAATATTGCTGTTACATTGCACAACCTTCAATGTTCCGTCATAATTATGTACAATTCTGGCAAATTAATTACGGTCTTTGTAAGGAAGAAATGGTCTTCACACAGTTTGCAACGAGCCAGGCAGCCCAAACTGCTTCATATACACTGACTCTGTCGCACAGAACGCAAGAGAAGTGACACAATTTCCCGAGTTAAAAGAAATTCATGTTAGCGGGCAATATTAACCAAATATGCAGGTTTAAAAATATATACTTGTGTATTGATTTTAAGAAAGGCATTGATGTTTATGGTTAGGTACACGTTGGTGCAACGACGGTGCTTTTTTTGCGAATTCGCTTTTGTTAAATCATCACCCGTTTGGTGAAGTAGGCTGTGATTCGATGATAAATTAACAGGCACTGCATCGATTATATGCAACGCAGGACAAGCTAGATAAACTAGTATCATCAACCAGGGATTATGTTAAGATTGATTTAAAAAAAAATAAGTTTAATGTTAGCTAGCTCCTTGCTGCACTCGCGTAACGCAGTCTCCTCGTGGAGTGCAATGTAATCGGCCATAATCGGTGTCCCAAAATGACGATTGCCGATTTGTTATGAAAAACTTGAAATCGATCCTGATTTAATAGGTCGACCTCTTGTTAGAATACAAAAGGCACAGCAATTGAATTTATAGCTACTCCTAATGCACACTTGGGCCTATACTTTGAGAGTCTATGGGAAAGTGGAAGATTTACCTGCTCTGTCCAGTGCTGTACCATTCTGTTCGTCTACATAAATGTATTCTCTCCTGACACTGCAGGTATGTGCTGGGATACAAGGTGAACTCGGGGCAGCAGTCGTGCAGGGCCAAGGGGCCTCGTGCCTCAGGCGGCCGGATGGTCCATGTCGTGTCTGTCTCCACTACAGTTAGCCAGCTGCAGAGCCTGATGGCAGACAAGCTTGGGCCCAAATTCTCAGGGGAAGAGTTTGAAGTACAGGTATGGCAAACAAATAAAATGGTATTTCTAAATGTTTCATCCATAGCATATTGTATTTTGATCAAATTTAAGTTTACCCAGTTTTCCATTTCAAATGGCCTGTTTAATGAGATGACCAGAGATGAAACCCAATGGTTATGTTCTCTAACCATGTCTCACTTGTAAGGGTCTAATGCGCTTGGATTTGCTGAGGCGCTTGGGCTGTCTTTTTATATGACCTCCCTAGTTCCTGTAAACTGGCATTCCGCCAGGATTTGTCGAAGCTGTGTCTGTTCGCCTGAACGCCTCGGCTCTAGTATCTTTTGTATTCCACCGAGACGTCCGAAGCGGGAAAACAAGTGTTTTTTGTGTCCATCTGTTTAGTCATGAGTGCAGATCTGTATTGTACAGACAGACTGTGTACTGGAACTGCTCTTGTGTTAAATGTTAGTTTCACAGTGAGCCCCTGCTGGCTGTGAGTGCCTGCTACGAGGGAGACGTGGTCATCATCCTTCCAGGACACTACAATGTCACCAGCTCCATCAGTATCCCAGACTCCATATCAGTGGAAGGTAATGTTTCACATGTCTGAAAGCAGCTTTTATAATGGCAGGATGCACCACTGCTGTTTTGTATGTACAGATAACGTCTAAATAATGGAAACACGAGTCAGAGGGATACAAAATATATTGAAAGCAGATGCTTCCACACAGGTGTGGTTCCTGGTTTTTTTTTAAGACTATGTAAACCATTTGCCATGGCCATCTGTCACAAGATCTCAACCCAATTGAACACTTATGGTAGATTCCAGCACCATCAACAAAACGCCAAGTTATGGGATTTCTCGTGGAAGGATGGCGTGGCATCCCTCCAACAGAGTTCACTCTACACCTGTAGAATCTACTCCAAGGTGCAGTGAAGCTGTTCCCAACACCCTATTAAGACACTTTGTTGATGTTTCTTTTATTTTGGCACTTACCTGTATGTGTCAGTGGAGGCTGCTGAAGGGAGGAATGCTCATAATAATGGCTGGAATGAAGTGAATGGTATCAAACGCATACGTATGTGATTTCTACGTATGCATGTGTCCTTAGTTGCTTTTAGTTAGCCAGGGATGCCCTTTTCTGGATTCAGCTCATGAGTAGTGTCTGGAGGCTTGGTGTTGCAAACCTCTTCTGATTTTCTGTTGTTTTCCAATCATCCAAGTCTGATGTTCAGTCGTTGCAAAAAATGTCCTATTTTTATGTGAGTTGGTCAACACATTTTCCAGGTTGTCTGAATTAGACGTTGACCGATTTAATCAGGTCCGATTTCAAGTTTTCATAATCGGGAATCAGCATTTTTGGACACCGATTATGGCCAATTACATTGCACTCCACAAGGAGACTGTGGCAGGCTGACTACCTGTTACGCGAGTGCAGCAAGGGGCCAAGGTAAGTTGCTAGCTAGCATTAAACGTATCTTGTAAAAACAATCTTAACAATCACTAGTTAACTACACATGGTTGATGATATTACTAGTTTATCTAGCGTGTCCTGCGTTGCATATAATCTATGCGGTGCCTGTTAATTTATCATTGAATCACAGCCTACTTCGCCAAACAGGTGATTTTAAGAAGCACATTCGTGAAAAAAGCACTGTTGCAGCAATGTGTACCTAACCATAAACATCAATGCTTTTCTTAAAATCAATACACAAGTATATGTTTTTAAACCTGCATATTTAGTTAATATTGCCTGCTAACATGAATTTCTTTTAACTAGGGAAATTGTGTATCTTCTCTTGTGTTCTGTGCAACAGAGTCAGGGTAACGTTATATGCAGCAGTTTGGGCTGCCTGGCTCGTTGCGAACTGTGTGAAGACCATTCCTTCCTAACAAAGACAGCCAACTTCACCAAATGTTGCACGAATGTACCTAACCATAAACATCAATGGCTTTCTTAAAATCAATACACATAAGTATATTTTTTTAAATCTGCATATTTCGTTAAAATAAATTCATGTTAGCAGGCAATATTAACTAGGGAAATTGTCACTTCTCTTGCGTTCATTGCACGCAGTCAGGGAAAATGCAACAGTTTGGGCCGCCTGGCCCGTTGTGAACTAATTTGCCAGAATGTTACATAATTATGACATAACATTGAAGGTTGTGCAATGTAACAGCAATATTTGAACTTATGAATGCCACCCGTTAGATAAAATACGGAATGGTTCCGTATTTCACTGAAAGAAAAAAATTAAAGTTTATTCTCAATGATAGTTTCCGGCTTTGATCATATTAATGACCTAAGGCTCGTATTTCTGTATTATTATAATTAAGTCTATGATTTGATAGAACAGTCTGACTGAGCGGTGGTAGGCAGCAGCAGGCTCGTAAGCATTCATTCAAACAGGACTTTCCTGTGTTTGCCAGCAGCTCTTCGCAATGCTTCCAGCATTGAGCTGTTTAAGACTTTAAGCCTATCAACTCCCGAGATTAGGCTGGCAACACTAAAGTACCTATTAGAACATCCAATAGTCAAAGGTATATGAAATACAAATTCTATAGAGAGAAATAGTCCTATAATAACTACAACCTACAACTTCTTACCTGGGAATATTGAAGACTCATGTTAAAAGGAACCACCAGCTTTCATATGTTCTCATGTTCTGAGCAAGGAACTTCAACTTGAGCTTTTTTACATGGCAATTATTGCACTTTCACTTCTCCAACACGGTTTTTGCAGTATTTAAACTAAATTGAACGTTTCATTATTTATTTGAGACAATTGATTTTATTGATGTATTATATTAAGTTAAAATTTTTAATTCAGTATTGTCATAATTACAAATATGTTTCGGCCGATTTAATCTGTACTGGCATTTTTTGGTCCGCCGATATCGGCGTTGAAAAATCATACTCGGTCGACCTCTAGTCTGAATCCTTCCATCCTTTTCTCTCGCTAAGGAATCTGTTGCTATGCTGTGACTAATGTGCTGCCAAGTACTGTTATGGCCATATGAAATCAAGTGTTCACCTGCAGATACTTTTACGGTACTGGCTGCACTATGTGGCGTGTTCATGCTTTCTTGAAGGTTAAACCACCCCTCAATGTACAGTAGATGGATTGAAATAAACGTATCGCAGAGAGGGATGCGGGATGTACAGTTGGAGTCCTCATAAAGCAAATGGAGCTTGATGGCGCGGTAAGCGTTTGAATGGGGGTGATATTAATTAATAGAGAAGGCTAGCGCGGGTGAGGAGAGGTCAGAGCAGAGGCGCAGTGTCAGTCTCTTTATGCAAATGGAGGGGGGGGCTGCCGAGTTGGATGGAGGGAGGGGAGATTAGAGTGTGTTTTTGACATGGGGCTGTTTGTATGTGCTTGCCCTCCTGTGGTGCTAGGAACCCCCTGAAAGCTGAGATAAAGAGGGTGGGGGAAATAAGATGCAGCACTGCCTGGCACTGTACCACGACAGGAGATGAGCAACTCAATTAGACCACCGCCGGATTACCATAATAGAATTCTCCCTCCCACCAAAGAGCCTTTGATATTTAGAGGAGCCAGGCACACAGGCGCTTATTGCTTTTGGGATATTGCTGTATCAAAGACAGAGGGGGGAAAAATGCATATGATCCGTCTTCATAAGTATTGTGAGAATTTCCAAACGGTCTGTGTTCCTGAAGAGACATTAGAATTCAATAGTGAGGAGGTTGTTGGTCAGCACTTGTTAAGAACAGAATGCATTTGTGATCTGCAATCAGTGCACCTGTTTTAGCATTTTAAATTAAAATTAATTCTCTAAGCAGCAGCACATTTTTGCCAGTCTTGAAGCCCGCTGGGAATATGGTTTTCCTCTCCTGGAAGTGTGCATGGGCCTATGACTTTACCAATCGATATTCAGCCTTTGGCCTTTCCAATGGCAGCGTGTGGAACCCAGCCAGTGCTGTAGAATTGTTGGCCACATTGTGGAACATGCGTCTCCAGGCCATCTGTCAAGGAACAGAGAATAATGAACCCTAGCCATCAGAACACGGTCCATCACATTCTGCACTGTTGTACAGTGCTGCTTGCCTGGGATTGTGCTGAATCGCTACTTGTCATGTAAACCACTGCAAGGTTGGAAGGAGTGTTCAGACCCAACACTGGCCATTGAGCCCTGAGCCAGTTGTCCCAGCTGTCAGCATGCAAATTCAATTTATTCCATATGATAAGTCTTCTATGTACAGTTGGTGAGGGGGTAAAAAAAATCAGTACGTTAAGTAGAGTATTGCAATATTATTTTTGCCGATTTCCTATCGAAATACTTTGACTCCACGTTTTAGATTGTTGCTAGGTAGTTAGCATTAGCTAGCGCTAGTCGGCTGTACATGTGCAAAAACCTATAGCTCATCATTCTATAGCTTGTTCGCCGTTAAAAAAAAAAATGTTTAGCCAACATGTTTTCAGCACTTCTCCATGACTGACCAAAATGCCTCTTTTTATAACTCTCTTGTCCCTCTGCCGCAGACAAATAGTGAGCAATATGATAAGAACATCAAATCGCAGTCAAATCACAGTATCGAATTGCAATACATGCTGTTTACATTGAGTATACCAAACATTAGGAACCTAATATTGAGTTGCACCTTCCCACACAGAACAGCCTCAATTTTGTCAGGGCATGAACTCTGTGTCAAGCGTTACACAGGAATGCTGGCCCATGTTGACTCCAATGCTTTCCACATTTGTCAAGTTGGCTGGGATGTCTTTTGGGTGGTGGACCACTGTTGGTACACATGGGAAACTGTCGAGAGTGAAAAACCAAGCTACGTTGCAGTTCTTGACACAAACCGGTGCGCCTGGCACCTTAACTCAGCAAAAAAAGAAACGTGATCTCACTGTCAACTGTTAATTTTCAGCAAACTTAACATGTGTAAATATTTGTATGAACATAAGATTCAACAACTGAGACAAACTGAACAAATTCCACAGACATGTAACTAACAGAAATGGAATAATTTGTCCTTGAACAAAGGGAGGTCAAAATCAAAAGTAAGTCAGTATCTGGTGTGGCCACCAGCTGCATTAAATGCTGCAGTGCATCTCCTCCACATGGACTGCACCAGGTTTTCCAGTTCTTGCTGTGAGATGTTACCCCACTCTTCCACCAAGGCACCTGCAAGTTCCTGGACATTTCTGGGGGGGAATGGCCCTAGCCCTCACCCTCCGATCCAACAGGTCCCAGACGTGCTCAATGGGATTGAGATTTGGGCTCTTCGCTGGCCATGGCAGAACACTGACATTCCTGCCTTGCAGGAAATCATGCACATAACGAGCAGTGTGACTGGTGGCATTGTCATGTTGGAGGGTCATGTCAGGAAGGGTACCACATGCGGGAGGAGGATGTCTTCCCTGTAACGCACAGCGTTGAGATTGCCTGCAATGACAACAAGCTCAGTCCGATGATGCTGTGACACACTGCCCCAGACAGTGACGGACCATCCACCTCCAAATCGAGTACAGGCCTCGGTGTAACGTTCATTCCTGAGACAAAACCGTGACTCCTCAGTGAAGAGCCCTTTTAGCCAGTCCTGTCTGGTCCAGTGATGGTGGGTTTGTGCCCATAGGCAACGTAGTTGCCGGTGATATCTGGTGAGGACTTGCCTTACAACAGGCCTACAAGCCCTCAGTCCAGCCTCTCTCAGCCTATTACGGACAGTCTGAGCACTGATGGAGGGATTGTGCATTTCTGGTGTAACTCGGGCAGTTGTTGTTGCCATCCTGTACCTGTCCCGCAGGTGTGATGTTCGGATGTACCGATCCTGTGGTGGTTTTGTTACACGTGGTCTGCCACTGAGAGGACGATCAGCTGTCCGTCCTGTCTCCCTGTAGCTCTGTCTTAGGCGTCTCACAGTACGGACATTGCAATGTATTGCCCTGGCCACATCTGCAGTCCTCATGCCTCCTTGAAGCATCCCTAAGGCACGTTCACGCAGATGAGCAGGGACCCTGGGCATTTTTGTTTTGGTGTTTTTCAGAGTCAGTAGAAAGGCCTCTTAGTGTCCTAGGTTTTCATAACTGTGACCTTAATTGCCTACCGTCTGTAAGCTATTAGTGTCTTAACGACCGTTCCACAGGTGCATGTTCATTAAGTGTTTATGGTTCATTGAACAAACATGAAAGTGTTTAAACCCTTTACAATGAAAATCTGAAGTTATTTGAATTTTTATGAAGTATCATTGAAGGACAGGGTCCTGAAAAAAAGGAAACATCCCTTTTTCAGCATTTATATTTTAGATTCTTCAAAGTAGCCACCCTTTACCTTGATGACAGCTTCACAAAGACACGGTGGTTGGAACCAAAAATCTCACATTTGGACTCATCAGACCAAAGGACAGATTTCTTCCGGTCTAATGTCCATTGCTCGGGATTCTTGGCCCAAGCAAGTCTCTTCTTATTGGTGTCCTTTTAGTAGTGGTTTCTTTGCAGCAATTTGACCATGAAGGGCTGATTTCATGCGGTCTCCTCTGAATAGTTGATGTTGTCTGTTACTTGAACTCTGATGTGCAGTAAATTGCTGAATTCTGAGACTGGTAACTCTAATGAACTTATCCTCCGCAGTGGAGCATAACTCTTCCTTTCCTGTGGCGGTCCTCATGAGCCCATTTCTTCATCTGCGCTTGGTTTTTGCGACTGAACTTAAACTTTTTCAAAGTTGTTAATTTTCCAGATTGACTGACCTTCATGTCTTAAAGTAGTGATGGACTGTCATTTCGCTTTGCTTATTTGAGCGGTTCTTGCCATAATATGGACTTTGAATCTTTTACCAAAAATAGGCTAATCTTCTGTATACCACCCCTTCCTTGTCACAACACAACTGATTGGCTCAAATGCATTAAGATGTAAAGAAATTCCAGAAATTAACTTTTAACAATGCATACCAGAGGTTAATTGAAATGCTTTCCAAGTGACTACCTCATGAAGCTGGTTGAGAGAATGCCAAGAGTGCAAAACTGTCAATGCAATGGTGTCTACTTTGAAGGATCTAAAATATATTTTGATCTGTTAAACACTTTCTTTTAGTTACAAGATTCCATATGTTATTTTGTAGTTTTGATGTCTTCACTATTCTGCAATGAAGATAATAGTAAAAAATAAAGAAAAACCCTTGAATGAGTAGTTGTGTCCCAACTTTTGACTGGTACTGTATAGAATCTCAATATTCGCACTAGGCAATTCCCAGTCCTATGTACAATTCATGTAGTTCTGTGGTCATCAGCTGTGTTGTTAGGCACACAGCTAGTGTGTTGACCTCACATGCAGAGATGTATGTAGACCAGAGCCTAAAAGGAACACCTGCCAAATGTTGGTCAGATGTCTATTTCACCAGCCATGTTGGTGGATTGGTCAGGGCTCCACAGTGCGAGCATTTCATTCTCGTTTGATATGTAGTTAAAGAGATTCTGTAGTATTTTAGCCTTTTTGTTTCATAGCCTGTAAATTTAATTGCACAAAGTAAAAACTATGAATCCCTATAGCCTATCTCACCTTGCTCTGCATCACTGCCTGACTTGGGGGCTGTGCGCACATGAAGAACTGAATGATTCATTTTTAGAAGCGCAGCACACAGACACAAGTTGGTCTAATTTATTTGAGACAAGTCTACTGAAGTGAGACTTGTTCCCTGTTTCTTTGCTATTTACAGTAGACTGTTTTGTTCACACGCCAGGTTTTTCAATGTTTGAGTTTAAACTATTAGGGAAGAGAAGACAACGCAGCTACTAGTCACTCAGTCACACGTGACTGGAGTCACGTTACCACTGTAACCCCCCTGCCCTTGAGGCAGGTGAATATTTTTTATCTCTGATATTTTGGTTAAAATAGGTCACAGAAAATTCAACAATATACCATATTACTTCTTACTAGTAATGCATTTGTTTTAGTAACATTACAAAGTATGCTAATCTGTGTGTTGTCCCTGAGTGGCTGGTAGAATTTTAAATCTACCTGCTATGGTGACTGGTGGACCAAAAAGTACATTTTAGGCCCTGATTTAGGCTAAATCTTTATTTTCAGGGTTTGGTCTACCTGATGAGGTGGTGATTGAGAAGAAGAACAAAGGGGACTCGTTTGTGGAGTCAACAGGAGCCAACGTGAAGATCTCCAACGTCAAGTTCATCCAGCACGACGCTATCGAAGGCATCCTCTGTGAGTCGTCTTCGTCCTCCCAATGTGATTCTGCCTCTACATCTACCCTGCTCCCCCCCCTCTCCCCAACTCTACTATCAGTCCACCCACTGGCCTGCATTAATAATTCTGCCTAAGCTGCTGGTGCTGCTTAACATCCGGCAACAGCCATATATCAATGACTTGCTAGGAGTAGAATGGGTTGTGTGTGTAACCATTCGGAATACTAGGATCTAGCTGGCATCTTCATTTTCCCCCTAGTGTCGATTTTCGTCTTATTTCCCTCTTGTCTCCAGGCGTACGTCAGGGTAAGATGGAGATGGAGAACTGTGTCCTTCAGTGCGAGACGACCGGTGTCATTGTGCGGACGTCAGGCCACCTGACCATGAACATGTGTGACCTCTACGGCTCTAAGGTAAGAGGTCATTGACACTTCTCATGGTGGCTTTCTTTTTTGATTGCTACAGATCTAGCTGTTATGTTAATCACTGTGTGTGTCTGAGGCCGTGCAGTAGCCTAGCTGTGTCTCTACATGCTGATAACTGTTGCGCTATAGGGAGCTGGTGTGGAGATCTATCCTGGCAGTGTCTGCAGTATGGTGGGAAATGGCATACATCACTGCAAAGAAGGGATCCTGATCAAGGTAAGAGACTGAAGTTCTACTGGTAAATTACCAATCTGTGTATCACTGTTCCCAGCACTAGCACATCTAACCTTCATCTCTTTCTAGGTTGTTAAATTCTAAGCCTGTGGCATTATCTTCCCTCAAACGAAATTGAGTTTAGTGGAGAAAATGTTCAAATGCACGCACACACAGCGAAAAACAAATATGGACTTATTTCCCTCGTTACCTCCAGACGACTTCTGGGTTCTTATCTCATTTCCTGAGGCTAGAACGGTAGTGTTTTTATCGCTCTCTCAGAGCTTTCCTTCCTGTTGTCTCTGCCCGATGTGTTGGACTTGGCCAGGACAACTTAAGCAGGAAGATGGACATGATGACTCTGTTTATGCCCGTCTTTCCCCCCCCACTCTGTTGCTCAATTTGTCAACCTCCTCCGTCCCGTCTTCTTCTAACAGGACTTTGCTGATGAGCTGGACACCATACCCAAGATCACCATGGTGAACAACGTGATCCACAACAACGAGGGATACGGAGTGATCCTGGTCAAACCTAGTGACGCTGCAGCTGCACAGGGCGAGGCTGCACAGGAAGACACCCCTTCAGGTACTAATCATTGGGAAGTTTTCCTCAGGAATATGATAAGGGGTGGCGTACAGCAGAGTGTAGATGGAAACTCGTGATGCATTGACATTTTTGCATCAGTGGCGTTCCAAATTGAGTTTTGCCTTTCTGAAAATTATTCTGATTTGCAACAAGCTTTAGATACAAAACCAACACCGCACATGCTACTGAAACTGTCTGACACGGTAGGAAGAGAATGTACGAAACAAGGAAGAAAAAAACTGGGAAATGCATCTGAGGGGAAATGTCATTTCTACTTCGAGCAAATGTAATTTGAGAGTTGAATGCCAGCGCTCCCATTCAAGCACATAATCCAATACTGAAGTTCTCCAGACTTCCAATTTTAGAATCAGCAAGACAGGATTTGGAAGGATTGCCACGTGAGACTAGGTACTAACCAAGTCTTACGCAGTGTTTCCCACATAAATCGGCTTACTATTTCTGGAAGGCAGAGTTAGTTTCACTGGGAAGTTTAAATGACCTTGACCTTCAGTCCAGGGCAGCTGCAGAATAAAAGATGCAGCTGAAGGTGGCATGGCTTAAAATACATCTGGAGAGCTCTCCATCTCTCGCCCTCTCCAGCGTCCTCTAATGGAATGTCCCTTATTGTTTGACCCCCACCCCCAGTACGCAGGAATAAATACCTCTACCCCAGACAGGGGAATGAGTGTAAATTTAATAAAACAAATGAACAAAGCCATCTCTTTTCAGATTAACCTTTTAAAAATTTGAACTACAGCATTCATCAGTTTTTCAGAGACACTACAAAGCCAACAACTGGGTAATAATTGTCAGTTCGTTGTTATTGAAAATATGTCCATTATGGTGCTTTGTTGTTTATCTTCCGGAAATTAGCAAAAAAATGCTGTTGATTAATTAAACATTCCCCACTTTAAACGTCGATGAGGCTGCTCACATTTTGATTTGAAAAGGTAAGAGCATGGCAATTATCTGCGATTGATCCCTAAGGACACTCAGTTAAAATACACTGTCAGTGTGATTTTGAACAGAATGTAGTAATATTTCACAGGAAGACGTAGTGTTTTTATAAACATGACAAATCAGAATGTTATGATGGGGAATGAAGTGGTGGTATTAGGTCAATGTCACAGTGAGGTGTTGACAAGCCTGTCATGAACTGATTCATGTTATTTTCCAGATGAGCAACTGGATAAAGAAGAGGGGAAAGACGAGATGAAGAGCGAGGGGAAGCTGCAGGTGGATGTGCCCGTCATCGTGGTGGACGACTGCTCCGTGAAGGAACCAGTCTCCTATTCGTCTTGTTACGTCGTTCCTCCGGAGTTCACGGAGGGCAACGATGCCATCAAGAGGGAGCTGGTGGCCACGTCAGCCAAGAAGCAGCGACTCCAGAAGAGCAGGCTGAAGGAGCTGGGGGTGACCAAGGCAGATGACAACTTGCTCTCCCAGGAGATGTTTGTCTCCATACAGGACAACCAGTTCAGGAGGAACGGTATGGGCAGCTTCGGCACCTTCTTATACTGAGACTAACTGACCCGTCCTCCTGTTCTGTATTCCATACAACACACTTTTACTTCATTTATTCCAACATCTTTGTTAAATTTTGCTGCACGGACGTGTGAGTGGGTATGTGTATTTTTAAATGCTTTTTTAAAACATGGCTTTTTAACACAATTCTCATTTTAGTATACTGATATTGTGGATGCCTGAGTCTAATAAACTGAATTGTTTTCACGATGACACTGCGCCTCAAATGTCCTTCGCAAAAAAAATTTTTTGTGTGGATATTGTATAATTTATATTTATGGATATTATTAAGATGACACTGCTTGAAATTGTTTTGTGTTGGGGGAAATCGTGTTGCCTTTGAGTTAGTATCTCACCCGCACCTGTAGTTCTGGTCATTCCTTTGTCAAATGTTGCTGAAGGGACTCTAAACAATCAAAATCATGAGCCAATAAAATGAGTTTATATACGTTTTGATCTTTTAGTTTTTTTTTTACAACTGGACAGGTCAGATGAGAGGGGGGGAAATCTGCTTAATAAGAAGCTTAAGGCTTCACCTTTTATAAGATGCTCACAATTGTTTAATTCCACTTGATTAATTTCCTTGGGATTAAAGGGCTGGTTAAACCTCATTACACCACAGGCAGTTTGATGAATTGCCTAATCCAGCATGCCCCTGTGAAATACATGTTGTACTGCTTCTTATAAGGTGTCCCAGGCTGACCTCAATAGACCAATTTTATTCCACAAATCCAAAACTGAATTAAATGCTGCCGGTAATCATTATTCCAGTGACTGGATCCAATGATGGATTTAAAAGTCTGAGTACAGTCTGACAAAAGTCCATATTTAGGTCAGCATTTGACTGGGAGAAGGGACTAATTGTATGTGAAATGGTTTTTGTTGAATTTAATATTTTTACAAACATTTTACCCAGAAACAACCTAGGGATCGATAGTTTCTTGTATTTCAGTGTTTTGTGTGTGTGTGGGGGGGATTGTGTCGTGTCAAGGTGTTAGTTACTTCCCCCCTCTGCTTATTCCCGGCAGGACTTGATGCTGGTGAATGACTTGAGCCTATCTGTAATTTCTGCATTAGGCAAAAGTTCCTTGGTTCGAATACCCGAGCCGACAAGGGGAACCATCTGTCTGTGCCCTTCAAGGCACTTAACCTTGATTTGCTCCAGCGTATGTGACAATCAAACTTTTTTAAAGCGATATTAATGCCAAAAATAACTGTCAAGAATAGGTCTGTACACTGGATATTGGAAATGAACAAGGTCCAGGTGGGTTTTCATTCTGTCAATTTTAGGAACCAATTATTAGTAGGACTGCTCACTGCCCAGGGAACGTGTGGTTTTGTCTTGAGAACTATACAGGGGATTATTACAGATTTTACCCAACGTTTCAGTGACATGCTAGAGATGTCAAAACAGAATGGGTGGAGAAAGAAATTGCAGGGCTTTTGTGACAAATGTTTTATCTTCAAAAGAGTAGAATTCAAGGA
Organism: Oncorhynchus tshawytscha; assembly: GCF_018296145.1. Lineage (NCBI taxonomy): Eukaryota > Metazoa > Chordata > Actinopteri > Salmoniformes > Salmonidae > Oncorhynchus > Oncorhynchus tshawytscha. Next base: position 58,982,435 of record NC_056440.1, read on the forward strand.
GGACCAAAACTAGAGCTCTGGGTGATGGGAGGACAGTGGAAAGTGCTGTTTGAAGTGGTGTCCTTTATAAATAGTGAGTGTCTACAGGAACGAGCAGTGACCATCATTCTGGGGGAGAGGGAAGGGTCTGTCTTGTCCCCAAACTACTGTGGGACCAGTGCTTTGTCATATGAGGGGCAGATAGCCGTTTGGCTGCCTTTCAGCCTCACTTTATTTATCTCAAACTTTTGTCCAAATACACAATCACTGTCAGTAGCTCCACTCCCTCTTAGCTTCTATGTTAAAAATACATTTTCTGACAGTGTATTATAAATCGTTTGAAAGGCCTAAATTGCTGCATTCACACAGGCAGCTCAATTCTGAACTTTTGCCCAATGAATGGTAAAATAGCTGATCTTATTCATCAAAAAAACTATGACAATAGCAGTTAATGAATACTCTTCCAGTCTTTAAAAGAAGTTTGAGACTTCTTTGTCTTATGATACATTGCGAATGAGAATTCGTATTATTTGAATTAAGAACGACTTCCGGTTGGCAGTTAGTTAGCTGTGTCAGGGTAGTTCCACCTCTCCCCATGACTTTGTCATGCCTGCAATTCTCCTGGTGTCCCTCACATTTGCCATTTCCACTGAATATATTGTAAGGAAGGGAAACGTGTATCATACACTGTGTGTGAGATATATTCTGTAGCTAGCTAAAGGTAATGTCAGCCTATTACTTATGAAAATATTTTTTAAAGCCCTATTACCAGGCTGTTTAAAATCAAAACAAATTCAATATAATTGTAGGCTAACTCTATAAGCCGCCCCTGCACAATCAATGAACCAACAGTATAGCCTAGGCTTTTACGTTCCCCCTCGGACTGATGCAAAGAAAGTTTGGAGCATAGCATAATGTAACAGTCCATTCAGTATGCATAAAAATACAGTCCACGTTCAAAGCCAATTACTAGAATTGGTTGCATTTTGGAGTATAAGCCAGACCAATTATGTCCAAAGGCATCTTAAATAATTTAAAAATATGTATTTCTGCCAATGCTTAATATGCGGTAGGCTATGTATTGTAACAACATTTTAATGCAGTTTTTTTTCGTGCTATATATGCTTATGTGAATGCAATAAGCTTTAATATGCTTATGGGTGTTTTGAATGAATCATCACCTTAAAAAGCGCCGTCCATTTCGTCGTGTTAGACTTTGAAACAACATCCACAACTACCATGCTTTCCACTCAGTGTCATACTGTTGTTGAAATCAAATCAAATTGATTTATATAGCCCTTTGTACATCAGCTGATATCTCAAAGTGCTATACAGAAACCCAGCCTAAAACCCCAAACAGCAAGCAATGCAGGTGTAGAAGCACGGTGGCTAGGAAAAACTCCCTAGAAAGGCCAAAACCTAGGAAGAAACCTAGAGGAACCAGGCTATGTGGGGTGGCCAGTCCTCTTCTGGCTGTGCCGGGTGGAGATTTTAACAGAACATGGCCAAGATGTTCAAATGTTCATAAATGACCAGCATGGTCAAATAATAATAATCACAGGCAGAACAGTTGAAACTTGAGCAGCAGCACGGCCAGGTGGACTGGGGACAGCAAGAAGTCATGTCAGGTAGTCCTGAGGCATCGTCCTATGGCTCAGGTCCTCCGAGAGAGAGAAAGAAAGAGAGAATTAGAGAGAGCATACTTAAATTCACACAGGACACCGGATAAGACAGGAGAAGTACTCCAGAAATAACAAACTGACCCTAGCCCCTCGACACAAAAACTACTGCAGCATAAATACTGGAGGCTGAGACAGGAGGGGTCAGGAGACACTGTGGCCCCATCCGATGACACCCCCGGACAGGGCCAAACAGGAAGGATATAACCCCACCCACTTTGCCAAGGCACAGCCCCCACACCACTAGAGGGATATCTTCAACCACCAACTTACCATCCTGAGACAAGGCCGAGCCCACAAAGATCTCCGCCATGGCACAACCCAAAGGCGGGCGCCAACCCAGACAGGAAGATCACATCAGTGACTCAACCCACTCAAGTGACGCACCCCTCCTAGGGATGACATGAAAGAGCACCGGTAAGCCAGTGACTCAGCCCCTGTAATAGGGTTAGAGCAGAGAATCCCAGTGGAAAGAGGGGAACCAGTCAGGCAGAGACAGCAAGAGCGGTTCGTTGCTCTAGAGCCTTTCCGTTCACCTTCACACTCCTGGGCCAGACTACACTCAATCATATGACCCACTGAAGAGATGAGTCTTCAGTAAAGACTTAAAGGTTGAGACCGAGTTTGCGTCTCTCACATGGGTAGGCAGACCATTCCATAAAATGGAGCTCTATAGGAGAAAGCCCTGCCTCCAGCTGTTTGCTTAGAAATTCTAGGGACAATTAGGAGACCTGCGTCTTGTGACCGTAGCGTACGTGTAGGTATGTGTGGCAGGACCAAATCAGAGAGAGAGGTAGGAGCAAGCCCATGTAATGCTTTGTAGGTTAGCAGTAAAACCTTGAAATCAGCCCTTGCCTTGACAGGAAGCCAGTTTTTTGGTTCTAGTCAGGATTCTAGCAGCCGTATTTAGCACTAACTGAAGTTTATTTTGTGCTTTATCCAGGTAGCCGGAAAGTAGAAAGTAACAAAAGCATGGATAAATTTTTCTGCATCATTTCATCATGTTTCATTGAAATGTACAGCTGAGTGTCATCCGCATAGCAGTGAAAGTTAACATTATGTTTTCGAATGACATCCCCAAGAGGTAAAATATATAGTGAAAACAATAGTGGTCCTAAAACGGAACCTTGAGGAACTTACAGTTGATTGGTTTGTCCTCTGACAATTCACAGAGACAAACTGATATCTTTCTGACAGATAAGATCTAAACCAGGCCAGAACTTGTCCGTGTAGACCAAATTGGGTTTCCAATCTCTCCAAAAGAATGTGTTGATGAATGGTATCAAAATCAGCACTAAGGTCTAAATCAAATCAAATCAAATTTTATTTGTCACATACACATGGTTAGCAGATGTTAATGCGAGTGTAGCGAAATGCTTGTGCTTCTAGTTCCGACAATGCAGTAATAACGAGCAAGTAATCTAACTAACAATTCCAAAAAAAACTACTGTCATACACAGTGTAAGGGGATAAAGAATATGTACATAAGGATATATGAATGAGTGATGGTACAGAGCAGCATAGGCAAGATACAGTAGATGATATCGAGTACAGTATATACATATGAGATAAGTATGTAAACCAAGTGGCATAGTTAAAGTGGCTAGTGATACATGTATTACATAAGGATGCAGTCGATGATATAGAGTACAGTATCAACGTATGCATATGAGATGAACAATGTAGGGTAAGTAACATTATATAAGGTAGCATTGTTTAAAGTGGCTAGCGATACATTTACATAATTTCCCATCAATTCCCATGATTAAAGTGGCTGGAGTAGAGTCAGTGTCATTGACAGTGTGTTGGCAGTAGCCACTCAATGTTAGTGGTGGCTGTTTAACAGTCTGATGGCCTTGAGATAGAAGCTGTTTTTCAGTCTCTCGGTCCCAGCTTTGATGCACCTGTACTGACCTCGCCTTCTGGATGGCAGCGGGGTGAACAGGCAGTGGCTCGGGTGGTTGATGTCCTTGATGATCTTTATGGCCTTCCTGTAGCATCGGGTGGTGTAGGTGTCCTGGAGGGCAGGTAGTTTGCCCCCGGTGATGCGTTGTGCAGACCTCACTACCCTCTGGAGAGCCTTACGGTTGAGGGCGGTGCAGTTGCCATACCAGGCGGCGATACAGCCCGCCAGGATGCTCTCGATTGTGCATCTGTAGAAGTTTGTGAGTGCTTTTGGTGACAAGCCGAATTTCTTCAGCCTCCTGAGGTTGAGGAGGCGCTGCTGCGCCTTCCTCACGATGCTGTCTGTGTGAGTGGACCAATTCAGTTTGTCTGTGATGTGTATGCCGAGGAACTTAAAACTTGCTACCCTCTCCACTACTGTTCCATCGATGTGGATGGGGGTGTTCCCTCTGCTGTTTCCTGAAGTCCACAATCATCTCCTTAGTTTTGTTGACGTTGAGTGTGAGGTTATTTTCCTGACACCACACTCCGAGGGCCCTCACCTCCTCCCTGTAGGCCGTCTCGTCGTTGTTGGTAATCAAGCCTACCACTGTTGTGTCGTCCGCAAACTTGATGATTGAGTTGGAGCGTGCATGGCCACGCAGTCGTGGGTGAACAGGGAGTACAGGAGAGGGCTCAGAACGCACCCTTGTGGGGCCCCAGTGTTGAGGATCAGCGGGGAGGAGATGTTGTTGCCTACCCTCACCACCTGGGGGCGGCCCGTCAGGAAGTCAAGTACCCAGTTGCACAGGGCGGGGTCGAGACCCAGGGTCTCGAGCTTGATGACGAGCTTGGAGGGTACTATGGTGTTGAATGCCGAGCTGTAGTCGATGAACAGCATTCTCACATAGGTATTCGTCTTGTCCAGATGGGTTAGGGCAGTGTGCAGTGTGGTTGAGATTGCATCGTCTGTGGACCTATTTGGGCGGTAAGCAAATTGGAGTGGGTCAAGGGTGTCAGGTAGGGTGGAGGTGATATGGTCCTTGACTAGTCTCTCAAAGCACTTCATGATGACGGATGTGAGTGCTACGGGCGGTAGTCGTTTAGCTCAGTTACCTTAGCTTTCTTGGGAACAGGAACAATGGTGGCCCTCTTGAAGCATGTGGGAACAGCAGACTGGTATAGGGATTGATTGAATATGTCCGTAAACACACCGGCCAGCTGGTCTGCGCATGCTCTGAGGGCGCGGCTGGGGATGCCGTCTGGGCCTGCAGCCTTGCGAGGGTTAACACGTTTAAATGTCTTACTCACTTCGGCTGCAGTGAAGGAGAGACCGCATGTTTCCGTTGCAGGCCGTGTCAGTGGCACTGTATTGTCCTCAAAGCGGGCAAAAAAGTTATTTAGTCTGCCTGGGAGCAAGACATCCTGGTCCGTGACTGGGCTGGGTTTCTTCCTGTAGTCCGTGATTGACTGTAGACCCTGCCACATACCTCTTGTGTCTGAGCCGTTGAATTGAGATTCTACTTTGTCTCTGTACTGGCGCTTAGCTTGTTTGATAGCCTTGCGGAGGGAATAGCTGCACTGTTTGTATTCAGTCATGTTACCAGACACCTTGCCCTGATTAAAAGCAGTGGTTCGTGCCTTCAGTTTCACACGAATGCTGCCATCAATCCACGGTTTCTGGTTAGGGAATGTTTTAATCGTTGCTATGGGAACGACATCTTCAACGCACGTTCTAATGAACTCGCACACCGTATCAGCGTATTCGTCAATGTTGTTGTCTGACGCAATACGAAACATCTCCCAGTCCACGTGATGGAAGCAGTCTTGGAGTGTGGAGTCAGCTTGGTCGGACCAGCGTTGGACAGACCTCAGCGTGGGAGCTTCTTGTTTTAGTTTCTGTCTGTAGGCAGGGATCAACAAAATGGAGTCGTGGTCAGCTTTTCCGAAAGGGGGCGGGGCAGGGCCTTATATGCGTCGCGGAAGTTAGAGTAACAATGATCCAGGGTCTTTCCACCCCTGGTTGCGCAATCGATATGCTGATAAAATTTAGGGAGTCTTGTTTTCAGATTAGCCTTGTTAAAATCCCCAGCTACAATGAATGCAGCCTCCGGATAAATCGTTTCCAGTTTGCAGAGAGTTAAATAAAGTTCGTTCAGAGCCATCGATGTGTCTGCTTGGGGGGGGATATATACGGCTGTGATTATAATCGAAGAGAATTCTCTTGGTAGATAATGCGGTCTACATTTGATTGTGAGGAATTCTAAATCAGGTGAACAGAAGGATTTGAGTTCCTGTATGTTTCTTTCATCACACCATGTCACGTTGGCCATAAGACATACGCCCCCGCCCGTCTTCTTACCAGAAAGATGTTTGTTTCTGTCGGCGCGATGCGTGGAGAAACCCGCTGGCTGCACCGCTTCGGATTGCGTCTCTCCAGTTAGCCATGTTTCCGTGAAGCAAAGAACGTTACAGTCTCTGATGTCCCTCTGGAATGCTACCCTTGCTCGGATTTCATCAACCTTGTTGTCAAGAGACTGGACATTGGCAAGAAGAATGCTAGGGAGTGGTGCACGATGTGCCCGTCTCCGGAGTCTGACCAGAAGACCGCTTCGTTTCCCTCTTTTTCTGAGTCGTTTTTTTGGTCGCTGCATGTGATCCACTCCGTTACACTGGTTGTAAGGCAGAACACAGGATCCGCATCGCGAAAAACATATTCTTGGTCGTACTGATGGTGAGTTGACGCTGATCTTATATTCAGTAGTTCTTCTCGGCTGTATGTAAAGAAACCTAAGATGACCTGGGGTACTAGTGTAAGAAATAACACGTAAAAAAACTAAAAACTGCATAGTTTCCTAGGAACGCGAAGCGAGGCGGCCATCTCTGTCGGCGCCGGAAGTACTAGGAGCACGAGGAGGACAGATGCAAAGCCTCGGGGTCTGACGCCATTAAAAGGTAATTTACCACCTTCACAAGTGCAGTCTCAGTGCTATGATGGGGTCTAAAACCAGACTGAAGCATTTCGTATACATTGTTTGTCTTCAGGAAGGCAGTGAGTTGCTGCGCAACAGCCTTTTCTAAAATTTTTGAGAGGAATGGAAGATTCGATATAGGCCGATAGTTTTTTATATTTTCTGGGTCAAGGTTTGGCTTTTTCAAGAGAGGCTTTATTGCTGCCACTTTTAGTGAGTTTGGTACACATCCGGTGGATAGAGAGCCATTTATTATGTTCAACATAGGAGGGCCAAGCACAGGAAGCAGCTCTTTCAGTAGTTTAGTTGGAATAGGGTCCAGTATGCAGCTAGAAGGTTTAGAGGCCATGATTATTTTCATTATTGTGTCAAGAGATATAGTACTAAAACACTTGAGTGTCTCTCTTGATCCTAGGTCCTGGCAGAGTTGTGCAGACTCAGGACAACTGAGCTTTGAAGGAATACGCAGATTTAAAGAGGAGTCCGTAATTTGCTTTCTAATTATCATGATCTTTTCCTCAAAGAAATTCATGAATTTATAACTGCTGAAGTGAAAGCCATCCTCACTTGGGGAATGCTGCTTTTTAGTTAGCTTTGAGATAGTATCAAAAAGAAATTTCGGATTATTCTTATTTTCCTCAATTAAGTTGGAAAAATAGGATGATCGAGCAGCAGTAAGGGCTCTTCGATACTGCACGGTACTGTCTTTCCAAGCTAGTCTGAAGACTTCCAGTTTGGTGTGGCGCCATTTCCGTTCCAATTTTCTGGAAGCTTGCTTCAGAGCTCGGGTATTTTCTGTATACCAGGGAGATAGTTTCATATGAGAAATGTTTTTAGTTTTTAGGGGTGCAACTGCATCTAGGGTATTGCGCAAGGTTAAATTGAGTTCCTCAGTTAGGTGGTTAACTGATTTTTGTCCTCTGACGTCCTTGGGTAGACAGAGGGAGTTTGGAAGGGCATCAAGGAATCTTTGTGTTGTCTGAATATTTGCACAATTTTTGATGCTCCTTGGTTGGGGTCTGAGCAGATTATTTGTTGCAATTGCAAACCTAATAAAATGGTGGTCCGATAGTCCAGGATTATGAGGAAAAACAAGATCCACAAAATGTATTCCATGGGACAAAACTAGGTCCAGAGTATGACTGTGACAGTGAGTAGGTCCAGAGACATGTTGGACAAAACCCACTGAGTCGATGATGGCTCCGAAAGCCTTTTGGTGTGGGTCTGTGGACTTTTCCATGTGAATATTAAAGTCACCAAAAATTAGAATATTATCTGCTATGACTACAAGGTCCGATAGGAATTCAGGGAACTCAATGAGGAACACTGTATATGGCCTTAGGAGGCCTGTAAACAGTAGCTATAAAAAGTGATTGAGTAGGCTGTATAGATTTCATGACTAGAAGCTCAAAAGACAAAAAATACATTTTCTTTTTTGTAAATTGAAATTTGCTATTGTAAATGCACGGGGATATGGTCACTAGTGTAACCAGGAGGTGAGGCCTCATTTAACACAGTAAATTCATCAGGCTTAAGCCATGTTTCAGTCAGGCCAATCACATCAAGATTATGATCAGTGATTAGTTCATTGACTATAATTGCCTTTGAAGTAAGGGATCTAACATTAAGTAGCCCTATTTTGAGATGTGAGGTATCACGATCTCTTTCAATAATGACAGGAATGGAGGTGGTCTTTATCCTAGTGAGATTGCTAAGGTGAACACCGCCATGTTTAGTTTTGCCCAACCCAGGTCAAGGCACAGACACAGTCTCAATGGGGATAGCTGAGCTGACTACACTGACTGCTAGTGGCAGACTCCACTAAGCTGGTATGCTGGCTAACAGCCTGCTGCCTGGCCTGCACCCTATTTCATTGTGGAGCTAGAGGAGTTAGAGCCCTGTCTATGTTGGTAGATAAGATGAGAGCACCCCTCTAGCTAGGATGGAGTCCATCACTCCTCAGCAGGTCAGGCTTGGTCCTGTTTGTGGGTGAGTCCCAGAAAGAGGGCCAATTATCTATAAATTCTATCTTTTGGGAGGGGCAGAAAACAGTTTTCAACCAGCGATTGAGTTGTGAGACTCTGCTGTAGAGCTCATCACTCCCCCTAACTGGGAGGGGGCCAGAGACAATTACTCGATGCCGACACATCTTTCTAGCTGATTTACAGGCTGAAGCTATGTTGCGCTTGGTGACCTCTGACTGTTTCATCCTAACATCGTTGGTGCCGACGTGGATAACAATATCTCTACACTCTCTGCACTCGCCAGTTTTAGCTTTAGCCAGCACCATCTTCAGATTAGCCTTAACGTTGGTAGCCCTGCCCCCTGGTAAACAGTGTATGATCGCTGGATGATTTGTTTTAAGTCTAATGCTGCGGGTAATGGAGTCGCCAATGACTAGGGTTTTCAATTTGTCAGAGCTAATGGTGGGAAGCTTCGGCGTCTCAGACCCCGTAACGGGAGGAGTAGCGACAAGAGAAGGCTCGGCCTCAGACTCCGACTTTCAACCGGGAAAACCGGTTGAAAGTTTCTGTTGGCTGAATGAACGACACTGATTGAGCATTCCTACAGCATTTGCCTCCAGAAACCATGAGAAAGTTGTCCGGCTGTGGGGACCGTGCGAGGGGATTTATACTAACGTTACTATCTGTACTTACTGGTGGCACAGATGCTGTTTCATCCTTTCCTACACTGAAATTACCCTTGCCTAACGATTGCGTCTGAAGCTGGGCTTGCAGCACAGCTATTCTCGCCGTAAGGCGATCGTTCTCCTGTATATTATGAGTACAGCGACTGCAATTAGAAGGCATCATGATGTTAATGTTACTACTTAGCTTCGGCTGTTGGAGGTCCTGACGAACCATGTCCAGATGAAGCGTCCGGAGTGAGAAAGTTGAATGAAAAAAAGTTGAGTGAGGAAAAAATAATATAAACGGTAATTAAAAAGTAAAAAATGAATAGTTGTCAGGTAGCAAAGTTTAGGTTGCCAACAAAACGAACAGCAACACGTAAACAAGTCTGCAAGTTGTGACTGGAAATTGATAACTGACATTGATGTGATCTTTAAAAACACATACTGTTTTGATATGTGTTTGATGTGATTTGTGATCGCATTTGCAATGTCAGCGTGGTTAGAGGGACAGTCGAGCCCTAATTTCCAGGCCATTAGCGAGTTGGGTACTACCAAAGCATGTCCAGAGTACATAAGAGGAGATGACTGTGACTCAACTGTCACGTGGAATTTTACTGCGGTCACAACCCATGACCACCAGTGGGGTGGTAATACGGTCACCTCAGCAGCTCGACGTGAGAGAAGGAAACAGGACCTCAAATGGATTTGAAATCTTTGCTCACAACCCGTTGCACCTAAATCTGTTCTGAACATGATGGAGGCTGGCCAGGGGTATTGAAGGGCACAGAAAGTAATCTGAGGGAAGGCAGTTAAAAAAAACAACTAGGCTGTTCAGATGAAGCAAAGGGAAAAGAAAGGGGAAAACTATAGAAATAGTTATATTTCTGTGGGGAAAGTATGATATAGAACAGAATACTGTCGAACAAATACTTGAGTCTGCTGTCCTGGTTTTTGTCTCTTGTCCTTGCATGACTTGAAGATCGCAGACAAAAAGTATGTGGTGAGTCTGAATGCACTCTTGTGCGTGTGTGTAGCCGTGTTCAAATCTGTGATGCATTGTGGGTAAATTGTGGCTGACTGACTGATTTACAAATAACAATGAGTAGTTATTTACGATGCAAGGTTTGATGGATCAGTCAGTCCGTAGTCGCCTGCAATGTCAGCTGCAATGTCGAACAAGCCCCGTGTGTGTGTGTGTGTGTGCGCGTATATGTGATTGCTTGTTTACATTCACACACATGTTCATTTGGTAATCATCTCAGCCAAGGAGCCAAACAGCTTTAGGGCAGTTTCAGACAGGTTTGAGATTTGGGAATGTGCCTCTTTAGGGCAACCAGTGGGTCGAACATTAAATCCTTTGGAGCGGCTAATTGCAACTGTATGAGTGAAGATCGTTTAAAATAGCCGGCCATCAGCACAATGGATATATGGGGTTTTAGCTGAGGTCCCTGTGAAATAAATAAAAGGGAGTTGAGGAGGCGTGTAGGAGGACTGTTTTCCGTCTATTTCCATTATAGTTCTCCAGTGTCAGCAGACTATAACCAGGCTAGTTCCGATCAATACATACTAACATTGACATTTTTGCAATTGATACATCTGTGACTGTATGCTGACAGCATGAAAATGGTAATCATGAGGTGCTCTGTTGGGAGTGAGAGTGTGCTCCTATGTGGTTGTTGTGCTACAGGGCAGCTACAACATGCAGACAGATACCCGTAGTACTATTTCGTCTCTTATGTTTCACATTCTTACTGACAAAGTTTAGCGCAAGTTCTCAAAATATGTTTCCGTTCCCTGCCAGTCAGGTTCTTGGCATAAAATGACCGCTATGTGCTCAGAACACAATCAATGGACAAACTAGGACCGAAAGCTTTGTTTTACCGAATAAAGTTTGCGCTCAACTGATCTACCAGCCGCCATCTGTGGAGCGATTGGCTTCAGCTAAACCTCACATTTGGCATGGCACAACAGCTAGCATGAAATGGGGCCAATGGCTTTGACGTACGTGAGAGGTAGATTTGACTGAGAAGAAAAATGTGTATAAGCTATTCATATAAGCTTATTCATTTGCCATCACACATGCCTTTCTTTACCTGATCAGTAAAAAAAGGAGAGCCAATGTGGTTGGAGACAGCTCCGTTTGAGGAGAGAGAAGTGTGTTAGATCTGTCACAGATGGCGGACAATTATCCGTAGGCCAAAATGGATGGATTGAGCCCTTGAAAAGTGTTGTGTAGAAAGCTTTATTTGAAATCCTTTATCGGAAACAGGCTATTATTATCACTCTCAAGAATAGACCACCTCCGATCGGAGAGAGCTAATGAATTCTTTTAAAACGTGAAGTAGACCGGATCTTTACAGGAAATCCATGACGGTGTAACTAAGTTAGATATTTAGCTGGTTAGATGCAGCAGTTAATTGTGATCCATAAAGTCCCTCCCCTCAGACAGTAGTAAGGCTACAGAGTATTGCTGCTAACACCAAAAGCTTTCACCCATAAACGTTCACTTGCTTCATCTCTTTTAGTTGCCCCCTTATCTACTTTGTTGGGGGTCAGAATCGGTGTTCAGAGTGTGTCGAACCCAGACCCTGCTGCGGAGGCAGATCGATGGAGTCTTGGTGGGTCATCCGCCACAGTTTGCTTGCTTTAATGACTGCAATATCTCATACCATCTGTCATCCTCAACAGGCCCAGGCCAATTGGGCTGGATTAAAGACGGGTAATTGTCAGCTCTTGCTACGGTGACCCTTGCCAACCTATTTCTGATACCACTGATAGGGCAGGCATCATCTTTTTTCTTGCACCGATGGCTTAAAGCTAATATCAAGAGACTGTTTTGAAGTTGAAGTTTTCTTCAACTACACGAAAGCAGTGAACTTCATCATACATTTTCTTTCCCCCTCAGCTACCCCTTTTACCCTAAAATGTTGATGGTCTCTATGGGCTTTTATCTTTCAGGTTCTTTGTCAGTTTCATTAGCATTGTGAGAATTTTACATGGAATAACAATAAACCTTGAATTTTTTACATTTGTTGTTTGAGTAAAATAGTGGACAAAGTTATAATCCCCAATCCAAATCTTAGTTCTGTATAGGCTACTAGTCTTTATGGCTAGTCAACAGTATGAAAAATGAATTAAACCTGGTATCTCCGCAACACCCAAACACAGATGGAATCACTGATACAATAGCTTCCACCAGAGGCTTTTCTATTTTTTGGTCGAAAAGAGTAGACGTGAGCAAATTTGTAGAGAACACAAAGACGGTGTGTGTGTTACCCATTTACGAAAGCAGGTCAAGACACATCAGTGGATATCAAGAGTAATGATTCCCTTGCTTGATTCCCTTATCAAGAGTAATGATTCCCTGCTGCATGTTTCTCACGCTGTACGCAGGAGAGGAATGTTGCAGAAAATCGGCTCATACATCAACTTAGAGATGCACCATGGCTCCACGGTGTAGAGGAAAGAAATGGGTTTGTTGAAGTCCATCGACAGAGAAAACAGACACAGATATACCACAAACAAAACAAGGACAAAAAAATAACCAGATATGTATAGATACTGATGTAAACTCAGCAAAAAAAGAAATGTCCCTTTTTCAGGACCCCGTCTTCAAAGATAATTCCTAAAAATCCAAATAACTTCACAGATCTTCACTGTAAAGGGTTTAAACACTATTTCCCATGCTTGTTCAACGAACCATAAACAATTAATGAACATGCACCTGTGGAGCGGTCGTTAAGACACTAACAGCTTACAGACGGTAGGCAATTAAGGTCACAGTTATGAAAACTTAGGACAGTAAAGAGGCCTTTCTACTGACTGAAAAACACCAAAACAAAAATGCCCAGGGTCCCTGCTCATCTGCATGAACATGCCTAAGGCATGCTGCAAGGAGGGATAAGGACTGCAGATGTGGCCAGGGCAATACATTGCAATGTCCGTACTGCGAGACTCCTATGATAGCGCTACAGGGAGACAGGGCGGACAGCTGATCATCCTCGCAGTGGCAGACCACGTGTAACAAGACCACCGGACCGGTACATCCGAACATCACACCTGCAGGACAGGTACAGGATGGCAACAACAACTGTCCGAGTTACACCAGGAAAGCACAATCCCTCCATCGGTGCTCAGACTGTTCGCAATAGGCTGAGAGAGGCTGGACTGAGAGCTTGTAGGCCTGTTGTAAAGGCAGGTCCTCACCAGACATCACCGGCAACAACGTCGCCTATGGGCACAAACCCACCGTCACTGGACCAGACAGGACTGGCAAAAAGTGTTCTTCACTGACGAGTCACGGTTTTGTCTCACCAGGGGTGTTGGTCGGATTCACGTTTATCGTCGAAGGAATGAGCGTTACACCGAAGCCTGTACTCTGGAGCGGGATCGATTTGGAGGTGGAGGGTCCATCATGGTCTGGGGCGATGTGTCACAGTATCATCTGACTGATCTTGTTGTAATTGCAGGCAATCTCAACGCTGTGCGTTACAGGGAAGACATCCTCCTCCCGCATGTGGTACCCTTCCTATAGGCTCATCCTGACATGACCCTCCAGCATGACAATGCCACCAGCCTTACTTCTCGTTCTGTGCGTGATTTCCTGCAAGACAGGAATGTCAGTGTTCTGCCATGGCCAGCGAAGAGCCCAGATCTCAATCCCATTGAGGGCTAGGGCCATTCCCCCCAGAAATGTCTGGGAACTTACAGGTGCCTTGGTAGAAGAGTGGGGAAACATCTCACAACAAGAACTGGGAAATCTGTTGCAGTCCATGAGGAGGAGATGCACTGCAGTACTTAATGCAGCTGGTGGCCACACCAGATACTGACTGTTACTTTTCATTTTGACGCTCCCCTTTGTTCAGGGACACATTATTTCATTTCTGTTAGTCACATGTCTGTGGAACTTGTTCTGTTTTTGTCTTAGTTGTTGAATCTTGTTATGTTCACAGAAATATTTACACGTTAAGTTTGCTGAAAATAAACTCAGTTGACAGTGAGAGGGTGTTTTTTTTTTGTCGCTGAGTTTCTATGCAACATAAAAAAATAGACACTGTCGTAGATAGCACTCCAACAGGGCATTTCTCCCCGTCTCTGATTGTTACATATTGTTACTCTGCATGAAAATCTCTTCCTACTGTTATATCTCCCTTTTTCTCCCCAGGCTGTGATGAGTACAAGCCAATCTGCTGTTCTCAAGTGTCAGGCAGCCCTACAGTGCGTATTGGTTAGGTCTCCTACCACTTTCTTACTTAAGGGTCATAAAACCACCACAACCTTCTGAGTTGACATGGCTCTCTCCGTTCAACTCTACTGCACAGCAGTACTGCCAAAAAGCAATGCCAATTGTTGTCACAAGTGAGGAATAAACTGGCCGTATACTTGCCATAATAGGGACGAGAGGGCAGCTTTTCTACAAAAGGGCGCTGGTCTCCCTCATAGCACTGATTGCTGTACATGTATCAACACGCCTTGAGCTGAATGCAAATACTGTCCCTGAGAACGCTAATACTCATCGCTATTCAGCCCCATGTCAGGTCCCTCATTGTCACATTAGAATCCATTTTGTACTTATTATCCTTCAGTATGTAAATCCGGTCGAGGCAATTACGGGCTTCTGATGGATCATTTGACAAATAGTGCATGTTTTTTTTTGTTTGCTAATGGCTTGCATGAGTGTGCTGACTTTTTCTTGCAGAGGGGATTTGAATGACTCTGTGTGTGTCCTCCCCTTGGAGTCTCATTACTGTTGACGGAGGATGGGTTTATGCATCCCATGGACGGCAGGAGGGGACTTATATACAGCAGGCTCAATACAAAAAACGAGCTGGGAAACTGTCTAGTCAGAGTCCACAGAAAACCTGCCATTCAACTCCCGTATGCAGTCTGTGATATTGGTTGTGTATCAAATGAAAGCACCACGAGGATAACAAATAGTGAATAAATAGGATAACCCTCACAAGCATCCTCGTGTGAAAGCCCCGTCTCTTTCTGCTGATGTTCCTAGTTTAACAGTGCTGGTTCTGGAAAACTTAAGGGCTCCAAGCACTCTCACACACACACACACACACACACACACACACACACACACACACACACAACACACACACACACACACACACACACACACACACACACACACACACACACACACACACACACACACACACACACACACACACACACACACACACACACACACACACACACACACACACACACACACACATACACACACACATACATACATACATACATACATACATACAACCTTTATTCCCTATTTTCTGAACAAGGCAAGGTGGACCCGTGCCTGACATCTACTTAACCATTCCACCTGTCTCTCCTGGCCTCTAGTTAAGCCGTGCGTGGTACCTCTTGTCCTGCAGAGTTTATTAAAAGGGTCATTGAGGATTCGGCTCCCTCTGTGACTGTTTGTCTGTGTCTGACTCTGAACATTTACATTCATTACTCTCAAAGCATGCATGTCCACCGTGATACAGACTTTTGTCTGACCCTCTGTCGCCGCTGGTTACCACCCTATCCCCTGAACACTGCCCCCATCATGACTTCTGCACAATCTAGCCTTTCCAGGAAAAAGATATTCAACCAATTTATTTCAATGACTTTGTATTTTTTCTCCCTCTCTCTGTGTTAAGAAATCAAACACTTGTGTTTCAACCTCATCCTCAACCTCCACATCACCATGTCAACAGCTATAGGGAAATTGTACTAGCCATTCCATCTACAAACATGCCTCAAAGGGCAATGGTCTCCTTTGATGTCATAATAACAGGGTTGCCTTTGAATACACCTCTATCCGTGTCTGCTGAATATGGCTGTAGTAAAGCAGAGGAGGTGGGATAGATGGGAAACAGGCCGGTGCCGGTGTTGAGGGGAGGTTGAATCATGCAGTTCCTCCACGTCCCCTTCCATCCTCTCACAGCCCGTGGCTCTGCCTTTCTGCTGTTTGATGTGAATCTCCTCCACTGGTGTAAGCAGAGGGCTGGTGGAACATCAGGCCCCCTATGCAAGCTAGAGAACCCCAACAGAGCTGCTAACTCTCCTCGGTGAACACAGTGAGGAGAGGAGGGGAAGGATAAACAGAGAATACTAGACCAAGAAAAGATAGAATGGAAGGAGAAAAAAAAGAGAGCGCAGGATACTGTGAGGCAGTAGCGGGTAAAACAGTAAGGAACAGCAGGGGTTAGGATATTTTATAAAGGTTGACAAGTAGATGCCTAACTGGTCCATAGAACTGGTAACACCAGTCAAGTGAACAACTCATTTTTATTCGGGAGGTTTTAATAATTGGGCAAAGCGCTGACTTCATGATCAAGAGCCTTGGTTTATGGAATATTTTTGTGAGGGCAATTTTCTCCCTCTCCAACATTATCTTCTTCTCTCTCTTCCTCTCTCCATCAAATAAAAATAATCTTAGGCTTCTTAACAGCAGGGGCAATGTCACATTGAATTTCACTTGGTAGGCTATTTAATCACAGCCAAATCTAAATTGACAGTGCTGGCTTTCTTGGCGCCAACAAACAATATTGCAACCGATTTGCCCTCAGGAAAAGAAGAAAAAAGGTTAAAAAAAATAGGAATGCTTAATAAAACTAAGCAATTGTTTTTGCTGTCAAAGTTTAAAGTCATTAGATCTCACTGAAAAAAGTATTTAATTTACAAAGGACTATGTCGTTAATTCATTAATGAAATACCGCCGGCATTGAACGACTCCGCTGAGGACTTTGTGAAACTATACTGCCAGCCCCTCCCAGCCCCCCCATCTAGCATAGGGTTTAGACTTGGAAGACTTGTGGGAACGATCCCATCTGTGTGGTGTGTGTGTGCGTGTCTGTCTGTGCATGTCCGTGTGTGTGTGCATGTTCATGTTAGTAGTGATTGTTTTCTCATCCCTGCATATCGCTCTCTGGCTTACATAATCAGTGTGTGAGAGGGATAAAGATGTTTAATCAGCTAAGACTCATTACTCACTGGGATGTAATTGGGAATTACAGGGGAGAGAAAGACTCACCAGGCTGTATTTAAGTCTAGATTGAGAAGAAAGTGTGTTGTTTACCGATGGTCTACAGAAGTGGGATCTTAATTTGATCACCCTGTTGCTGGAGAATTGTACTGCGTTGCAGGAAATGTAAAACTTGTAGTGTATTTAAGGTTTGAGAAGGCTTAATTTCTACTTTGACATTTCAGACTTGATTTTCCCTTACGAAAAATGTATCAACCCCTACAAAATTGTCCATTTATTATAATCCACATAATAATCCACATTTAATGTTGCTGCCGGATTTTTGTTGTTGTTGCTGTAGCAATATGGCCCAAATTAAGATCGTACATCTGTAGGTGAACATGGGCATGCAGCTTACACTTTATTATGCAGTCAACTAAGGTGGTGCCAACAGAGGGCCACCTCGCTTCTAGTCCTTAGGAAACTTTGCAGTATTTTGTTTTAATATATTATTTCTTACATTGTTAGCTCAGAAAATCTCAAGTGTTATTACATACGGCCAGAAATAACTATTGGATATCAGTGCGACGTCAACTTACCATCACTATGACCAGGAATGCGACGTTCCCGAAGCGGATACTTTGTCCGAACCACCCAAGGCATCTGAACCGATTCCAGAGGCTGACCCAAAACAACGTCGCCGCAGAGGAGGAAGACGGAGCAGCCTTCTGGTCAGACTTCGGAGGCGCGCACACCACCCACCGCTTCTGAGTATATTACTCGCTAATGTACCGTCTCCAGGTAACAAGGTAGACAAAATTAGGGCACGGGTTGCTTTCCAGAGAGACATCAGGGATTGTAACATACTCTGTTTCACGGAAACATGGCTCTCTCTGGATATGCTGTCGGAGTCGGTACAGCCACCGGGATTCTTTGTGTGTCGCCCGCCACCATCTCTCCGGGAAGAAGGGCGGGGGTGTATGTTTTATGATTAACGACTCATGGTGTAATTGTAACAACATACAGGAAGTCCTTTTGTTCACCTGAACTAGAAATCCTCACAATCAAATGCTGAGCGTATTATCTCCCAAGAGAATTCTCGTCAGTTATTGTCACTGCCATGTATATCCCCCTCAAGCCGATACCACGATGGCCCTCAAGGAACT
Source organism: Oncorhynchus tshawytscha (assembly GCF_018296145.1). NCBI lineage: Eukaryota > Metazoa > Chordata > Actinopteri > Salmoniformes > Salmonidae > Oncorhynchus > Oncorhynchus tshawytscha. Next base: position 59,000,713 of record NC_056440.1, read on the forward strand.
TCACTGGACTTTATGCAAACTGGAAACCATATATCCTGAGGCTGCATTTATTGTAGCTGGGGATTTTAAGAAAGCACATTTGAGAACAAGGCTACCTAAACTCTATCAGCATATTGATTCTAGCACTTTAGCTGGCAAAACACTGGATCACTGCTACTCTAACTTCTGTGATGTGTACAAGGCCCTCCCCCGCCCTCCTTTCGGCAAATCTGACCATGACTTAATTTTGCTCCTCCCTTTCTATAGGCAGAAACTCAAACAGGATGTACCCGTGATTAGGACTATTCAATGCTGGTCTGACCAATCAGAATCCATGCTTCAAGATTGTTTTGATCACGTAGAATGGGACATGCTCCAGGTAGCCACAGAGAATAATATCGATTTATACGTTGATTTGGTGAGTGAGTTTACAAGGAAGTGCATAGGAGATGTTGTACCCACTTTGACTATTAAAACATACCCTAACCAGACAACGTGGATATATGGTGGCATTCGCGCAAAACTGAAAGCGCGAACCACCGCATTTAACCATGGAAAGGTGACTGGGAATTTGGCCGAATAAAACAGTGTAGTTATTCCCTCCGCAAGGCATTCAAACAAGCGAAATGTCAGTATATAGACAAAGTGGAGTCGCAATTCAATGGCTCAGACACGAGACGTATGTGGCAGGGTCTACAGACAATCATGGGCTACAAAAAGAAAACCAGCCACGTTACGGACACCGACGTCTTGCTTCCAGACAAACTAAACACCTTCTTTACCTGCTTTGAGGATAATACAGTACCACCAACGCGGCCCGCTACCTAGGACTGTGGGCTCTCCTTCTCCATGAACGACTCGAATAAGACATTTAAACGTGTTAACCCTCGTAAGGCTACCGGCCCAGATGGCATCCCTAGCCACGTCCTCAGAGCATGCGCAGAACAGCTGGCTAGTGTGTTTATGAACATATTCAATCTCTCCCTATCCCAGTCTGCTGTCCCCCCGTGATTCAAGATGGCCACCATTGTTCCTGTACCGAAGAAGGCAAAGGTAACTGAACTAAATGACTATCGCCCCGTAGTACTCACTTCTGTTATCATGAAGTGCTCTAAGGATCATATCACCTCTACCTTACCTGTCACCCTAGACCCACTTGAATTTGCGTACTGCCCCAATAGGTCCACAGACTATGCAATCGCCATCACACTGCCCTATCCCATCTGGACAAGAGGAATACCTAGGTAAGAATGCTGTTCATTGACTACAGCTCAGCATTCAACACCATAGTACCCTCCAAGATCATCATTAAGCTTGAGGCCTTGGGTCTCAACCCCGTCCTGTGCATTTGGGTCTTGGACTTCCTGACGGGCCTCCCCCAGGTGGTGAAGGTAGGAAACAACATCTCCACTTCGCTGATCCTCAACACTGGGACTCCACAAGGGTGTGTGCTCAGCCCTCTCCTGTACTCCCTGTTCACCCATGACTGCATGGCCATGCATGCCTCCAACTCAATCATCAAGTTTGCAGACGACACAACAGTAGTAGGCTTGATTACCAACAACGACGAGACAGCCTAGGAAGTGAGGGCACTTGGAGTGTGGTGTCAGAAAAACAACCCCTCACTCAACGTCCACAAAATAAAGTAGAAGGATTTCAGGAAACAGCAGAGGGAGCAACCCCTTATCCACATCGACAGGACAGCAGTGGAGAAGGTGGAAAGTTTTAAATTCCTCGGCATGCACAACACATCACCGGGGGCAAGCTACTTGCCCTCTAGGACACCTACAACAGCCGATATCACAGGAAGGGCAAAAAGATAATCAAGGACAACAACCACCCGAGCCACTGCCTGTTCACCCCGCTATCATCCGGAAAGCGAGGTCAGTACAGGCGCATCAAAGCCGGGACCGAGAGACTGAAAAACAGCTTCTATCACAAGGCCATCAGACTGTTAAACAGCCATCACTAACACAGAGAGGCTGCTGCCTCCATACAGACTTGAAATCATTGACCACTTTAATAAATGGATCACTAGTCACTTTAATAATGCCACTTCAATAATGTTTACATATCTTGCATTACTCATCTCATATGTATGTACTGTATTTGCCCTATGCCTCTCGGTCATTGCTCATCCATATATTTATATGTATATATTATTATTCCATTATTTTACTTACATTTGAGTGTATTAGGTAGTTGTTGTGGAATTGTTAGATATTACATGTTAGATATTACTGCACTGTCGGAACTAGAAGCTCAAGCGTTTCACTACACTTGCAATAACATCTACTAACCATGTGTATGTGACCAATAACATTTGATTTGATCTCCTCTACACACCTACAGTGTTTGTTGACCATGGACGCCATGGAACACGGCATATTTATTCCTATTGAAGGGGCATATGACCTGTATCAGTCATATACTAAATCAAAGGGTCTCATTATAACAGCTACTGAGGGCAAATGAGATACCTTCTGAGGCTTATTTCCATAGTCCAAACATCCTTGTTATTCATAGAAATCAGAAGTGGATGTGTCATCCTGCCTATATCAATAGAATATAACCATTCTAAGGGTTTCGAATCCCCAGAACAAACTTCCATATGTCCCATTTACAGTCGACAGTTAATAAGTAATGAAATATCTTTCAGAGTCAGCATGAACAGACCCCAGCCATTCACAATGCATTCGGGGCATTGTAGACACAAGTGAGAAAAATAGGCACTGTGAATAGACTCGGATGGCTGTTGGTTTGCTCTGCTTCTAATTCTTATTTCTCCAGAAGTCTATTTTCAGCTAAATCAGTTATTCAAGATCCATAGTCAGGGGGGTGAGCTAAGACGTATGAGTTCACAGCACTATGTACGGTATACAAGATTCACATTTGATGTCACTTTTGTATGAGCATACCTATGGATCAGTCTGTCCATCATTACCAGCCAAGTAAATATTAGAAATAAAAGCCCACTCTAATTGTCTCGGCCATAGTTATTTTTTGTGTCCAAAAAAGATTTGGTCTCAGGGAGTCTATTTTCTTTTATTTAAGTAACTTATACTAAATGTGTGAATTCTGTTTCATCCAAGTGTTGCCACAGCAACCTAATATAATGATGTGTGTGTGTGTGTGTGTGTGTAAGAAAATTATAATCGAATGATTTAACTGATTAATGCTCTGGCACGTGTTAGAGAAGTGCAAACAATAACGTAAGAAACTCTTCAGTGAACTTTGAGGCATCTCAATTGGGGCAATCTAGTTGTTAGAAATCCGTTTTTAGAAAGTTCAAAAGTAAAGAAATAAGCCACATTAAGATGAAAAATCGAATTAAGAAGTGAACAGGTGTTGCTTTTCATGGACTGACTCCCAATTGTCAGTCTGATTTTCACATTAAAATGCAGACAGGGACCAGGTTGTCCAGCTCCTTCCATGGGCAAGGGAGTTCAGAAGTTGTTATGTAGCTATCCAGGCCCATCCCATCCCTTTCCTCTCAGCCATTAAACTCTCGGAGTGAAAGATTGCATCTCTACACGCCTCCATCTGTTCTTCCACTCATTCTCCTCAGGGAATGTGCTCAGGACACCAGAGGCTCCGTGCTCTCCTGCTCATCCAGCCGTCTCCAACACAAGATGGCTCCTTTGCAGCTCTGCGGAGGAGGACACACGTTCCCTGTGGAGATTTCTCCAATCATGATGCCGTTCCTAATGGAGGGGTTGGACAAGACTTTACACCTGTTGGACAGGCTTTGTCCATTTGACGGGGGTCCGTCAGGGCCCCTCGGTCCTATCCTAATGAATATGCAATACGGAGAGTTAGCCAGTCAATCAGACCCTCAGTGACTCCTGGTTGCAGTGGCGCTAGTGGCTTTTTAGAGCGTCAGATTAATTCCACTTGTCATGTAGCATATTGGGTTTGTTTTCTCCCAACGCTCTTTGTTTTCTTTTCTGATTCCGCCCATTCATAACAATTACAGCGCACTCGTCCCTTTTGTCACAAGAGGCGGCCCCTCGCAAATTACCGATGGATGGTTAGGCTACTGCTGCTGCAGTGTTGAGCAACAAACCTGATAAAGAGGGAATAACTCCCTGAGGAAGTTCCCTCCTCACTGTGGAACAGAAACAGGCGGGGAGAGGGGAGGCTGCTCTTCTGTTCTAGGCTTTGGTTAAACAACCTTTTACAGAATATCTCAGAGGAACAGAGTGCAGAGCACTCTGAATGCTCAGAAAAGTGCACTCTGAATTACCCCAACTACAATCTGCAGACCCAGAGCGTGAAGACGCATAAACAAGCTGCCATCTGTGGGCCGCAGTGACCCATTCCGCTCTGCCAGATGCACAGAAACAGCTGGTTTGAGTTGTTGTCACACATGAAGTTCCCCAGCCATAACATTTTCATCTCCGAAAATTATACATATGAATAAGGCTGCCACATGAATGGTCCCTCGTGATGGGCGGAGAAAGCTGGAAGTGTTACAGCGAGGATCTTTTTTTCTTCTTTTTTTATTCAGTAGGAGATGAAAGAGAAGAGTCAAACATCTCTTTCAACAGAGCAGTCTGTGGATAGAGAAATGCGCCGCTGGCACTGCTATCACACTGGGAATGATGTACCTGAGGGCTTACAGACTGTAATTCAAATGACTAACAACTCTGCTCTGTTGACGGAACAGCATTAAACACGTGCAATGTAGCCCTTACATTTTCAGTTTTTGCCGATCTGAGGGAACGCAGTAGTTCTAAGCAACATGGTGAAAGGTCCTCTAAGTGGAGCAAACTCTAAGCTCTTCAAAACCGAATGAAAATCTTCTCTCCAGAGTTCCTTTCGATTACACAACAACCAGATCCTACAAGAGGGCACAAAGCCGGCAGCAACCTGCTGCAACCTCTCTGACCTGGCTGGCCTCTTTAAGGTTCTATTATCACAGCACTTGACTTCGTCGTCACAGTCTACCTATCCCGTTCTCTCTTTGTCATAGGAAGGCCTTCCCGCTCCCCTGGTGGAAAGTTGTTTTAGATGGAGAAAAAGTGTATGTATGGAAGTGTCAGCTTTTGTGCCTCAACCAAAGAGGTCATTGTGAGAAGTTCTGGTCATGAAAATGACATAGCGACTGAATGTATTCAAAGCTAAGATTGCTGGTTGCCACATTGCTAAATTCTATTTGTGACTGCTTCTCTGTATCGAGGTGAACAATTGATTCTGGTGTGTGGAATAGTGATGAGTTGGGTGTTGCAGCTGTGTTGGCTTTGTCATGCCCTTAAACCTTACCTTTTGCCCCCTTGGTTTGAATAGTGGTGGAAAAAGTACCCAATTGTCATACTTGAGTAAAAGTATAGATACATTAATAGAAATGTACTCAAGTAAAATTAAAGGCACCCAGTAAAATACTACTTGAGTAAAAGTCTAAAAGTATTTGGTTCTAAGTATCAAAAGTACATGTAAAAGTATACAGTAAATACATTTCCTTGATTTTTTAAATGTACGGATAGCCAGGGGTACACTGCAACACATGATTTACAAACGACGCATTTTTGTTTAGTGAGTCTGCCAGATGAGAGGCAGTAGGGATGACCATGTGTTCTCTTGACAATTGCATGAATTGGACCATTCTCCTGTCCTGCTAAGCATTCGACAAGTGCTTTCGGGTGTCAGGGAAAATGTATGGAGTAAAAAGTACATCATTTTCTTTAGGAATGTTGTGAAGTAAAAGTAGTCAAAAATATAAATAGTAAAGTACAGATACCCCAAAAATTACTTAAGTAGTACTTTAAAGTATTTGTGCTTAAGTACTTTACACCAAAATCAAATCAAGTCAAATTTATTTATATAACCCTTCGTACATCAGCTGATATCTCAAAGTGCTGTACAGAAACCCAGCCTAAAACCCCAAACAGCAAGCAATGCAGGTGTAGAAGCACGGTGGCTAGGAAAAACTCCCTAGAAAGGCCAAAACCTAGGGAGAAACCTAGAGAGGAACCAGGCTATGTGGGGTGGCCAGTCCTCTTCTGGCTGTGCCGGGTGGAGATTTTAACAGAACATGGCCAAGATGTTCAAATGTTCATAAATGACCAGCATGGTCGAATAATAATAAGGCAGAACAGTTGAAACTGGAGCAGCAGCACGGCCAGGTGGACTGGGGACAGCAAGGAGTCATCATGTCAGGTAGTCCTGGGGCATGGTCCTAGGGCTCAGGTCCTCCGAGAGAGAGAAAGAAAGAGAGAAGGAGAGAATTAGAGAACGCACACTTAGATTCACACAGGACACCGAATAGGACAGGAGAAGTACTCCAGATATAACAAACTGACCCTAGCCCACCGACACATAAACTACTGCAGCATAAATACTGGAGGCTGAGACAGGAGGGGTCAGGAGACACTGTGGCCCCATCCGAGGACACCCCGGACAGGGCCAAACAGGAAGGATATAATCCCACCCACTTTGCCAAAGCACAGCACCCACACCACTAGAGGGATATCTTCAACCACCAACTTACCATCCTGAGACAAGGCTGAGTATAACCCACAAAGATCTCTGCCATGGCACAACCCAAGGGGGGGCGCCAACCCAGACAGGATGACCACATCAGTGAATCAACCCACTCAGGTGACGCACCCCTTCCAGGGACGGCATGAGAGAGCCCCAGTAAGCCAGTGACTCAGCCCCTGTAATAGGGTTAGAGGCAGAGAATCCCAGTGGAAAGAGGGGAACCGGCCAGGCAGAGACAGCAAGGGCGGTTCGTTGCTCCAGAGCCTTTCCGTTCACCTTCCCACTCCTGGGCCAGACTACACTCAATCATATGACCCACTGAAGAGATGAGTCTTCAGTAAAGACTTAAAGGTTGATACCGAGTTTGCGTCTCTGACATGGGTAGGCAGACCATTCCATAAAAATGGAGCTCTATAGGAGAAAGCCCTGCCTCCAGCTGTTTGCTTAGAAATTCTAGGGACAATTAGGAGGCCTGCGTCTTGTGACCGTAGTGTACGTGTAGGTATGTACGGCAGGACCAAATCAGAGAGATAGGTAGGAGCAAGCCCATGTAATGCTTTGTAGGTTAGCAGTAAAACCTTGAAATCAGCCCTTGCTTTGACAGGAAGCCAGTGTAGAGAGGCTAGCACTGGAGTGATATGATCAAATTTTTTGGTTCTAGTCAGGATTCTAGCAGCCGTATTTAGCACCAACTGAAGTTTATTTAGTGCTTTATCCGGGTAGCCGGAAAGTAGAGCATTGCAGTAGTCTAACCTAGAAGTGACAAAAGCATGGATTAATTTTTCTGCATCATTCTTGGACAGAACGTTTCTGATTTTTGCAATGTTACGTAGATGGAAAAAAGCTGTCCTTGAAATGGTCTTGATATGTTCTTCAAAAGAGACGTCAGGGTCCAGAGTAACGCCGAGGTCCTTTACAGTTTTATTTGAGACGACTGTACAACCATTAAGATTAATTGTCAGATTCAACAGAAGATCTCTTTGTTTCTTGGGACCTAGAACAAGCATCTCTGTTTTGTCTGAGTTTAAAAGTAGAAAGTTTGCAGCCATCCACTTCCTTACGTCTGAAACACATGCTTCTAGCAAGGGCAATTTTGGGGCTTCACCATGTTTCATTGAAATGTACAGCTGTGTGTCATCCGCATAGCAGTGAAAGTTAACATTATGTTTTCGAATAACATCCCCAAGAGGTAAAATATATGGTGAAAACAATAGTGGTCCTAAAACGGAACCTTGAGGAACACCGAAATTTACAGTTGATTTGTCAGAGGACAAACCATTCACAGAGACAAACTGATATCTTTCCGACAGATAAGATCTAAACCAGGCCAGAACTTGGGTTTGAGTGATCTCTAGAATAGAATCACCAGCTCTGATCCCCCACAATCCTAAGAAATCTCCCCTCCACCATGTTCACTCTCCTTCAGACAGGTGTCATCACCGTGGTGTGGACCTAAGTGATTGAGTTTTTGAGTGGCACTGAACGAGAAAAGAGAAACAGAATTTGAGGAACAGAATTGGCCTCACCAATATTTGCCTGAATGTGTCTGGATTGCTGATGGAAGAGACGAAGGAGCATAATTAAGCATTATTATTTGTGATTTGTCTCTATTTCTCTCTGCTTACTCAACCCAGATCCAAAGAACGTATCACCTTTACAACCCATAACAGAAGGACATTTTAAAGCAGTGAGCTGACACTGATGGCTTTCCGTCGTAGTGGCATTACACTCCTGGTTATCATTCTAATTGTCCGTTCCTTGACACCATATTTTGTAAGCTGTGGTAAAAGTATCACAGATTGGTACAATGGATAATCTTACTGTTGGATTGTTGTACTGTAATTCATTTCAGAATTTGTTGGTGTAGCCTGGGGATGGTTTATTCAATACTTGAACCAACCTGCGACATGTACATTTGTCTGCACTGAAAGAGAACCACCACTGTTTCTGCCTCTGAGTTATGTGCAATGAAAACTAGCCATCTGTCCTAACCGATCATGTTAGACATTTCTCAGTTTATAGACATATTGTCATGTCCTACACTCCACTTTGTCTCTGACACATAATAAAAAAAACACTTGGATAGCACAATGGTTTGTGGGGTCCGTAAATTCTGCATATCTAAAATAGGATATTCAATGTGGATTTGAGGATTGATGGTTTCTGCTAAAACACTCAGTCATATAAACATGTGTAGGGGTTTGCTCCACTTGGTAATCCAGCTGCTGTCCTGCTGGGCACACACTGGTTGAATCAACGTTGTTCCCACATCATTTCAATTATATTATGCTGAACCAATGTGGGATAGATGTTGAATTGATGTCTGTGCTCAGTGGGGTCCTTTCACCAGCCTGGGTTAGCTCCATAATTAAAAGTTGATTTAAATCCAAAACACAAAAAATCCAGCTCGGTTTCAAGACAAAGTGGTATCAGTAAACATTCTTTCATATTCTACGAAGAAAGGGTACATAATTGTAATACTGCATAACAAATATATATTTTTGGTCTGGTGGAAAGCAAACTGAACCAGATTTTCCTCTAGAATTTTGCCTGTGCTTAGCTCCATTAGTTTATTTTTTATCCTGAAAAGCTCCCCGGTCCTTAATGATTACAAACATACCCATACTGGGAGATGAATTCACCTTTCAGCGGGACAATAGCCCAACACACAAGGCCAAATCTATGCTTGAGTTGCTTAACAAGAAGACAGTGAATGTTCCTGAGTGGCTGAGTTAGTTTTGACTTAAATCTACTTGAAAATCTATGGCAAGGCCTGAAATGGTTGTCTAGCAATGATCAACAACCAATTTAAAAGAGTTTGAAGAATTTTGAAAAATAATAATGGGCAAATGTTGCACAATCCAGGTGTAGAAAGCTCTTAGAGACTGCTACAAAGTAGTGTTTCTTCAAAGTATTGACTCAGGGGTGTAGATACTTATGAAAATGAGATATTTCAGTATTTAATTGTCAATAAATTTGCAAAAAAAAATCCTAAAACATGTTTCCACTTTGTCATTATGCTACCCCATAGTTGTGTGTAGATGGTTGTGATTTTTTTCCTTCTTCGATTGAATCAATTTTGAATTCAGGCTGTAATATAACAAAATGTGGAATAAGTCAAGGGGTAATATTTTCTGAAGCCACTGTATGTATTTCAGTTTCAAAGGGTCATTGCAGTCTCTTGTGTGAAACACTCTTATTACCTCAGATTTGCTTGTCAGCCTTCACTCAAACTTTTACATCTACCCTTGAGACACCCCATTGATTCAGCCTGAAGTTTGCCTCCACTGTAGCTTCAAATCCGTCTTCTTTCAATGTGCTCCGTGTGGGATGCACACACACTATATCTTTCCTCTCGGAAAACAGCAAAGGCCTCATATCAAGATGTTAGCTTTTATATCAAAGCTTTTATATCAAAATGACTTCTGACATATACCTCCATGTAAAACTAGGTAGTGCATGCAATGATGTCAAAGTCCTTTTCAGTTAACTTTTCTTGTATTTCTTTGTTTTTCAAAACACAAATGATGTTGATGTTGATATGTAACACTTTTTTTTTTACACTGATTTACACTGCTGGGAGGGAAATAGTCTTTGTCATCTCAATGTTGGTTGTAATTAAATGAAATTACATTCATTATTGGATATTTAATACCCACAGGTATCTCTTAAGTTTCATTATTTGTCTTTGATTAACGAGCAACCAGATAAACTCAAATGGATACAATTTGCATAGGGTGTGCAACTGTCGTACACTCTTAGGAAAAAAAGGTGCTATCTAGAACCTAAAAGGGTTCTTCGGCTGTCCCCATATGAGAACCTTTTGAATAACAATTTTTGGTTCCAGGTAGAACCCTTTTGGTCCCAGGTAGAACCCTTTTGGGTTCCATGTAGAACCCTTTCCACAGAGGGTTCCACATGGAAACCAAAAGGGTTCTCCTATGGGGGACAGCTGAATAGCTCTTTCGGAACCCTTTTTATCTAAGAGTGTCGGCAATGCCTGCGCCTATCCTGAAACTGTTTCTAAATTATTATTCATACAGTTTTAGAGACGCAGACACACTGTTTTCTGCCTGAGGAACTAACAACCAGTCATAATAAGGTGAATAAATTAACAATTAACTCAGGAAGCGGTGTGGCACATAAAGCAAGTTGTTAAAGATACAAGATTAAACTAATTTTAACGGCATGCAGACAGTGTCTATCCGTAGGGCCCCATCCCCATAGCAGGAGGCATCATAAAGCCTGTTCATTTTACATGTGTTAATCCGCCTCTGAAGTCGAGTTAAAAAGACATACTTGCTAGATTAAAGTTCCCTCTACTGACTCTGTGCACATAAGCTGTCTGATCTGTGTCAATAAAACGTAGCAGTTCAGATACATGGAGAAGTAGTTATTGAGTCTTGATCGAAAGGTCATTAATTCATTCCTTGGCACACTAGTGAGGCAATGCTAAGCTATTAGCGATGAACGTTTTTTTTTCTCTGAGTGCATTGCCAGGGGAAATTGCTTTAATTGCGCTGTGAGTTGGGTCAGAGACAATGATGTGTAGGTCATATTTGGCCCTATTGCTTTTGTTGGAGCCATTATCACGTAGATGGCAGAACCGGTGGGGTGCCTGAGTGAAAGCACAGTCCCATAGATACCTGTTGACCTCCTAAGAGCATGCATTTGAAAGTGTAGTGGGAGGGATGGGTGCTGTGGTGAGAGGGATTGGGAGATATGGGCTCATCCAAATGGCATTTGGGACTTTCTTGTCTTGCTGTGGGAGTTGTCGGTGAGATGAGATGTTTCAATAATCATTTCTCTACGGCTGGCCATGCTTTCCTCCTGGCTACCCCAACCCCAGGCAACAGCTCCGCACCCCAACAGCTACTTGCCCAAGCTTCCCCAGCTTCCCCTTCACCCAAATCCAGATAGCAGATGTTCTGAAAGAGCTGCAAAACCTAGACCCATACAAATCAGCTGGGCTAGAAAATCTGGACCCTTTCTTTCTAAAATTAGCCACCACCATTGTTGCAACCCCTATTACCAGTCCGCTCAACCTCTCTTTCGTATCGCCCGAGATCCCTAAAGATTGGAAAGCTGCCGCAGTCATCCCCCTCTTCAAAGGGAGTGACACTCCAGACCCAAACTGTTACAGACCTATATCATCCTGCCCTGCCTTTCTAAAGTCTTCAAAAGCCAAGTTGACAAACAGATCACTGGACATTTCGAATCCCATCATACCTTCTCTGCATTGCAATCCGGTTTCTGAGCTGGTCACGGGTGCACCTCAGCCATGCTCAAGGTCCTAAATGATATCATAACCGCCATCGATAAAAGATAGTACTGTGCAGCCATCTTCATCGACCTGGCTAAGGCTTTCAACTCTGTCAAATCGGCGGGTCTGTTGTCCATACCTCTGGCAGTCTCTATGGGGGTACCACAGGGTTCCATCCTCGGGCCGTCTCTTTTTTTCTGTATATATCAACAATGTCGCTCTTTCTGCGGAGGATTCCCTCATCCACCTCTACGCAGATGCCACCATTCTGTATACATCTGGCCCTTCTTTGGACACTGTGTTAACAAACCTCCAGACGAGCTTCAATGCCATACAATACTCCTTCCGTGGCCTCCAACTGCTCTTAAATGCAAGTAAAACTAAATCAAAAAAGCCAAACATGCCCCCGTAAAACTGACTATCCTACCGATCCTCGACTTTGACTATGTAATTTACAAAATAGTCTCCAACCCTCTACTCAGCAAACTGCATCCATCCAGTCTATCACAGTGCCATCCGTTTTGTCACCAAAGCCCCATACACTACCCACCATTGTGACCTGTATGCTCTCGTCGGCTGTATGCTGTACCCACTGGCTCCAGGTCTTCTATAAGTCTTTGCTAGGTAAAGCTCCGCCTTATCTCAGTTCACTGGTCACCATAACAGATGACGATGAACGATAACAATGAAAATAAAACCTAATATAACTCAAACGGAAAGCATTTGCATTTTTGCGCCGGACCTGCACGCGCTCCAGCAGGTATATTTCACTGGTCATCCCCAAAGCCAACACCAACTTTGGCTGCCTTTCCTTCCAGTTCTCTGCTGCCAATGACTGGAACGAATTGCAAAAATCACTGAAGTTGGAGACTTATATCTCCCTCACTAACTTTAAGCATCAGCTATCTGAACAGCTTACCGATCGCTGCACCTGTACACAGCCCATCTGTATACAGCCCATCCTATCTACCTACCTCATCCCCAGTCTTTTGCACACCAGAATTTCTACTTGCACATCCTCATCTGCACATCTATCACTCCAGTCTTAATTTGCTAAATTGTAATTACTTCGCTACTATGGCCAATTTATTGCATTACCTCCTCATGCCATTTGCACACACTGTATATAGACTTTTTCTATTGTGTTATTGACAGTACGTTTGTTTATTCCATGTGTAACTCTGTGTTGTTGTATGTGTCGCACTGCTTTGCTTTATCTTGGCCAGGTCGCAGTTGTAAATGAGAACTGGCCTAAATAAAGGTGAAATAAAAAATAAAATGTGGTGACTGAGAGCACATATTGTCAGATGGCCCCTCTCCTTCTCTCTTTATCTGTTCCCTCTTCTTTTCTCTCTTTCAACCCAGTCCCTAACTCTCTTTCCCTCTCTCTGAGAGAGGGAGAGAAAAAGGAGAGAAAGAGTAAAAGAGAGAAAATTAGACAGACGGAGATACAGACAGATCAGAAAGGTGTCTCTCAAACAGGATGAGGAGGTGAGACGATACAACTCTTGTCGCACCAAAGTCAGATATACAATCAAACAATCAGTCAGTGGTTCCACTCCTCATTGCAGTCTGTCTCCACTTCCCCACGCCTTACCACCACAAGGATAAAATAATGTTAGAGGGTTGGTAGGAATAGGTGGGTGGGTGGGCTACCCAGTGTTTGTGTTTGTATCAGAAAGGAGTCAGCACTCATTAAAGGTGACTTGTTGTGCTAGGGGAAGAGTCAGTGTCTCCTGCAGCGGCAGCATCTCACAAACACCCTCTCTGCTCTGTCTGGAGGTTGACCCTGCATACTAATTGGCCAATTTCAAAAGCTAGCCGGATCAATGAGGACAAGATCAGACACTGGCACGCTATTTAACTCTGAGAGAAAGGAGACAGGTCCCAAATATCTTCTTAACTGCGTAGGAGGTAGTTTACTAATAAGGACCCCAATACTTCACCCCCCAACTCCCCCTACAGACACCCCAACACACCACCCAGCTAGCACATTTGGTTCCTTGGAAGTTGTGGGAACTTATGTTTTTGGTTTCCCATTGGTTCTAGGAATGAAGACATAAGTTTCCAGTCCAGTAAAACTGAAACTTTAAATAGTGAAACTTTCACCTGTTCTTTGAATGTTTATTTTTAGATTGCAGGGAGGTTCTGAGAATGTTTTATTCTAGTTCCTTGGAATTTTTCCTGGGAGGTTTTATTAACTCTGAGAATTTAAATTGTAGGTTATTTGAAGGTTTTTGAATAACTTCCTGAAAACTGTTTTAATAAGATATTTAATAACACTTCTAACATATTTTGGTTGAACTTTGTTGAACTCCAAGCACAGATAGAACACTTGGAAATTTGTTTCCTGAGCCATTAATCAGGCAAACACAGTGATTCAAACCTATAATCTTCTGTTGTCTAACCATGGAATTAGTCTGCGCCACCAGGATGAAGCTAGCATGCCGTGTTGTTTTTTACACATACAAAGCTGTTCATTTTAATCTATTCAAACAGACCGCATTTCAAAGGAAACAAGCACTCATTAAGATACGGTGTGGCCAATTAGATCAGGTGTGGCCAACACACCTGAACACACTTAACAAGATAGAGGATATGCAGAGTTTGTTGACGTTGAGAACAAGCTTTATATGTTTTTAATTAACATTCTTAGAACATTCTCTGAACTTTTTCTTGTGTTTTTTTATGGAACAATTTCTTAACGTTCTCACAACATTTTGGGAACATGACTTCCAATTGAAACATGAGGAAACGTTATGCTGAAGTACTGAAATGCCCACAGAAGAAGGTTGTATCTTAACGAAATGTAACCATGTTTAAACTTTAAGGAAGTATCTAAGACAGCATTAGATACAGCATATGATGGTTACATCTTGTGCTTAAATCTTGAAAACAGTCTGTAGTCAACTGTTTCATTGAGCTATCTCTGCAGTTCTCACAATGCTTCATTGAAGAGGTGATGTCTACCAGTGAGCTCCATTGTTTCCTTTTAGCTTTCAAACTGCTCAAAAGCTACAGTAAATATGTTGGCAACAGCCCTAGAACATAGTTTAGGGTTGCAAAAGTACCGGTCATATTACCAAAATCCTCTGTACGACCCTGCTCCTCTTGTCCATCCTCTGATGCCTTACGCCCCAGCGAGACCATTAGCATATGTCTAAGTGCCCCATGGTGTGAAGGAAGCCTCTACCATATGAGGAGGATGGCCTCCCATCGATGTCCTCCTTTTTCTATACCCTACCCTTTCTCCTCATCCTTTCCCCTCAACCTCCTCTTTCTTCTGTCTCAGCCGTGGAGTGGTTGTTTAACTCCTTATCCTCTTCTCTCTTCCATCCACACACACACTCCCTAAATCTAATCTCGCTCCCCCTGTCCTCTGTCTATTTCTCCTGTAGCTTCTAACCCCCTGCCTTTTCCACTGAGCCAAACAGACAAATTGAATCAACCTTATTGAGAGGCTGACTTTGACACTGTTATCTTCGCTGGAATGTGAAGCTGCGCAGCGCCGCGTGGGAGCTCAAGGACAAGTTGTGTTAGCAGGAGAGGGTATCACTCTCCACATGCCACTGGGCCACCAGGAGCCAGAGGATGTGTCGGTCGGTCGGTGCCACACAGTCGGATAAGGAGGGGGAAGTACACCTAAACTTAGCTCTCCAGCTGGGACAAACACAAACTCTTTGATCGGGTTTGATGTAATGTGGGGTCAATCCTCTATCTCTTTGCATCTCTATCTCAGTCAGTTAATGGATTTAAATGAGCAACGCTGTAATGCTCCCCTTCATGCTTGGTCACTCACGTACACCTGAGCACCAACATACACTATAGTCACAAAGGTAGGTGTCCACATACTTTTGGTCATGTAGTGTAGTTTCCATGGTTAGCTTTATGGATACTGACGGTTGTCCATCCCTCTAACCGACATACTACTGGCCTGGGTATAACATGGAATGTATTTTTTGCCTGTCTGTCATCCTCTGAATGATATGCTTAAGACATGGTCTGTAGAGTCTAGAGTTCAGAGACTGTCTCTGCCTCCCGCTCTCCTGGTGTAGTCTGGGTGTTTCCCTGTTGTACCGAGACATGTTTACTTCTCCCTGCTGTGGAGACGTCACCCCGGCTCTTTGTGGCTTATTCATGAGACTTTGTGTTCCTTGTGGGATTCGCGTGGAGAAGCACTCCTGCCAGCCACGCTAAACAATGGGAAGATCATGTTTATTTATCACTGCGCCAGCGAGGGCCCTAGCTGTCAGATCCTTTATCTCCAAGATCTGCATGGGTCCTCTCTATCTAATGGGGCTCACCTAAGCCTGTCCTCACGGAGACAGTACCACGGTGGGCCGCTACAAAGGCACCTTGGGCCATTAGCGAGCGTTCCAACCGCGTCCCCTTTTTGCCTTTTAATCGCCGTGTTCAACCAGATCACAGTGCCGCCGGATGTGCATTGCTCACGGCAGGTGGGCACAGTCAGGCGGTGGCGGACGCAGACGTGCAGTTGACCTGGTTGACCTCCACTGTGCAGCAGTACACAGACAGAGGGAACAAGACAGAGCTGTGATCTTCTGCTCACTTTCATTGGACCTGGAGGTGTCTGAGTGTGCATGGCACACCAAGGGAACATTCCTTTTTTCTGTCTCCTCTGCCTTCCCCCCGCTGTCTCACTGCCTTTTTTTTTTTAACACTGATGACATTAGTTACTGAGTTTCAGCCGTTTGGAAGAGATGTAACATAAAGCCTGTATGCTAATGGATAAATGAGAGAGATGGGAGGGGAGCTGAGTAGAGGCAGCCATTTGTAAATAGCCTCGTAGAAAGAGACTGTTTTGTTTTTGACACTGGGGAATGGATTTCACTTTCAATGTGCCATTTATCTCAAACACTTAAGAGTCGCATCCCTTAGGGAATGACTGTGAACTTCTCAATCTCTATACACGGAGAGACTTGAAAAATATCTCTGAGTCGTGTTGAGTTTTCCCATTTTATTCAACTTAATGACTCAGACCATCTGTCATTATGTTATTCTAAAGATTGTTTGGATACATATTCATGTAAATATTGGCAAAATGAATGTGCTCACTTCTAAGGATGTGAAGGATGCAAACTTCCAAGCTCATGTCCCTGTTTGATCTCACATTAATTGGCTTTTAAGCATGTGGGAGTGAAACATAAAACACGAACGCACGCATGAGCACACACTCCTGCAGTTTGCAGAGATTGTGCGTTGGGCCATGTGGTACATTACGTATCATTGACCATCGCTACCCAATGATCTTATCAGTACTGAGAAAAGCAGCATTTCCACACAGCATCCAAATAAGGTGAAACAAAACCCTCCAGGTTCCTGCCAGTTTCTCAGGCTGATTGAGCTGTCCCATCGCTGACATGGCTCCAGTAACAGTGTAGCCAGAACCTCCACTCTCTGAGAGATCCAAGATTAAGCACTTCTGACCAGATAAAGTACTGGACCTATTTCTGCGTGAGTAAAACAGATAACCCAGCACAGTGGCCCACAGTTAAACCTAGCTCAGCAATTGCTGTAATATTGTACAGCAGAGACACGCTCTCTCTCCTCCAATATGGCTAAATGCTCCAAAGAAGATTTTATTTCTATTCCAGAGGAGGAATTTAAAGTCTGTGACACAGGGCTTACTGCAGCCCTCTGCGTCACTGTGCGGCTGGTACATTACTTACTATGTTGCTTAATGAAGTATGGCTACTATTAACCCCTTCTCTCCTAGCGTTGAGGCAGCTGACAAGGATTATCCACAGGAAAGCCCTTATTACAGACCAAGACGTATGGACCGATGTGGAATTTGAATCATTGGTCTACATGACATGGCCCACATTTATGGAGTGTTTTGCATTGGTGGAATATTTGCACCTGTTATTTAAAAAAATAGTCCATTCTAGTAACATTTTACAACATGGTGCTGTTTTCCTGAAATCTTTTCTATGTATTTTATTATATTATATGTATTTTTTTCCTGGGTTAACACAAATGTTATTAAAGCACTTAATGCACTTAGTGTATCTCAACTTCAACTTCAATTCAATGTATCCTGTGAAAGCACTCCAATCAAATCAAATCAATCAGTCCACTCCCCACTGCCACTTCAAACACATAAACAACCTTGGAGAATCTATCATCCAATACTTTTCCTACAAAACCCCCAAACTGCGATTCCAAACAGGTCGACTGCGTATTAGAAAAACACATTGGCAATATTGTTGCCACTAGGAGGCAATGTTGTAACTAGATATAGAATTTGAAAGACATTATTGCAAAACAACAAAAACGAAATGTGTTTGCGTGTGTGTGTTTGTGTGTGTGTGTGTGTGTGTGTGTGTGTGTGTGTTTGTGTGTGTGTGGTCCCCATCTATATTGTGGGTCTGTCTCATAGATAAGGGCTTTTCCCCTGATTGGAATATATGGTAAAGTTCCTGTCTGGAAAATAGATCAAATAATGAACATTGAGACTGAGGGAAAACAGGATGGCATGTTTTGCATAACTGATGTAGTTTTTATAATATGTCAAATGTTGACTGCAAAAGACAAGGTTTCATTTGGTCTCCTACGAACACAGCAATATGGAAGTGTGTGGATTTCATTTTGATGATGATTTAGTCACGACGTAGATCTTACCAGTCTATTGATGGATAGCTAGCAGGCTTTATATTGGGATTTCGTAAGTGGAGGTACTGGTGTGGATGGGCTTAATGTTGGACCGGGTTCTCCTGGTCCTTTCCTACACTAACAGAAAAAAATGGTGCCATCTAGAACCTGAAAGAGTTCTTCGGCTGTCCCCATAGGTGAACCCATCGAATAACAATAACCCTTTCCTCAGAGGATTCTACATGGAACCCAAAATAGTTCTACTTGGAACCAAAATGGGTTCTACCTGGAATCTGAAAGGGTTCTCCTATGGGGACAGCCAAAGAACCCTTTTGGAACCCATTTTTCTGAGGGTGTATCATGCACAGTTGATGGTGGGAGATTCATATGTGGATGAATCAGAATACACAGACATCTTCAAGTGAGCTTAATATATACAGTAGTGTCTGTACTTCACTATGCACACATACAGCTAACATAAAACCTCTTCATTATAAAAGCCTACATCATTTTAATATTAAACACAGGTGGCCAGGGAGCCTAAAGCTTCTGGTGGATCCATATGCCATACATTTCAATGTCTGAATAGTGCACTTTGAGTCAGTAATGTCTCTTAATAACGACACACTTAATCACAGGGAGACGTGACAGTTGGAGCCCGGGCAGTCCAGGCAGCCTCGCTCGCCTCAGTGGCACAATTCAAACACAAGTTTACCTCGTTAATAGAAGAATCTCTGCGTCTCACCATCGCTCCGACACAGCGAAATCAGCTTTTGATTGCATGCTTTCTGATGTGACTGACGTGCGGGTTGTGGAGGATGTAATGGAATGCATCACACTGTCACTTCTCTGTTCTCTGCGCAGGCGAGATGAAGATGCTCAGGCATTACATTTGAGGTTAAAGACAAAGCAAATAGAACACGGTGCCGCATGCAAACATTTGCATTGAAATATACGTTTCAGTTTTCCCCCCTTCTCCCTCAATATCCCTTTACAGGGGATGACACGTGGTCTCATTCGCTGTGGAAATCATCACCGCTGATGTCGAGACAGAACATTATTTTGCATGACTTTTCCCACCTTCAGCAGGGAGTGAGAGAGCTTGGGCAGGACACAGTCCTTTCGTCATGGGCTCATTCAATTTACCCCTGCACTGGCCACCGGATGGGGCCCTGGTGAGAGTCACAGAGGAAGTCATTTTCAAGTGTTGATCGATCCGTTAGTCATTTTGATTTGCTAGGTGTCCCATACTCTGGAATGCTGTTTCCCCATATTCTACACTTCTCTCAGCCTTTCATAATTTTCCCTCTTGCCTTTGACTCTGTTGTTGATTCTGGGTAAGAGGTGAGAAACGAGATGTGCTGATCGTGACTCGATGTGTACATGTGCATTTGGTTTGTATCCTCCTTGCCAAGGCTGAGTTATTCTCTTTTCCTCTCACATACACACATACACACATGCACACGTTGACGTGCACACACATACTGTACTCTCTCTACCCTCAAACATTGGAATGCTTTTATACCTTTATACCTTGGCAATACATCAGCACTTGAATTTCTATAATTGGTCTGAAAGTATGGGACTGAGGATTATGATGGCAAGTACAAAGATTCAGTAATTGTCCAGCTCTCTTTTGCCAAATGACTGTAATGACGCTATCATTTGATCAACCCACGGGGGACTGGAGGGAAACAGGGTAAGCCTGGGAAATGGGGATGTGTATAATATGAGCACACAGCAAGGGCTTTATGTACCTGTGCCAAAGAAAACCAATGGCATTTCCAGTCTGTGGAAATCAGAGCAGACATGGATAAAAACCATTAGAGACCTGACATTGCAAAGACAAAGAGGGCAGCACTACACAGCAACTGAATAAGCCTGTTCCAGATTTACAAGATTACAAGAGGTTAGGGCAGAGTGAGGTGCAGGAGAGCTAAAATGACAGGAAGAGGGGGGTCTTTAGAACAGATCCGCTGTAGAGCCTGTGCTCTGTTTGACCTCTGTGTGTGTCGTCCGCAGTCTCCTCCACTCCATAAATCAGTTTGACAGACAGTCTCAACATGCCCAGTGGATTGTGTGGCGCTGCCCATTGGCGCGTTCTGTGTTTCCGCCAATGAATCATATTAGGAGGATAATGAACCATTTAATGACCTGCGTGTTGATTTATCAGACACGGTGGAGAAGGCCAATTTAAAAATAAAACACCATAAGTCACCGAGTGGCTGCCTACAAGCGTCTCTCCCACGGCCGCTCAGGCCCCGTTGCTCTGCTGCCCTGCCATCGCACCGTTAATCAGGCCGCCATTAGGGAGCAGCAGCTGCGATATGGAACACTCTTCATCTTGAAGTGGTCAGCCACTTAGCCTCTCCAACGCCAACCTGTACAAACATGCACCCCTCAGCAACGACAAATTAACCTTTATCAGAGAGAGGCATATCTGTTTTTCCCACTTACTGAGCACTGAGCAATGACCTGCAGTTCAGTAGTTTGGCAAAACAGCAGCAAAACAACATGTACTGCAGCTGTAAAATGTATATCTGTTACATAATGCCTTTTGCAGGGCCTTTGCGGATTTTCCTTTAATGTTGTTTTCAGATACTCTAAAATGATTGCTGCTGAGGCTTTGTCATTGTCTTTGTGTAATCAGGATGCTCGATGTCGTTAAGTCCCTCTGAATAACTTTATATATCCAGGTTCACGGCTCGGCCACTGGGGCCCATCAAAAAAAAGCTGGGGTAAGTAGGATTTGTATGTAATCCTAGTGGTCATGTCCTCAAAATATACCCCTAGGATTAGAGTTAACTGGACATAAGCGTGGCTGTGCTTTCTTTAGCTTGGATACCCAGAACAATAGCGAAGCTGTAAACAAACATACAGTATAGATCACCGTCTACATCTGATGAATTTGTTTTGCCCTATGTTAGAACCATTATACTTTAATTCAATCTGTTTGTGTAACTGAACGGGATAGACTGACTCATCTTGGGCTCTAGGATCAAATAGACATGTGACATAGTGAAAACAGAAGTCAATGAATTCACATTGAGCGGTTTAGTTAGTGCTGCAGTATGAGTGTTACATCTGCACTTGCCATGCCCTCTACTTCTCATCCTGTGTCTCCCAAACCTGCCGCCACTCCCCCAGTGCTCTCTCCCTCTCTCTCTCTGTGTGGATGTATCTGATTGTGTGAGTGGAGACAGGTGTGCTGGAGTCAGAGCAGATCCCCACCAGCTGTAACCTATTCCATAATCAAGACCTCTACAAATATTCAGCCCTGCCACTTCCACGCGGCCAGATCGTAGCCTCTTCTCATTTCGTCCGCTCTGACTCTGGTCCCTGTCGCCAGTCCTCCTTACCCTGCCCCTACTCCCCTTGCCGCACCCTCAGTTCCTGGTTCACTGCTACCTACCCGAGCTCCTGCTGGCCTACACCCCATCTCCCCCTCGCTTTTCAATATATACCTTGGTTACCTTATCCCTGTCTCCTCGTCTGAGTCTGCACTTGGGTTCAGCTGGCTCCACCCCGCCTAACAATGAGGCTTGTAAGCGGATGTTTTACTCTGTTATGCTGTGATGGTGTAGAGTTTAGTATCAAAAGCATATGTTTGAAGTGAAAGCCAACATAACATATCATGATGTGCCTTAGTGTGGATATGTGAGTTCAAAAGCGTGGTGCTTTTACAGCCGGTATGGAGTGATCTAACCAGCCAGGTCACCCGTTATACAAGTCAATATTCGACATCCATCCATGTCTGAGGACGTGGGGAGATAGGGGCAACTGTAAGCGCTCTTAGCTTCAAGTGGGTTTCAGCTTTGTGGATGGGTGTATGCCAAAGGTTGCATGTTTGAATCCAGCGATGGAAAGTTGTTTCTGATATTTGTGTTTTAAGCCCATCCCAAACCTTAATCCTTACCTTAACCGTTCTGAATATTAACCGTTAACCATTCTGAGTTTACTGCCCAACCTGAAAAATACAGAGTTAATGCCTAAACTTAACCTTAAGCACTTTGAAGTTTGAAGTTTGGAACAACTTCGAAATTTGACTTTCGAGAAACATGGATGAGGCATGGTAAGGCAGTATGACCTCGTAGGATCTAATAGCATGAAGCCGCTGCTGTGCATTGTGTAGCATCTATACTATATTGTACCCCGCCACTTTGTGCTCTGTTTACTATCTTGAGTACGTCTTTGGCATTTTGGGGCTACAGAGCAGCAGCTCAACCCAGCTGTCCTCTGCGACCTGCTCCCAGCTCTCCTCCCTCCTCCCCTCCTCGATTTGCAGGGACACGTTGAGAAGCCCACTCGGCCTGAATCAATGTCATGAAACCTCACCTGAAAATCAATGAGCTCTTGCTCCCCTACAAAGTGCGCCAGGGTCACTGGCCTGACGTGGTGCTGCGTGGAGTGATGACAGAGTGTTACAAGATGCAAGGTACAGAATAGATCCTGACCAAAACCGTCAACCATCACCAGGCAAGTCAGTGTGAGTGTTGAATCTGACGTATGACATCACATCCCAGCACTCTGAGACTCATGAGAATACTTTTCCAACTGGGAAAAGGAACATTGTGGTAACAGCAGTTACAGATAGTGGAATCCTTGTCTGTTGGAGCTGAAATACTTTCACACTTGCCATTCAGACTGTCAGTGTTGTCATGGCAGAAATGTGTAAGTCCAGTCGGGGTCTCAACTTACTGCTGGTTTGGATAGTAGAATACACGACATGTAAATCCAACCAAATCTCATTTAGGCCTCCGAAATGCTAGAAACGGTCCTGTGCCATGGGTACGTTATGCTGATAGTCCCTCCAGGTCAAGCTCCAAGGACTTCATCCTTGTTCAATGTTTTCAAGTTAACAGACCCATTCCTGTGGCAGTTAAACAAAGCTTGGTCCATCAAGGACGTTGAAAAGTGGCTGTGTCCCTATAGGGTTCTGAAAGGAAAGGAATGGTAAAGTCAAATGGCAGTGAAGAACATACCAGGCTCGAGAGGAGAAAGTATTTGATTCAGTGTGCAGCCTTGCTGAGATTCTCAACAGATGAAGTGTTCTGTCAGCAATTGTTGTTCTGAAGAGCCCTATACCATTCATTACTCCACAAGCCACCCTAAGAAACAGTTACCATTGGGGAATTACACAGGGCACTACCTGGAAGCATACTCAGAGTCAGGCCTTATGGAAGATAAAGAGGATCAGGGAATAGCCTGCACTTATGGAAACTATAACTCTCATTGCCATGTCATAACATAGATTTAGCTATTTGTTTCCCCTCCCTCTGGAGATAATTATTCATGGCTGTGTGTATAGCTACAAACGAGCACACAAAGAGAGTGGGAAGAGGGGGGGAGGTAGATGGGAGAAATAGAGAGAGGGGGTTGCCAAAAGAAGGAGAAGGAGAGCAAGAGAGAACAATGTTGAATCTCGATTGTAAACACCCCCAAGTCAGCCCAAAAGTGCACCAACCCGTGTGGAATAGCTGACTAAAGCATTTGGTTAAGTAAGGGCCAGGCAGCAGACAGCAGGCAGCACACAGTCTGACTGAGGGACTTTAACACTGACAATCCTTAAGTGTCCATCTCGTCCTTGTGGAAATTCAATTTTTCTGTACTTGTAAACAAAGAAGATTGAGGTACAGTCCTTGTTCTCTCTTCCTTCGCTCTGACCTGACAGTGTCTGTCCCCTGCATCTGCAAGAGTCTAAGACCCAATATACCAAGATTTATGAGAGCGTATGAATGCATGACAATGTTTGTAGTGTTTGAGCAAATATCTGCAGGAGCTAACATTGTTTACCTTGTAATTGTATTGCAAGCCACATATTTGCACACAATTTACTTAGACTCAGGTAAAATAATAGTCTCCATCTTACAACATAGATCACGCTGCAATGTAATGTGAGTTTAACAGTATTTTATCTTGCGTTAGCAGGGTGGAGCCTTTTCTACATCACAGAATCTGTGGCAATGGGAATGCCTCCCTGTGTATTGGGTGGTCTGTGCTGTCATATCTCAGTGTGAACTGCACAGGTTGTGCAAAGCCTGTTTTGTGACATGGTCAGTTGGCCTTGAAGTTAAACAAGAAGCTATTGGATACACGACTAGTTATCAATCGGTATGTGAGGATGGACCACAGTCTGCAGCTTTTCCCCTTGGTGGAGTGTACTGCCTAATAGGCCAATGACGTTTCAAACAGCTTCCAACCAACTGGTTACCCTGGTTAACCACCCACAATGCAATACTCTACTGTGGCCTATAAGGATGTCACAGAGAGTGGATTTGTTTCAACAGAGAGTGGATTTGTTAAAGGTTTTCAGAAAAAGCTTGTTATTAGCTTTATCAGTGATTGCTAGCTTCAAGCACAGGGGTTGTGCTGCAGTTGTGCCAGGAACGTCATGTGATTCACAGTGTTCTCATAGATGTATTCCAGACGGTGTATTTACTATTTAAAGTAACGTCTCAGTGTTCTCAAAGAACTAGCTTTGTTTGCATGCGTGATGATAGAGTCTGTGGATGAATCATTTCCTGCTTACATCTTCAGGAAATCTGAATGATTGTTCTCGACTATATGTACCCATGTAATAAGTTCAACTCAATGTTACACTGCATCCCATGAATGTTTCATTCTAAAATATCCTGATATAGCTACTCTGCTCTCAGCATTTACCTCAATGGATTGTCCTCAGTAACAAAATGTGAAGCAACAAAAATCTCTTGACATAATGTCCTTTTGTACACCAGACTGGATAGAAAAACATGAGTGGCCAAAATACGATAATCGTTACTTATAATTCCCCTTCACATGTATTGAATCACACAATTACATGAATCACTTAACTTAGGGATAGGAGTCCCGTCAACGGGACAGTTGTAAATCATGCAGAGCCGTATGTCACAATCGCAGATTTTAGAGAAACAACAAATGTCGGTACATATAAGTGTCTTATATCAGCTGAAAGCTTCAATTCTTGTTAATATAACTGCACTGTCCAATTCACAGTAGCTATTACTGTGAAAAAATGCCATGCTATTGTTTGAGGAGAGCTCCTAACAACAAAACACTTTTTTCACCACGATAGGTTTGATAAATTCACCTCTGAAGGTGAAATGTGTACTTACATTCTGAAATGTTGCTCTGATTTATCATCCAAAGGATCCCAGAGATAGCATGAAGTGTTGTTTTGTTAGATAAAATCATTTTTCATATCCTTAAAAGGTCCATATAGCATGCACGATCGATTTTGTATTTCCACTCGTTCAATTTGCAAAGAAAGGAATCCGTGAAAATCTAACCCTAAATGTTGTTTCAACCAGTCAAATTATTTTCAAAGTGTTGATAAGCGAACACCCCAAGAGTGTTGGGTTCCTAATACCATGCAAATTCTGACTTAAATGAACACTTTATCAGAGGTGATGCTGTTACACTTTCTCAGTGTTAGGGAACTAACACCTATGGTGTTACAGTAACTTGTTTTGGGCTGTTGTCTTAACATTGAGGGGTTTAAAGCCTCATTTACATATTTATTTCCTAGGGTGCCTTTTGAGTGAATTTTAGAGGTACCAGCACCACCCATGACTGTGTTTGCTAGTGACATAGTCATTATTGTTGCATTTGAAGGCTTTTAGTCCTGTAGCCTTCACCAAGTGAGTGAATATTTTATATCATAAACATTTTATGATTTATGACAATGCATTACTATTTTTGACACTACCATACTTGGGCAGCCTAGTTTTACCATAACACAGTGGTCTGAAACTCACGTTATGCTGGCTTGCAAAGTGATATATAATTCATATTGGAATCCAGCCAGAGTTAGGATATCCAGCAATTGGAACTTTTAATCACCCCAACTGCACTCAGAATGACTGCCAATGTAGGGTAGATTGATAAATCTTAATTTCCATCCCACTGGTTTGAACCCCCACTCGAGTCAACACTCAGATATAACACTCACAACACTTTTTACCTCAAGACTGGGTTTTAACACCCCAAATTTGCTGTGTATTCTTTGAGTTCCTTCCCTGACATTGGAAGACTATTTTTTGCCAAACTGCACGTTCCTTTAGAGATTATGAAAGGGGAGTTCTGAGGGGAGTCCCCACTAACATTTCCACTTGAGAATCCCTCTACCAGCTAAAGTGAAGGGTGTGCTGTTGGCAGCGTGGTTAGAATTGCTCCTATCCAGCAGGGCCTCTTCCTTTCTTTCTCTTAACTGCCTGCTGAGGAGAAAAAATCAATTTGGCTGGACAGTGAGAGGTCTGCAAAAAGGCAAAGGAAGATGTTAGAGTAGAGAGAGCCTCACCCCGACTGGCCTCCCTCTCCTTTTGATCCGTCCCTCTCCATGAAGCCTGTCCTACAAAGCTGGGGCTTCTGTGTGTACCACAATGCTCTGCTCCGCACAGGCTGAACATGGCTGGACTGTCTGGGCCAGCCTGGTCTCATAGACTAGAGGTAACATAGTAAATATAAATCCGGGACACTCAAATTAGTGTGATACATTCAGACCCCTTGAATTTTTGTTTAAGTTACAGCCTTATTCTAAAAATGGATTAAATACATTTTTTACCTCATCAATCTACACACAATATCCCATAATGACAAAGCAAAAACAGGTTTTTAGAAATGTTTCCAATGTTTCCAAGCAATACCTTATTGACATAAGTATTCAGACCCTTTGCTATGAGACTCGAAATTGAGCTCAGGTGCATCCTGTTTCCATTGATCATCCCTGAGATGTTGCTCCAACTTTATTGGAGTACACCTGTGGTAAATTCAATTGATTGGACATGATTTGGAAAGGCACACAACCGTCTATATAAGGGAGCTGGCCACCTTGCCAAACTGAGCAATCGGGGGTGATTGTTCAAATATTTTCATAACATATAATATGAATTGTAAATTGTAACACATCATTTCTAATGGGTCATGGACATCCCCAAATTAATACATATCATTCTAAATGGATTGGCTAGATTTACATACAGAATAATACGAAATGCTCTGAGACCAGGTTGCAGCTTTGGACTAATTATTAGCCAGAGAACATACTTTGTGTAGATATCTTTAGACGTCTCTGTTAAATGTTTCTCAGTTTCTGAGGCAACCACTGCTAGAACATTGAGCCATTAAAGGTGAATTCCATACCATATCTTAATGCTAATTGCTTTGAACTATTTTAATACTTTTAAATATTAATAGAATTCAGAGCATTAACACGGCCAGGCTGTCTTTTTCACCATTCTAAACATCATTAGGAGGTAGATACGGCATAGTATCTCTAACAGTGTGGAATTGGAATAATTGAGATGTCATAGAAGTAATTGCAACGTTACCATTTAGGTAATTACCATGTTATTACACAGGTATAAGAGCAACAATAGAAACTATTACTATGGCTTTTCAATGACATGAGAGCTATTTGAGGGCCTGTAGTCTCAATCCACTGTGGTTTTCCCATCTTAAAACCAAAACAGTCTGTGCTTCGTATGTGTAAGCCAGATATCTAGTATTTGAGCATTAAAAAAACACTTCCCACCAACCATCGGCACACTGATGCTTTTTATATCAAAACTAGAAACCTATTACCTCAGACCTCCGTTACTAAATCAGTAACTTAACAGAATGGTCACAGGATGGTTTTGAAGGTCAGACAAATCACTCAGACCCAAAGCTGATAGATCACATTGCCATTCATAATGTATCAGTATACTGTAACCGTCATCTCCATCTGATAGTGAATGGAAATCTGATGGCAGTGTCATCTCCAGGGATCAATGTTCCTTTTACAGCATGGAGACATTGAACAGGGTCCATCCATTACCCCGTTTTCTCCCCAACTTCGTGGTATCCAATTGTTTAGTAGCTACTATCTTGTCTCATCGCTACAACTCCCGTACGGGCTCAGGAGAGACGAAGGTTGAAAGTCATGCGTCCTCCAATGCCCAACCCAACCAAGCCGCACTGCTTCTTAACACAGCGCCATCCAACCCGGAAGCCAGCCGCGCCAATGTGTCGGAGGAAACACCGTGCACCTAGCAACCTTGGTTAGCGCGCACTGTGCCCGGCCCACCACAGGAGTCGCTGGTGCGCGATGAGACAAGGATATCCCTACCGGCCAACCCCTCCCTAACCCGGGCGACGCTAGGCCAATTGTGCGTCGCCCCAGGGACCTCCCGGTCGTGGCCGGTTACGATAGAGCCTGGGCGCGAACCCAGGGTCTCTGGTGGCACAACTGGCGCTGCAGTACAGCGCCCTTAACCACTGCGCCACCCGGGAGGCCCACGAACGCGACTTCTTGATCAACATTTACCAATCTCTGTCTCTGGATACCATTATTTTAGGAATATCCTTTTCCCAACATATTCTTTTTGGCGAGCATTAAAGAGATGATTTGTAGAGGGATGATTTGCAGGAACATTTTGCTGCAAATCACTTCACCGTAGGAAATGTGCTCTTGTCAAATTGCAGTGTGACATTTACTGGGGCTTGTTAAAAAAGGTGAGTGCTCTCTTCCTGGTCTGGGAAGTAATGAGGAGCTTGTGCTGCGGTCGAACGAGAAGGAGGAATTCCTCTGCTCGCTGGTTTGATTTCCTCTCCACGATTCAGAAGATTGACATTCATTGCCACCAGCACTGTAGAGAGGCAGAGTTAATCATATTTAGATAAGGGTTTCAATCAGCAAAAACAATGTATTTTTATGGGTATTCTCTCTACCCATAGCCATACAGTGGTAAATGTTCCACGACTTTTACCAAGTTTTCCTCTTTTCTGAAATATTTTAAATATTTTATGAACGATTTTCCCTCACCAGCACAGATGACTGTATGTCAAAACAACCAAGCAAATGTGAGTCACAGCACTCATGCCTATTATATTTTCTCTCAATTACCGATCGCTGATCATATAACGGAATTACTTAAACGCAGATCCAGAACACCAGTAACATCATGTCACCCTTAAATCACTCAGCTTATCCTCTTCCTCAACCAATTTCAATTCATCAAAGCCTTTGCTGTTTCCTTTTCAGAACTTCATTTAGTGACAAATGAGTCATTCATTATGGAAGCCATCCATCTGAGTAACTGCATTGGGGTTCACTTCCTCCTGGTAGTCCTGTAGATCATCACAGCCTTCATTAGAGGGCCATGCTGCAGACACAGGAATCTGATGATCTGGAATGAGTTCTTAGGATAATAAATGGTCCTGTAATGTGTTTGACCATGGAGCGACCTTGGAGTCCTTGGATTCCGGCTTTCGAAGAGGTGTTTTTGCCGCACATCTTAAAGATATGTGTCCGTGCAAACAAGATTGACACATGGGGTGAGGTGGTCTCTCTGGGTTTTGCGTTTAAGTGTCTCTGTGAGCTTGTGTACGTTAGCTTTTGTCCACAACCATGCCATTTTCATCTGCACAAAACTGCTCATGTGGCCAGTTTTTCAGTGGCATCTGGTAATAGCAAATGTGTGGGGCTAAAGCTTAATTTGACAGCCTCACCATGAATTATGTATGGCTTCCATGGTGCACTCTGTGGAGCAACATGGAGTAATTGTCATGAACTCCCACTGTCCCCCAACCATGTCCCGCCTGCCCAGCTGATTGGTTGGGAGGTGGGAGTGACAGGGATGCTGCTTTCAGAGATCCCCTCGCCTGTAGAGAACACCAAACAACAACCAGCGTGGTCGATCTCTCCCCGGGTGAGATGAAAAATCCTAGATGCCCTGTTGTCAGTTTGTTATTTCTGTAATGGGTGAAATATGATGTGGACCAATGTAGTCAACACTGACACAGCATCAAAGTTAGTTCAAGGTTTTTGATAGTCCCCTCAAAAATTACTACACAGTTACCATTGGTCCCTGCTGTGTGAAACTTGGTCCAAAGCAACAGCATGGCAGTGTGAGGGTTTCAAAACGCAATGATAACTCATGGAAAGCGAAAACAGCTTCTTGTTGCTTATACCACAAAACATTCTCCATCAGTCTCACATGTGTGTATATGTTTCAGCAAGATACTCCGCACCAACAAGATTGAAACACTGGACGAAATGGTTGACTCGCGCCGTAGTGTTTTGCTGAGCTTTGGGATCAGGGCTAAAAGCCACCTGGCAGTGTTTAACATGTCTGTGACCCTTCACAGGAGCTATTGTTGAGCTCAGAGAGGTGAGGATCCCTGCCGAAGGACTGATATGATGAACGGAGGAGCTTTAATGGAGGCCTAATCCGGGCTACTCCATGCCCAGCGTGGGGTCCGCAGGCTCCGTGTTATCTGGTGTTCCCTCCCAACGTCTGACACCCCGTCCACCATTTCATTTCCTTGGCCTCATCTAGGGCCAAGATAATGGAGCGCTGTGGGACGCCTGCCACTCAACTAGGTGCCTTGGCTCTAACTTCCTGCATGAAATGGTTTCTTCGATCACTCAAAACTGTGATACACTCTTGTCCCATTGGTAATTGACTCTATTTCTCTCAGACTTTTTGTCTCTCACTGTCAGTTTTCCTGTTTTTCAATTCTCTGCGGTTCATTTTGAAAGCCTGTCACTGTTTCTTTCCACCTCCACTTGATACGTTTTTTGGGTAGTTTTCATTTTAAGCTGCCAATTACACTTTGTCTGCTAACCTACCATGGAAATTATACCAACACTTTATAGTATACATTTTTTCAGAAAGTTTTGGGGTTGTGGAAAGGTTGTAGAAAAATTGGTCTGTTGCAATTGGGACTTACTTTGTGCATGTAGGTTATTGTCTACTGAATTGTTTGTAATGGCTTTCTTGGGCATCTAGAGTGATCTTTTCCTATGGAGATCATTATTTTGCAGTTATATCAGCATCACTGTTGCACCATACACAACATCACAATTGGCTCTAATTGATTCCCCTCTGGCACACCCAGGTAGTTCTCACTCATATCACGAGTGTGTGTGTGTGTTCTCCCAGAATCCTGGCACAGATACCCACTTCCCTATATTTGGCACCTGCTGTTAGGCAAGAGTAAGCTTGTCCCAAAGTCTGTCCTGGGAGGCTGAGGTCATAAGAGCTGTGCTCTATTTGTCCAAACATCACTTCCTCAGACCAAGGCCCAGGGTGTGTGCGTTATCCCTCATCTCTTTTCATTGAAGATACTTCAGTAAAGTAGACTGAAGATCAGGCTGTGATTTGTTGTGCCAGAATACACTTGTCATCTGTCTTCTGTTTGTGTTCATGGATGCTCATTATAAATATGTCAACAAGTCAGTCCAAGTCAGCTTGTGATTTAGGCAAGTACCCTGCAGAGGATTGGAATTTCCCGAAAAAAATCCTCAGCCTGCATGTTCTCGTTTCTTCAAAGGTCCAGAAATACAAATATTCTCTACGGCTAATAATGACATGTAAAAATATTAGTTTTTATGCTGGACTAATTGTCATTGTGAGAGTTTGGGACTATAAGGTTCTATCTGCAAAAATATGGTTCTGAGATAATTGGCTTTAAAGTTCCAAAGCCTCATTGGTTTGAATGTTGTCAGCTATTTTATCTTGTATTCTTTTGAACTTAACAACATGAATCGGGGAATTTAGAATACTTACTAGGTAGAGAAAACTGAACAAAACAAGACTATGTCAATAACTACATTTTTATAAAAATGCAGGTAGAACAGTTTTATGGTCCCAGGCTCTCGATTAGATAATGTCATGGCTTTCAATTTTGATCGCTTCGGGATGATGGGAATCTTACTGTGATAGGCAGTTATCCATCTATGCCTTATATTGTTAGTATTATAAATCATTGTAACTCTTCTCTCAGTTCGGGGCATGATGCATTCACTAAAAGCAATTACACGGAATTGCAATTCGGCAAAATGAAACAAAATCACGTCCAGTTAAACATTAGGCAGCAACCTCATATTTAATGACTTCTGAAGCGCTTAAGATTTCACATAACGGTGGGCCATTCTTCTGCCGTCTGGAGTTACATAATGCTGGGAAACACTGAGTACATAAAAACAAGGAAAATCCCCAGGACAAGGAAAACTGCAAGAAAATAATTTGAGTTTAGGAAACAAATGCTGCTCCTTCAGTATACTTTAGCCTGAGTTATTGGCAACTTTTAAAGATGCATCTGTCACTGATGTTCTTTATCTTTTTCTTCCAACAGCTGAGATGTACTGAGGGAAAGGTTTAAACAGGACATTTCTTCAGGAGCTGTTCTCAGGTATTCCTCAGTCATTCATTCATTACTCAGGCATACTTCAAGTTGAAAAGATTGTTTAACTGCACCATTTCATGTGAGGAACCAATGTTTTAAAGTTGCCAGGGATCTCTCCTTTTTCTGTGTCCCTCTGTGTCTTCCTCCCGCTCTTGATCTCTTGCAGTCACGTGTTATCTGAAACCGTGCTCCACCGGGCAGCGGCGATAAAGAAAAGGTCTGGGCGGCTGTTGGCGGACCTCTACAAACTCTGAGTAATAAAGGCCACCCCTGCTCTGCCGGAACAACTGAGCTCTGCTAGATTACAGCAGGGGTTGACTGCAATAGGGTTCTGCTGCTTTTCTGTGTAGACAGATGCTGTGCATTTCAAGCTACATGAAGCCATACAGATTATGTTAGAAGAGATGAAAAAACAGGAAGATAACTCTAACCTTCATCACATCAAAATGTCTCAAAACCTCTGTGCAATGGCAGTTAGATTATATTCAAACTGTGAAATAACCTCCTAAAGTTAGATTATACATGGAACAGGTAAGAGGAGAAGGTCGGCTAAAATGTGAATAGGTAGTGATGCAAGTTGTGGGGAGAATTCTATTCATCATTCATATGCTGTACTGTAGGCAAAGGTCACAGGCATGCAACTGCAATTCGTTTTAAATGCCAAAACTGCTATTTCCTCAAATGTTTCCCTCTCCTTTTTCCAAAGTATGGGAACCTCTGTTTTTGCTCCTTGTTAGTATGTCAGGTTGGATATTAACAGTGATACAGTGGCTTGTGAAAGCATTCACCAATTACAGATGCAAGTCTCTTGGGGTATGTCTCTATAAGCTTTGCACATCTAGCCACTGGGATTTTTGCCCATTCTTCAAGGAAAAACTGCTCCAGGTCCATCAAGTTGGATGGGTTCCGCTGGTGTACAGCAATCTTTAAGTCATGCTACAGATTCTCAAGTGGATTGAGGTCTGGGATTTGACTAGGCCATTCCAAGACATTTAAATGTTTCCCCTTAAACCACTCAAGTGTTGCTTTAGCAGTATGCTTAGGGTCCTTGTCCTGCTGGAAGGGGAACCTCAGTCCCAGTATCAAATCTCTGGAAGACTGAAACAGGTTTCCCTCAAGAATTTCCCTGTGCACAGCGCCATCCATCATTCCTTCAATTCTGACCAGTTTCCTAGTCCCTACCCATGAAAAACATCCCCACAGCATGATGTTGCCACCACCATGCTTCACTGTGGGATGGTGTTCTCGGGGTGATGTTCTCGGGGTGATGAGAGGTGTTGGGTTTGCTCTATACATAGCGTTTTCCTTGATGGCCAATAAGCTCAATTTTAGTCTCATCTGACCAGAGTACCTTCTTCCATATGTTTTGGAAGTCTCCCACATGCCTTTTGGTGAACTCCGGACGTGTTTCCTTATTCTTTTCTTTAAGCAAGGGCTTTTTTCTGGACACTCTTCCATAAAGCCCAGCAGTGTAGAGTGTATGGCTTAAAGTGGTCCTATGGACAGACACTCCAATCTCCGCTGTGGAGCTTTGCAGCTCCTTCAGGGTTATCTTTAGTCTCTTTGTTGCCTCTCTGATTAATTCCCTCCTTTCCTGGTCTGTGAGTTTTGGTGGGCAACCCTCTCTTGGCAGGTTTGCTGTGGTGCCATATTCTTTACATTTTTAAATAATGGATTTAATGTGCTCCTTGGGATGTTCAAAGTTTCGGATATTTTTTATAACCCAACCCTGATCTGTACTTCTCCACAACTTTGTCCCTGATGTGCTTGGAGAGCTCCTTGGTCTTCATGGTGCCGCTTGCTTGGTGGTGCCCCTTGCTTAGTGGTGTTGCAGACTCGGGGGCCTTTCAGAACAGGTGTATATATACTGAGATGATGTGACACTTAGATTGCACACAGGTGGACTTTGTTTAATTAATTATGTGACTTATGGAGGTACTTGGTTGCACCAGATCTTATTTAGGGGCTTCATAGCAAAGGGGTGAATATATATGCACGCACCACTTTTCCGTAAAAAAAAAATATATACTTTTTTGAAACAAGTTATTTTTAAAATTTCACTTCACCAATTTGGAATAGTGTATGTCGAGTACATGAAATCCAAATAAAAATCCATTTAAATTACAGGTTGTAATACAACAAAATAGGAAAAAGCCATGGGGGATTAACACTTTTGCAAGGCACTGTATCGTAATGTGAGGTTCTCACATGTCACAACTCATGTTCCACTTGAAGAAGTGGAGGTGGGAAAGGTGAGGGGAGGATGTGTTACAGCACTGTTTCTTCTCCACTGCGGGAGGATCGCTCACAGCATCCATTAGTCATGTCAAAAAAGAGGGGGAAAAGTGAGAGAGCACTCACAAGTAGTACATCTCTCAAATGTCAAGCCTGTCATTTGAGAGAAGGAAATCTTCACCTCATCAAATTACATCTGGGTTTCCTGAGCTCCCAACAGAAATGGGTTTTTGCCTACAGAGTGATAGTGTCACTGGTGGGGCTCATCGTTATTGTTTCACATGATGAAGACGAAATTGCAGGGTTGTGGTGGCGCAGTCTTGGTCGACACACACATAGATGATGGGCTGCTTGTTCCAGGAGAGAGTGTGCGTTTGAGTACATGTCACTGAATGGGGTGGTACGTAAACTTCATTAATGATTAATGATGGGAGAAATTGAGTTTTTTGTGTGTAACAGATGGAACTGGTTTCAGATTAACTGTTACTATATAGACTTACTATATATTACTATATATAATATATTAGGGACTGTTGTATTTCCTTTCCTCACTGCAGAGCTTAAGAAAAATCCTGCCTGCTGTCTGACTGTAGAGTTGGCTACTCCATTGCAATGTCAACAATGATGTAATTCAACCCATGAACAGAGCTATGAAGATATAGTAAGGTTTATATGCAGCTGAAAGCAGAATTACAGTAAACGGACAAACATTTAATTAAAATAAGTAGATATAGATAAGGGGGAAATGTAGAGTTGATTGAAGCAGTTCGGGACTGGAGTGAATGGCGCATCATTGATCTTTGAGCAGAGACATGTCCTGCCTTATTAAAATGTATAATTTGTTTGAACCCTGTTGCGTTTGCCTACACTTCACACTGCCCACTCAACTCACCTGTCACTTTCCCATCCTGTGACCGTGCAATCTTTGTGAGCCTGCTCAGCACTGTGTCTACTTGATATTCACCGCCTTCTACATTGAGCTGCGTGGTACTGTACCTTGCATGGATCGCACTGCTTTAAATGTGTTTACTTTTTGGGTTACTAATGAGACAATCATTACTTCATTTGCATGTATCATTTGGCTGTTGCTGCGATTGAGGTCTTTTAGTGAATGTAGTGCTAATGTGAACTGTTTGTTGGTGCCCATGGCTAAGGAAGAGCAGTAGTAACACTATTATGGGTCCTCCCAATCATTAAACAGTTGAATCTGTGCAATGATTAGCTTCTGCACAAAGTTTATTTCAAGCGTCCGTGTTGATTTCCCAAATACACATTTAGTGGAAATGGCTAAATTAAGCGACTGAAAGTGAACTCATTTAGCTCAGTAATGAGAAGCAATGTACTGCCACCTGATAAAACATCCTTTCTGTCCATACCCGCACTGCCAAGCAGCAATCACACCTCATTAAAGGTCTATTTCCCACTGAAACATTAGTGCAAATGTTTTCATTCACTTTACAATGAGCCTTGGGATGGTCTGCATCATCCCAACCCAAGATTAATGGATTAATCCCAATCGCGTTGTGTTCTATGAAAGTCTCAGAGCCTACTAGCATCATTCATAGAACTAATTAGTGGGAAATATGCTAGATTTAAGCATGACAGGAGATGCCTGTCTCTGGAATGACTATACATGATGGAAACGAAGCTGTGCAATTTCAAGAGATTCAAGTTGTACATCTCTAACGGAATACAATCCAATTACAGAAGCCTCCTCTGACTAACTTTGTTTATGAATTGAATCATCAGACAATCAAATTAGCCGCTACTAACAGCGTTGGTCTATATCAGCAGAGGATTTGAGACAGCTAGATCTTATCTCTCCTCTCCTCTTCTTTTGTTTCCCTCCTCTCTTTCCCCAACCTAAAGATAATCACAAGTGTTTATCAGCAGCTCTGGAAATGGGTTTCGTCTCATTCACAGATATTGTGGGTCGATGACCTTTTGCTTAAGGTAGCTTAAATGGGTGAATTTCACAGCCTGGCGCTTTAGGGTAAGTGGTTGAGAAAACGCTTTTCAGACGTTTAGTCTTGGCGATGCTGAGGGCAGATTGTATGCAGAGAGGAGGTGGATGGGGTGTTAAAACACATTAGTGGTGAGATGTAACATAAAGACAAACAGTATTGTCTAGACAGGGAGTCAACACTTAACAACTGTTGTGTACATCTATGCTACTGCAGGCCACTATTGGTCATTTAAATACATCAAGAATCTACATGTTTGGTAGTTTAATTTCTTTCAGCACTATTTTGTGTTCTTTGGACAACAATGAGACTCAAATGATTGATTATGATTTGCACAATATAATGTTCATAGTAATGGTGTGCTGGATTATGATTGATATTCACAGGGATTTGTTGGGACAAATTTGTTTAGCCCGATTTCGGCTTGTGTTTGCTACTCACAAGGACATCTTGCATGTGGAATGTTGAGCAGATTAAACCAAAATCAAACTGGATTACTGTCAGGGAAACTGAGATTAGAGAACCCCTGAGAAAGCTTCCTGCCTGATATGTCATCCACAGCTCTGTTGACAGTCATGCATCCTGAAGGTGAGATCAATGGATCCAGAGGTCTTTTTCTCTCGTCCTCTGACGGATGGTCGGTCAAATCTGTTCCCAGGGGGAAGGTATCAGTGCACGTCCTGTACAGGTGATTCTCAGAGTAGCAACACGAGAGGATCCTTGGCTCTGAATCTGGACACGCTAGAAGGAGACAGAGCAACATTCCAGAAGGCTGGATTCTTAAAGGCCAGGAGATGCAGGAATTTCCACCAGAGGCAGTGCTAATGATCTAATAGCTCAGTGTTCAACACACCCTGGAAAGATTCTCTGATAGGGCCTGTGGTCAAGCCCGAATCTGATGCATGTCCTAAATTGTAATAAGGGAATCAGCTCATTTTCCATGTCTACCCACCTACTTTCCCCACATTGCTGAACCCACCACCAGGTGGATTTTGCATACGCTTTCTGCCTCCAGGGCAAAAAGCCAAAGGCATTGTGGAGGAACGGATACCGGGAAGGCCGAGGGTAGCACAACAATCTTGGTATAAAAGTTTAATGAGCTCCACCATTTGACACAGTGATTCTTCATCGGGGGCTAGTCTGGCGAGCAAGGCCAGAAGCCATATGTAGATGAGGCTCTCTGAGCATGGGGTGGCTGGGGGGGGGGCATGGGGAGCAGCCGGCCAGTGCTGTCGGGGATCAGTCGGGTGATGAAACGGCGCGTCTCCTTCTAATGCGACGGGAGAGATAGGTGAGGTGCTGCTCAAAGAGGGGTGAAAAGCGAGGCGATTTGTCCTCCTGTCAGGTCCTGTCTGGCCCCACAGCATCACGTTCATTGGTCTGGACAGTGGAGTCTGTGGAAAGGTTTAGTTTAATATGAAAAGGTGCCATGGTATGCCTATTAATTCACCTCCAGCATGCTGCGGGGCTAACACTATCACAGATGCACCTCTTTGAGTCAATGCCCATAAGACCAAGACTGGCAAAACAATTAACACTCTCATCAAACACATATAAAATAGGAAAATATAATTGAAGGATATATTAATGAATCACTGTTCCGTGTGGATTCCACCTGTCTCCGTTTACACAGTACATAGAGAGAGACAGGTTCTTCGTTAAATAAGGTCCATTCTCTGTGGAGTTCTTTCTGACTGGCCTTCTTGACATCCCTGACACACTAGCATTATTCCTGATGCACCGATCGTTAGTCTCCTCATGCTCTTCAACAATGACAAACTCTAAGGACATAGAGGCAGTAAAGTGGTCAATAAAGTCCTCTATTAACCCATTGACCTCCTCTTCCCATAACTGTTTTGAAATGTGGCTGTGGGACATAAGACACTGCCACGCACGCACTGGCACACACACAGACAGACAGATTATAATAACTAAATTGGACCACTTTGAAAGAAGATCATCATCTTAATGAGATAGCGGAGTAAAGTACAATGATACAGAGACTTTGCATCACAAAGCTTTGACTGTCCACGCGAGCAGCACCTCTCCTTCTCACTGCCTGCCTGCCTCTTTCTGCTGTCGGACTTCTGAGGGACCACTTCGACAGTGCTTGTTTATGGCGTGAGATCCAGCTTTAACATGCTGGGTGATTAGCGACTTGGTTGCGGTTCCCTCCACAGTTCCCTGTCTGTATTTCAGACCTCACTGGCTGTTCTCCTCTGTTCTGTTCTGCCATTCAGCTCTGCCCTGCCTCATCACGACTCAAACAACTCCCTGTCTTTCTTCATTTCTTCAAGTCATCTCCCTCGTGTTTAAAAAAAATTAGTTTAAACAACGTCTAATTGGCATTCCATGTTTGATAGGTTGTCTCATTTCAATTGCAGGTAGTCACAAGGGGAATTACCAAATATTCCTTCGTCGTTCAGCGTGTCATTGAACATTTTGAGTGGATGATGAGAAGGATATAAATAAAGAGGCCATGTTGTAATTAGTCTGGTTTTACATGTTCACCCCACTACCATCTAGAAGGCAGAGACCGTACAGGTGCATCAAAGCTGGGTCCGAGAGACAGAAGCACTTTTTCAATCTCCAGGTCATCCCTGTTAAATTGCCACTACTAACCGGCCTCCTCCCAGTACCCTTCTTTGAACTTAGTCACTGTTACTAGTAGGCTACCACCCGGTACTCTACCCTATACCTTACATACTGTTTTACCCACTTCATACGTATATACGGGATTCTAGTCAAAACTCATGCTATATAACTACTGCTGTACACACCTTTTCTATTCATATACTGTCCATACTGTCTATACACACCATCAAATACTGTACCAGTCAACAGTTTGGACACACCTACTCATTCAAGGGTTTTTATTTATATATATGTTTTACTATTTTATACATTGTAGAATAATAGTGAAGACATCAAAATAACACATGGAATCATGTGATCAGCAAACAAAAGTGTTACACAAATCAAAATATATTTATATTTGAGATTCTTCAAAGTAGCCACCCTTTGCCTTGATGACAGCTTTGCACACTCTTGGCATTCTCCCAACCAGCTTCATGAGGTAGTCACCTGAAATGCTTTTCCAACGGTCTTAAAGGAGTTCCCACATATGCTGAGCACTTGTTGGCTGCTTTTTCTTCACTCTGGGGTCCAACTCATCCCAAACCATCTCAATTGGGTTGAGGTCGGGTGACTGTGGAGGCTAGGTCATCTGATGCAGCACTCCATCACTCTCCTTCTTGGTCAAATAGCCCTTACACAGCCTGGACGTGTGTTTTGTGTCATTGTCATGTTGGGGGAAAAAAATGATAGTCCCACTAAGCGCAAACCAGATGGGATGGCGTATCACTGCAGAATGCAGTGGTAGCCATGGTGGTTATGTGCGCCTTGAATTCTAAATAAATCACTGACAGTGTCACCAGCAAAGCACCCCACACCATCACACCTCCTTCATGCTTCACGGTGGGAACCACCGATGCAGAGATAATCCGCTCACCTACTCTGCTTCTCACAAAGACACGGCAGTCGGAACCAAAAATTTCAAATTTTGTCTCATCAGGACAAAGGACAGATTTCCATGGGTCTAATGTCCATTGCTTGTGTTTCTTGGCCCAAGCAAGTCTCTTCTTCTTATTGGTGTTCTTTAGTAATGGTTTCTTTGCAGAAATTCGACCATGAAAGCCTGATTCACGCAGTTTCCTCTGAACAGTTGATGTTGAAATGTGTGTGTTACTTGAACTCTGATGCATTTATTTTGGGCCACAATCTTAGGTGCAGTTAACTCTAATGAACTTATCTTTTGCAGCAGAGGAAACTCTGGGTCTTCCTTTCCTGTGGCAGTCTTCATGAGAGCCAGTTTCATCATAGCGCTTGATGGTTTTTGCAGGTGCACTTGAAGAAACTTTCAAAGTTCTTGAAAATTTCTAGATTGACTGACCTTCATGTCTTAAAGTAATGATGGACTGTCATTTCTTTTGCTTATTTGAGTTGTTATTACCATAATATGGGCAATTTTTTACCAAATAGGGCAATTTTCTGTGTGCCACCCCTACCTTGTCACAACACAACTGATTGGCTTAAACACATTAAGAATGAAAGAAATTCCACAAATGAACTTTTAAAAAGGGACACCTGTTAATTGAATTGCATTCCAAGTGACTACCTCATGAAGCTAGTTGAGAGAATGCCAAGAGTGTGCAAAGCTGTCATCGAGGCAAAGAGTGTCTACTTTGAAGAATCTCAAATCTAAAATATTTTTTGATTTGTTTAACAGTTTTTTGGTTGCTCCAGGATTCCATATGTGTTATGTAATATATATATATATAACACCATAACATATATAACTATATGTAATATAGTTTGATGTCTTCGCTATTATTCTACAATCTAGAAAATAGTAAAAATTAATGAGTAGGAGTGTCCAAACTTTTGACTGGTACTGTATATATATATGCAGTATACATGTTCATGTTCGTTTTTGGATTTATGTGTATTGATTTGTGTTGTTAGGTATTACTGCACTGTTGGAGCTAGAAACATAAGCATTTAGCTTCACCTGTGATAACGTCTTCAAAATATGTGTATGTGACCAAAACATTTTTGGGGAAGGGTATTCTTATTTGATGTGGTATATCAATAGATGAATTTAATCAGACATTTTTTGGAGAGTTTTTAGAAACATAAAGAGAGAACCCCATTCTTTATAACCACATACAAATTTAAGCCTGGAATGGGAAAAAGTTATTCAAAACAAACTTCATACAAGCTTATTTTATTTTTAATGAGAAGCTTACTCCTGCGTGAATCAGCTTCCCAGACAGAATTAGTGCTTTAAGACATTGTTTGATAAAGTTATAATGAATATTACCTGATTACACCCACGGCGTGAATCTCGCCGAAGACATGGATGTCAATTAAGGCAGCCCCCCGCACCTCTCTGTTTCAGAGGGGTTGGGTTAAATGCGGAAGACACATTTCAGTTGAATGTCTCCCCCTTTCCCTTACCCTTTAACTGAAATGTCTGTCCGTGTTGCCTTGAAAAGATTGAGAAAATCCAACAGAAATGTTGAAACAATTCATTTAAAATAAGAAGATTTTATACATTCATTTTAAATGACTACACTAGGAATAAAACTGTTTCAATTACACTCAGAGGCAATGCAGAACTCATTAGCTTAACCATAAGTAATTTGCATTATAATTCTTGTTATCTTTTAGGCCTGAGAATAAGCAGCGATACCCTCTGTCACCCCAACAACCAGGGGGAAATAAAAGGTTTTGCATGTAAATGCTCAAGCCCTAGGGCTCATCATAGCGAGACATAGGCATCAGTGTGAAAAACCTGATGGAAGCCAGCACAGTGGCAGTAGATAAGCTGGCTGCCAGCCAAATAGTATTTTATCCTCATGTTGAGGTAGCTAGGAGCAAAGAGGGCAGGCCCAGCTCCACGAGAGGGCAAAAGGGGGCTTAGCCCCGTCAGTTGAAACTTGTGCCCCCTCAGTTTCAGTTTAATATCCCTATATAAAAATACCCAACAAGTTCAAATGATTAATTGACAGGTTGGCGCTGTGCTGTATAAGCATCATGGATAGAGGCGCACCACTGTGGAGTTTGTGTGTGTTTGTGTTTAGGAGGGCTATGGAAAGCCACTGGGCTGCTCATCTGTGATTTATAAGGATGGGGTCAAGTTTACAGTGGAAGCTGCTTCACTCAACTCAGCCTTACGCCCCACCACTACAGAGTTTAGTTCGCTTCTTAGCTAGATGTAAAAGGCGTTTTAGTGTTATTATCCCATTTTGGTCTAATCAGCAAATTCATTTAATAGCAACTGGTTTATAGGAAGAGAGTGGCTGGAATACTCGGTTACTGCAGATGCTGCATTTTTTTGTTCCAATGTCGAAAGTTCTGTATTGGGTCCAATACTAAAGCAGCAACCTGATCGCACAGTTTCAGACAAGGCCTTCACCTAACTTGAAGCATACTATTGATAGAACCAAAGGATTTGCTAGGCACGCATCCAGCAAGGAGCATTTGAAATGCACTGCACTGAGGAAAGAAAAACAAGTTTGAAGTGCTATGGGAACTGAGGTGATAGGCAGCCGGCAAGAACTAATTTCCAACTTTGGGAAGCACAGACGACGCATGCTACGTCCAAGGAAATCTCCACTAATCCAACTGGCATTTGAGGGGCATCTTACAAACTTTTGGGGCGATTGGAATGACCGATTACTCAGGATTTTAACAGAGCATCAAGGAGGCTGCAACTCTTCTGAAAATGTCAGAAACAATCCAATCTTGGTGGCAAAGCCAGTGGTGTCATTTTCAGCACAAACCTAGTGTATGGAATAGCAACATTCGTTCTTTATAGGGAATAGGGTGCCATTAGAGACTGGGTCCACAGAAGTGTGTTGAAGTCTAATGTATCATATCACAACGTGTTGCTGAACTCACGAGCTGCATGATTCTCTGTGTTTGAAGCGGGCCTATAGGTCTGTTTATTCGTCGAGACAGCTGTGCTGCATCTCACTGTCGTAGGCTGTATGTTCTGGTTATTTGCATTTGCCTTTTGCTTACTGTGTTTGTTTACTGTTAATGTAACTAGCCTGAATATAGACCATGTTGTGTCTTTATCAATATGATAGTTTGTTTATAGGCCTATTGTAATGGCCCGTTGGTGGAAGAAGGTGAGGACCAAGATGCAGCGTGGTACATGTTCGTCGTTTTATTAAATAGAACTGAACACTAAATACAAAGTAACAAAAGGAACAACCGAAACAGCTCCGTCAGGTGCAAAACACACTAAACAGAAAATAACTACCCACAAAACTCAGGTGGGAAAAGATGACCTATGTATGGTTCTCAATCAGAGACAACGATAGACAGCTGCCTCTGATTGAGAACCACACCCGGCCAAACAACAAAGAAAAACAAAACATAGAAAATGAACATAGAATGCCCACCCTAGTCACACCCTGGCCTAACCAAAATAGAGAACAAAAGCCTCTCTATGGCCAGGGCGTGATACCTATAGTAGGCCTACAGCGGTTTTGTTCTGTTCACATTAATTTGTTCATATTCACAGTTGTGTCTGTATTCTAAGCCAAACTACTATTCAAGTATTTTTTGTTTCGCATGAATATCTAGGCTACTACTTTCACCATTTAGTTTGCATTATTTTGGTAAGACAACTGTGTGTACGGCTGCATTCCTATAGGCTGTTTGTAATAGGTGAATTACCCTATCTGACTGGTAGCCTACATTCATGACCAAAATGGCCTTTCTTTAGTGTGTAGAGCGTTATCCATTGTGCTTATACAGAGCAACGGAGACCTGTCACTTCAAAAGCACTCAATGGTCTCGGAGTCTCTGCAATTGAACTCCATGTTTATTTTGGGCATAGCGCGATATAAGCCGAATTCAATATATTTCCGATGCAAGAACCCACAAAAATGGTTCCCCCCCTCAACGATTTCCGCTTAGTCACTTTACCTGGTGACGGGTCTGAAGGAGGATTAACTGGCAGCCAGCAGCCTACCTCGAAAAGTCC
Source organism: Oncorhynchus tshawytscha (assembly GCF_018296145.1). NCBI lineage: Eukaryota > Metazoa > Chordata > Actinopteri > Salmoniformes > Salmonidae > Oncorhynchus > Oncorhynchus tshawytscha. Next base: position 59,044,982 of record NC_056440.1, read on the forward strand.
CCATCAGAGAGACAAGATGGTGTAAGAACATCGTTTGAATGTCAGCTCCTTCTTCATATTACCATTTGACCAAGAGCAAATGAAAAGTTTAAATAAATATTCAACCTCGAGGCATAGCTACAGATGAAAAAAAATGCTTCCTAGGTATACCCCCCGTGTTTTTGTGGGGTCCCGTGGATGTGGATTCCGAATACACCTGTAACAGTGAACGATTTCATCAACTCCACTGTCAAACATGACGTAGCTAAATGAACTGAGGTTTAGGTTCTGGAAATGCTTAACATGATCAATGTCATTCAATCTCTGACACCTTTAGACAATGAATGTGGATTAGATGAGAGAAAGAAAAGCAATTACTCCGGAACACTTGCATTCAAGGGTAATACCCAGAGACTTCCACCTATTATTCATCAAAGGCTCAGTTCTAATTGCAATTAGTGGCTTAACGCCTAGCTTCGCAGGGTCAGATCCAACTTTTAGTCTCTGACACGCATCCAGGATTTTCAGGAGGTTGAGTTTTTCATGCTAAACCACGACACACCCGGGAAAGTTTTTTTTGTAATGCATGTGATATTGCCTCCAACGCGCCCTAATTGGCTAAATTAACAATGGCCTCTTTTTCTCTCCTTGGTAGAGGAACAAATGAATTTGAATCGCCCTCTAAAGAATTGAATCACTCACCAGCCATCTTCGATAAAGCGCATATTATTTACACTCATTTTGTTCTAATTACAAAGTGACAAGGTCACCTTTGCACCCACAAAGCAGAGTTTAGTCCACGCTGTCCATCTACATTTCCACCAGCTAATCAATAGAGACAGGGGAAATCTGACCAGTTTCTCTTTGCTGCTGCTTACGCTTGTTAAGGTCACCTAGGCTGTAATGCACCAGACATCACAACAGTCATCTGTTGTTAAGAAAGAGAGAAACTCTTTGGTTTCAATGCAAATAATGCAATCCCACTGCAAAGGTCACCGACATGGGTCAAATATACTCCTTTCTTGGTTTATGGGCTGCCTATAAAATAGTTGATTTATTGAGTAGCTGCATTTCCCAATGCAACACTTTCCATCTTAGCGCGCCCATTTAGACATTGACTTCCCACAGAGAAGTGAATGTCGCACATGTTTTGTGCGAAAATTCATGTAACATTCATAAAATACTAGATTTTACTCTAACACGATTCCTATTCCTAGGAGCTTTTCGGATGTGCTTCATGCATGTGTTAAACGACATCAGAGGGCATAGGATCAAAGGAAATAGTTGCAATTATACAATTTTCTTTTTTACAATTCCAGCTCTGACAAATATGCACAACATCACTAAAGACACATACCATCATCAGAATGTAAACAATTAGCGACTAGATGATGAATAATGCTAATCCATAACAGTTGGTTAATCTAGCCATTCCTATAATGATGTCTATTAGCTTTTCACCTACTGCTAACATGACCCCTGTGACCCTGGAGCCAGGAGAGATCCAGGAGAGGGATTAGGACTGCTTCAGTTTCCTCTCTGGTGTTTTATCCTCTGTCAGTATCCTCTGTCAGTATCCTCTGTCATCCTGACTAAACCAGTAGGAGACTGATGATAAGACAAGTGACTGAGGATAGGAGGGATGGGTTTTGAGCACTGGGTATTATACATCAAAAATACTATCAAGTAAAACATTTGTTTTAAGATAAGTCATATTATGCAAACATGTGTTTGCATAATATGACTTATCACCATAATGTTGATGAGACTTGCTTTTTGGTTATTAGAGATGACATTAAATGTAATTGGACTTTTATCTACCTCAGCTTTAGGACTCATCAATTTAATATTTTACGGGCCCCCCGAGTGGCGCAAGGCAGCTGTGCTGAGATCCTGGTTCGAGTCCATGCTCTGTCGCAGCCGGCCGCGACTGGGAGACCCATGGGGCAGCGCACAATTGGCTCAGCATCGCCCGGGTTAGGGTTTGGCCGGCAGGGATGTTCTTGTCCCATCGCGCACTAGAGACTCCTGAGGCGGGCCGGGCACAATGCGCGCTGACACGGTCGCCAGGTGTACAGTGTTTCCTCCGACACATTGGTGCGGCAGGCTTCCGCGTTAAGCGGGCCTTGTGTCAAGAAGCAGTGGTGCTCAGAGGACACATGGCTCTTGACCTTCGCCTCTCCCGAGTCCGTACGGGAGTTGCAGCAATGGATACCAATTGGATACCATGAGAAAGCGGTAAACAAAAAAATCTTAATATTTTACATCAAACTTCTCCCTTAAATGTATATAATTTGAATACACTTTTAAACCCTTTACTCAAGCGCTTTGAAGTCATAGACACATAACAGCTTTGTGATGCTTCACACAACATTAATTTCAAAAGGTTTTTTAAACCTTAAATACAGAAGGGATTGTCCTATGCAGCTCTCTGTGTCATTATCATTCAGCCATAACAATAGTTCTTCTGATATATGGCATTAATGCATACGACAGTGGCAAGACTTTTCCCTTGCCCTGTAGAATAGGCCTTCTGTTCTACCAGCTGCAATAAGCATCATAACTCATAATCAAAGTCTTTTTGTTTAGAATTGTGATTTGATATCAACAAACCCTCAACTCGATCTACATTCAATCAAATGATCAAAATGTCCCCAGAGATATAGCACAGTGGACAGATTTTTGTACAGGCACTTAAGACAAAGGTAAGCCTCTTACACAAAAGTGTGAAAACTTGAGTCTGTCCTGCTCAAAATGTCAAACGAAAATAATGAAATAATGAAAGTGAAGTGCGAAGGCTCATACACAGTAATCTGGCCTCTCGGTGCCATATATCGCCAAGGTAATGTGACGGTTAGGAGAGAAAACAATGAGGCTGGGTGGCGGCTGTGGGTTATTGAGTATGAAGAGCAGCCAATGAAGCACTGAGTGCCGCCACAATGTCTCTAATGGCACACAGATGAGCCCCGGACTCTACGCAAGCCTCGCGTTCTAATCTGTCATCACTGGCCTGCACCTCCACCCCCCTCTATTGGCAGGGGGCTGTCAGCCAAGGCCCATGGGACATGACAGAAACACACCAATGACGATTCCATTCCAACACACTTCCACCTTGCCCCTCCTCCGCTCTCTAATGATGGATATCGTCATTCAGTTTTCACTTTCCACTGCAACTATCATAGTTCTCTTCCAATAAAAAGTACTCACTTAAAAGCGAAAGGGACATGACCACACGTGAACTCTCATGGTCCTGCCCTAGCCTGCACTGGCTGTAGATTAATAGTTTCCCTTTACTAACTTACTTAGGCCCACCGCTCCTTTGGAAGCATAGGTCATCGATGTTCTGTTCTGAGCAGCTCGTCCGCCCCATGCCGGTTGTCCTTGTATCTGACTCAAGCACCTGCCCATCCAGTTTTCTCTAGTTTCCCTTTAGCCTGCTTTTACCTTCAGTGCGAGTACCTCTCAGGCCTTGGGGCCTTGGAGATGCTGAGAGGGGCTTTTGAAGCTTGAGAAGATCCACGCCCTCTTGCCTGCTCCTATTAGGAGGTACATTTGAAACAGCATTTTAGGGACCATAGCACAGCCACGCCTCCATATGTCCTCTCTCTGTGTTAATAACGTGCTCACACTGCGTATGAATATTATGTAAAATTAGCTCAATTATATTTGACAGCTCATTACCATGCGCATTGACCAGGTTTCCCCTGTCTTTCCTCAGTAGTAATTCTTACCTTCTCCCGTCGCTCGAGGTGAATAATGATTAACATAATTATAGAGCACATTTTTTTGGGAAGAGGCATTTGCCAGTTTGTCTCTGTTCAGCCTTCTCTGTTCCCCTTTTAATGTAAATCCTTCATTTAGATGTGTATCAGAGGGTATTCAGGGGAGTTAGAGTGAAACAGTGCTCTATTAAGTTTGATACATTCAATTAAATAGATATTGCATACTGATTTTTCCCCCCACTAGTCATTAATAACCTTTTCCCAATGCGGTGATTGTGTGATTTGCCGCAGCACTTCAATTCCAAAGTTTCAAACTTTGTTATACTAGCTATGGCTTTTAGAATACTTCATGCTGGTTGTGGCCCATTTGTAGGGGGAATGAATCTGGAGTCTCAACTGGCCAGAGAGTATGAACTCGATGACTGGCTAGAAAAGCAGCAGAAGACAGAGCAACAGATTGAAGCATTATTATTGGTGTTACCATTCCATCTGGAGACATGTGATCGAACAGAGACAATCATACTTTCTCTACAAACCCCTAACAGCTGGAACATCTAACTGCTGGTTTGCAATCAACGCTTATAACATGAAAACCGGCAACTTGAGGCTGGGTTTTATCGGTTGTTTCCATCGTAATCTGATTTTCCAGCTGTCCTTTTACATTACCATTTACTTTGGAAAATCAAGGCCTCTGTCTGTTGACTGAAGATTGCAGCAAACGCATCTCTAAAAATGATGTGAAAAAAGTCAGCTGGATCGATTGGTACCCGTCATTGTCTTCTTTCGGAACCTAAGGCCATCACATAAAAATGATCCATGACACAGTAAATTGGTTCAAGTTGACCTTTGACACTGAAAAAGCGCTGGAGTCCTACGCGACAATGGATCTTTTTAACTGTGAGGGATTTGAACGTCACTACATCCAGGTCCGGTGTGTATCCATCCCTCACATGGACAGCACTGTCATTGGGCCAGATGAAGACTGAACCGCATGGTTCCAGTAGGAGGCACAACTTCCTCCTGCTCCATCCATCCAGACCCCATCCAGATCAATCCATAACAAGGCCCACCTGATCCGTCTCACACCCTCACCTACCTCTCACCATTAACACAAAGAACAAATGATACCCTGTCTGACTGACATACACAGGAGAGATAAAGGAGTAAAACAGACAAGACATACCCTCCATCTTGATTTCTTTGCTCACTGTAGGTAAATCTGTGTCGTTGGTTTTGGTGTGGTCACCTGAAACACAGAAGAGAGAAGAGATGCTAACCACACTTTGAATGTTCAAATTCCCCTCTGGTATCACAATTTAATTGACATTTTCTGCCTTCTGAGGTAAGCAAAGGAGGTAAACAGGAGCCTGCAGCATTATCCAATCAGCATTGATTTCATCAATAACAAGTAAGCAAGGGTTCATAGCCAATGCATGGTCAACATTTATTGTATGCACAATAACACTTCCCCCTCACATTTGTTAGACATTGATTTCTGTGTAGAGAATATTTGGCCTTCGGGAGACACTGATTGTATTGTAATTGTATTCTCTTATTAGATTTCATACTACCTGGACATTCATTTTTTTCTCCAGTATAAATGGCTAATAATGAAATGTAATCACTTATGAGTGTAGAGGAACGAGTGATAAAAGTAGTCAGGCAGCAGTGTAATCCTGTTCGGACCGTGCACCATTACCAGACAAATTGGGGCCTGCTTCCCGGTTTTCATTTCCAGTCTGCTGCCTCCACTCCAGTGTTATACAGGCATCTGATTTCATGGGTTTCAGGGAACGGGTTGATTTAATGCAGAGGGGAACTATGCATGAGCCCTCCTGCTGTGCAACTCTTACATGCAGTTTAGTCATGCCAGACAACATGTTGTGTTCCAGGCCCTGTCCTGATTGCAACTCTCTCTGCGTCTCGCGAAATACGGTTTAGTCAGGGATGGAGGGGTGGAGTGAAAAGTGTGGCTAGAGGGTGGACTGTTGGTTAAGACTGTCCAAGTCAAAATGTTTTTTTTTTTGTTTCTGCAAGTCAGACACCAAACAATTTGAAGATACTGTGGAAAATGACACGAGGAGGAATATTCAAATGAGGCTCAACTGCTTTTTAGTTTCATTGACCCTTGATGTAACAAGGGGAAAAATGAAGATGTATTTTTTTTCTATGGTACTCAAGCTTTGATAGCTAGAGCAGTTGTTAAAGCTCTCGTTTCATCTTCAAACATTATAATTACTTTGGTACGCCTGAAGATAAAAATTAGAGGGAAAATAAATGTATATTATTTTAATTGCGGTGTCAACTGTTACCCATCGTCTCACCATCTGATGATGTCTCTTCCTGTGTTTATGCCCAAGTCAGTGACTTGCAATCCGTGTAGGCCGATCATTTACCCAAAGAGAGTAATGAATCGACACAATTACTGTGTAATTGTGTCGCGCACAATACAGGTGACTTTCATTAGCAACCTCTGGGATATGTGTCACTGTGCGGTGGCTGCTGATGAATTCTGGCAGAGATGTAATTTATTAGATCAGGTGGTGGGATCACTTTTTATGGCCCCTGGTCTGCAGGTTTAGACTGTCACTTCATTATGATCCTTTATGTCAGGCTTTGGTTAGCAAGAAGCAGGAACATTACGTTTCATGCAAATGACCCGCTCTAATGACCACATTAGGGGGTTTTTAAACTCCGTTTAGGAAATTATTAGAATAAAAAGATGGACATTTTAACGACACACATTTTCACATGGCACAATAATGCATGGAACCCTTCGCAATATCATTGTGTAGGAGAAATACTATGGAACATGGCCGGATCATTTCCCATAGTTTTTCACGATGGGAAATACATGGGACAAAATGTCTTCCTGACCCAAAGGGGTCATAAGTCTAGCCTCAGCTTTAAAGCATATACTGTAAGTGATGTTTACGTGTTGAAGAAAAGAGGAATAGTACATTTTTGGGGAGTGCAACAAAACAGCTGTTTCTGTGTATGCCAACACGCTAATGATGACACCCCCCGCTCTCTCTCTTCTCGCTCTCTGTCAGGAAACAGCTGGGGCAGCAGACTTGATTTATCTATAAAGGTATAGGTGTTAGATTTTAGTATGATGTTCCTTCGTCAGAAGGCATGGCACCTGCAGGGTCCTCATTGCTAACCAACCAGTGTTTTGTCCTTTAACTACACAAGTTAACAGTACACATCAGATAAACACCCCCCCTCTACAACAATGTTCTTTATTTATAATGTTTTTCTGGTCGCTAGAGTCAATCTTTCCAGGACTACACAATGTAATTTCAACAAATTAATTCCAGGACAGTTTGCATCCACAAAGGTTACCTGAAACATATATTGTACATTAGCAAACGATGCCCAATACATTAACTCTGCAGAGTGGTGTCTGAATATCAGCGACCACCATTCTGACCAGTCACTATAATGACTTCTGGATGGAAAGAATTAATGGACTGGGAGGCTGCAGCTGGTGTTGGTGTGTCTGTCAGCGAGTGTTTATTAGAATGTGTTAGAGCTTCGTTATTTTCATTTACAATGTCTTGGAATCAATTGTCTATGTCATGATCTTACACTAGAGGAATGATGGTGACAATCACTTTTCATTTTTTATCTCTTCCGCTAAGGAAAACAAAGCTGGAGAAAAAACAGTGGCAGATGACTGTTACAGCATAGGGTTATAAAAAGTAATGGAGAAAACAGTTGTTTGATTACCAGGCTCTCCGGGTCACTGGATGCTTCTGACCCATTTAGCTTGCAGTAATAGTCTCCCTTGTACCCTTGGGGGGCCAGTGCTGGAGCATGGGAAAGGGATGCCACAGAACACTGACTCATATACACTGAACAAAAATATGAACGCAACATGTAAAGTGTTGGTCCCATGTTTCATGAGCTGAAATAAAAAAATCCCAGAAATGTTCCATGCGCACAAATAAACGTATTTCTCTAAAATGTTGTGCACACATTTGTTTACATCCCATGTTAGTGTGCATTTATCATTTGCAAAGAGAATCCATCAACCTGACAGTTGTGGCATATCAAGAAGCTGATTTAACAGCATGATCATTACACAGGTGCACATTGTGCTAGGCACAAAGAAAGGCCCATTTAAAATGTGCAGTTTTGTCACACAACACAATGCTACAGATGTCTCAAGTTTTCAGGGAGATTGCAATTGGCATGCTGACTGTAGGAATGTCCACCCGAGCTGTTGTCAGAGAATTGAATGTTAATTTCTCTACCATAAGTTGCCTCCAACACCGTTTTAAATCATTTTTCAGCACGTCCAACCGGCCTCACAACCGCAGACCAACTGTAACCACATCAGCCCAGGACATCCACATCCGGCTTCTTCACCTGCTGGATCGTCTGAGATCAGCCACCCGGACAGCTGATGAAACCGAGCAGTATTTCTGTCTGTAATAAAGCCCTTTTGTGGGGATAAACTCTGTCTGATTGGCTGAGCCTGGTTCCCCAGTGGGTGGGCCTGACTCCCAAGTGGGTTGGCCTATGCCTTCCCAGGCCCAGCCATGGCTGCACCCCTGCCCAGTATTGTGAAATCCATATATTAGGGCCTAATTAATTTTTTTAAATTGACTGATTTCCTTGTGAACTGTAACTCTGTAAAATTCTTGAAATTGTTGCATGTTGCATTTATATTTTTGTTCAGTATACATACACCAAGACCTGCAATCACTGTACATGCAAGGCAATTCATATAAATATTATGTGCATGCTCCAACAATTCTTTTTACAAATATTTTGAGAAATTCCCCCCCAAAATGATCCTACTATCCTAAATACAATATTATAATACAATGTGAAAGTATATTCATGATATCTAGCAAGTACTATATTCAACACTCTATCCCATGCTTCACTGATTGTACAAATTAGAATGGCGAATTTATTCAGTTAATATTCTTATGATCAAAGAAATGTATATTGGATCTGCACTGGTGGCTGTTTAATCTCACTGGAAAAGGTTGATTGAGACAGAAAATGAATACCATTTACATCATCAATGCTCAAATAAAATTGATAGCAATAAAGGTATCATGTACATGCATCTAAGTTAGCAATTAACCCAAATGAGCTCCCTGTATTGCCACTTCATAATAATAAATTGTGATAATTGACACTGTTATCGTCTCAAGGTATGAATCTTTGTTTTGCACGCACGAACGCACGCACCCACGCAAGCACGCGCACACACACACACACACACACACACACACACACACACACACACACACACACACACACACACACACACACACACACACACACACACACACCTCAGCCCCTTTCCTCATTGTCTTTCAGCCTCCATTGTCTCTCCTCCACCCACTGCTCTCCTTTCAGCTGATGCATATTCAACCTCACTACAATACCTGCCAAATGTCTGTGGGATTAAAGAGTACTCTTCCAACTGTCTGTTAGCTTTCCCTCTGAATCTACTGTCGCTACGGTGTTGCCGTGGCAGCACCAGACTGTGGCCTAAGGCGATAGTGATTTGACAGTGCATGAGTATGTGTCTGCATGTGAGTCAAGGATGCATTGACAGGTGAGAGGAAACGGTAGCCTATCTCTCCACTGCAGTTGTTTCCTTGGAGAGTGTGTAAGAAGTGAAGTTTACTGCAGTTGAATAGAATACCAAACTTTTTTTTATCCCCCTTATGAAAGACAGTGGAATGTTTACTTATCTAGATTGGAATGTTAACTTATCTGGTGGATTTAACTGTATAAAATTTTCACTCGCAGCCGGCTGGCCGCCCACATCACAAAAATATGTATTTTTCTATGTAATCCTCTGACTCCACTGAATGTTTTCCTCAGCAAGGCAGGTTAGTTCAACTCTCAAGGGTACAGCAAGTGTGCTCCATGTGGGATTTTAACACGCAACCCATTGGTTTGAGTCTCGACACCAAAAAAGATGTGTCTGTGTCTGCCTCTACACCACCCACTCACTGGGGCCCCAGAACATGTTTTAATAATGAGTGGTAGTATTCATCAGCAGCTGTTGGGTTGCACAAATTCCCTTGGCGTGAAACTGACAAGGTGACATTTTAGCAGATTGTCTTTGTTAGTAATGGTAACAAGGTTGGCCTAATTTGTCTTGAAAGTATGAGCAGTATGATTTATAGAGAACAGTAATATATACTGAAAAAATATATATAAACGCAACATGCAACAATTTCAAAGAGTTAGAATTCATATAAGGAAATTAGTCCATTTAAATAAATTATTTAGGCCCTAATTTATGGATTTCACATGACTGGGAATACACGTGCATTTAAAATGTCACAGATACCTTAATAAAAAGGTAGGGGTGTGTATCAGAAAACCAGTGAGTATCTGGTCTGACCACCATTTTCCTCATGCAGTGTGACACATCTCCTTCGCATAGAGTTGATCAGGTTGTTGAAAGATGTGCCGGCATCGAACAATAGAGTTGATCAGCTAGAAAGATGTGTCGGCATTGAGTAATTGTCTCAGGCCCCCTCCCAGTTAGGGGGAGTGATGAGCCCTACAGCAGAGTATCACAACTCAGTCGCTGGTTGAAAACTGTTTTCTGCCCAACCCAAAAGATAGAATTGTTAGATAATTGGTCCTCTTTCTGGGACTCACCCACAAACAGGACCAAGCCTGTCCTGCCGAGGAGTGACAGACTCCATCCTAGCTGGAGGGGTGCTCTCATCTTATCTATGAACATAGACAGGGCTCTCTCCTCTTGCTCCACAATGAGATTGTGTGCAGATAGCACAGTCAGTGTAGTCAGCTCAGCTATCGCCATTGAGACCGTGTCTGTGCCTTGATCTAGGTTGGGCAAAACTTAACATGGCGGTGTTCGCCTTAGCAATGTCACTGGAATAAAGACATCCTCCATTCCTGTCATTATTAAAAGAGATTGTGATATCTCATATCTCAAAATAGGGCTTCTTAATGTTAGATCCAAGGCAGTTATAGTCAATGAACTAATCACGGATCATAATTTTGATGTGATTGGCCTGACTGAAACATGGCTTAAGTATGATGAATTTACTGTGTTAAATGAGGCCTCTCTTCTCCTGGTTACACTAGTGACCATATACCCAGCGCATCCCGCAAAGGCAGAGGTGTTGCTAACATTTACAATACCAAATTTCAATTCACAAAAATAAAAAGTACTGCATTTTCGTCTTTTGAACTTCTAGTCATGAAATCTATGCAGCCTACTCAATCACTTTTTATAGCTACTGTTTACAGGCCTCCTGGGCCATATACAGCGTTCCTCACCGAGTTCCCTGAATTCCTATCGGACCTTGTAGTCATGGCAGGTAATATTCACATTTTTGGTGACTTTAATATTCAGATGGAAAAGTCCACAGACCCACTCCAAAAGGCTTTCGGAGCCATCATCGACTCAGTCATAATCGGGACCTAGTTTTGTCCTGTGGAATAAATATTGTGGATCTTAATGTTTTTCCTCATAATCCTGGACTATCAGACCACCATTTTATTACGTTTGCAATTGCAACAAATAATCTGCTCAGACTCCAACCAAGGATCATCAAAAGCTGTGCTATAAATTCTTGGACAACCCAAAGATTCCTAGATGCCCTTCCAGACTCCCTACACCTACCCAAGGATGTCAGAGTACAACAATTGGTTAACCACCTAACTGAGGAGCTAAATTTAGCCTTGCGTAATACCCTAGACGCAGTCACAGCCCTAAAAACAAAAAACATTTGTCATAAGAAACTAGCTCCCTGGTATACAGAAAATACCCGAGCCTTGAAGCAAGCTTCCAGAAACTTGGAACGGAAATGGCGCTACACCAAACTGGAAGTCTTCCAACCAGCTTGGAAAGACAGTACCGTGCAGTATCGAAGAACCCTCACTGCTGATCGATCATCCTATTTTTCCAACTTAATTGAGGAGAATAATAACAATCCAAAATGTATATTTGATACTGTCACAAAGCTAACTAAAAAGCTGCATTCCCCAAGAGAGGATGGCTTTCACTTCAGCAGTGATAAATTCATGAACTTCTTTGACGAAAAGATCATGATCATTAGAAAGCAAATTATGGACTCCTCTTTAAATCTGCGTATTTCTTCAAAGCTCAGTTGTCCTGAGTCTGCGCAACACTGCCAGGACCTAGGATCAAGGGAGACGCTCATGTTTTTTAACACTATATCTCTTGACACATTGATGAATATAGTCATGGCCTTCAAACCTTCAAGCTGCATTCCAACTAAACTCCTGAAAAAGCTGCTTCCTGTGCTTGGCCCTCCTATGTTGAACATAATAAATGGCTCTCTATCCACTGGATGTGTACCAAACTCACTAAAAGTGGCAGTGACAAAGCCTCTCTTGGAAAAGCCAAACCTTGACCCAGAAAATATTTAAAAAATATTGGCCTATATCGAATCTCCCATTCCTCTCAAACATTTTAGAACAGCTGTTGCGCAGCAACTCACTGCCTTCCTTAAGACAAATATTCTATTTGAAACGCTTCAGTCTGGTTTTAGACCCCATCATAGCACTGAGACTGCACTCGTGAAGGTGGTAAATTTCCTTTTAATGTTGTCAGACATGGAGCTCTGCATCTGCATCTGTCCTCGTGCTCCTAGACCTTAGTGCTGCTTTTGATACCATCGATCACCACATTGTTTTGGAGAGATTGGAAACCCAAATTGGTCTACATGGACAAGTTCTGGCCTGGTTTAGATCTTAGCTCTCGGAAAGATATCAGTTTGTCTCTGTGCATGGTTTGTCCTCTGACAAATCAACTGTCAATTTTGGTGTTTCCTCAAGGTTCCGTTTTAGGACCTCTATTGTTTTCACTGTATATTTTACCTCTTGGTGATGTCATTCGGAAACATAATGTTAACTTTCACTGCTATGCGGACGATACACAGCTGTACATTTTGATGAAACATGGTGAAGCCCCAAAATTGCCCTCTAAGGAAGCCTGTGTTTCAGACATAAGAAAGTGGATGGGAGCAAATGTTTTACTTTAAGCTCAAAACAGACATATTTGTTCTAGGTCCCAGGAAACAAAGCGATATTCTGTTGAATCTGACAATTAATCTTGATGGTTATACAGTCGTCTCAAATAAAACTGTGAAGGACCTCGGCGTTACTCTGGACCCTGATCTCTCTTTTGACGAATGTATCAAGACTGTTTCAATGACAACTTTTTTCCATCTATGTAACATTGCGATAATCAGAAACTTTCTTTTCAAAAATTATGCAGAGAAATTAATCCATGCTTTTGTCACTTCTAGATCAGACTACTGCAATACTCTACTTTCCGGCTACCTGGATAAAGCACTAAATAAACTTCAGTTAGTGCTAAACACGTCTGCTAGAATCTTGACTAGAACCAACAAATTTGATCATATTACTCCAGCGCTAGCCTCGCCACACAGACTTCCTGTTAAGACTAGGGCTGATTTCAAGGTTTTACTGCTATCCTACAAAGCATTACATCGGCTTGCTCCTACCTATCTTTCCGATTAGGTCCTGCCATACATACCTACACGTACGCTATGGTCACAAGATGCAGACCTCCTTATTGGCAACCAGTTGGAGGCAGGGCTTTCTTCTATAGAGCTCCATTTTTATGGAATGGTCTGCCTATCCATGTGAGAGACGCAGACTCGGTCTCGACCCCTAAGTCTTTATTGAAGACTCATCTCTTCAGTAGTTCCTATGATTGAGTGTAGTCTGGCCCAGGGGTTTGAAGATGAACAGAAAGGTACTGGAGCGATGGTCCACCCTTGCTGTCTCTGCCTGGCCGGTTCCCCTCTCTCCACTGGGATTCTCTGCCTCTAAACCTATTACGGGGTCTGTGTCACTAGCTTACTGGTGCTCTTCCATGCCGTCCCTATGAGGGGTGCATTACTTGAGTGGGTTGAGTCACTGACGTGATCTTCCTGTCCGGGTTGGTGCCCCCTTGGGTTCGTGCCGCGGGGGAGATCTTCCTGAACTACACTCGGCCTTGTCTCAGGGTAGTAAGTTGATGGTTTGAAGATATCCCTCAAGTGGTGTGGGGGCTGTGCTTTGGCAAGGTGTGTTGGGTTATATCCTGCCTGTTTGTCCCTGTCTGGGGGTATCGTCAGACGGGGCCATAGTGTCTCCCGACCCTTCCTGTCTCTGCCTCCAGTAATTATGCTGCAATAGCTTATGTGTCGGGGGGCTAGTGTCAGTCTGTTATACCTGGAGTATTTCTCCTGTCTTATCCGGTGTCCTATGTGATTTTAAGTATTCTCTCTCTCTCTCTCGCTCTATTTCTCTCTCTCTCTCTCTCTCTCTCTCTCTCTCTCTCTCTCTCAGGAAAGATGAGTATGGAGGGAGGCACAAGTTCATAAACTGCCCATTGATGTTAAACCATCCCCTTACCTGAGCAGCTCGGTGGAAACTGACATTGTCCCACACTATCACATATGTGGGAATGGGATTATCATTTAGCTTTTGACCCTGCTGCTCTTGAACCTGCTGCTCAAATAAAATATCTCTTAGATTGGCAATAAATCTTAGAAGGTGCTGGGTGTTATATGGCCCGAGTGTAACATGGTGATGTAGAACACCATGGTTGCTGATAGCAGCACAGATTGTGACATTGCCACCTCGTTGACCAGGGACTTCAACAATGGCCGACTGTCCAATCATGTTTCGGCCTCTCCTTCTCCTCTTTGTTAGATTGAAGCCTGCTTCATCGACAAAGATGAACTCATGGGGTCTGTCCAAGGATTCCAAGTCAAATATTGTCTGTGTAGAAATGCGGTATATATACTGTATGTAGGATTTTATAAGTCTTACAGAAACAGTGCTATACTGTAGAGTACAATTAGGCTTCTGATTCACATACATTGTATGTACTGAAAAGTAATGTCATGCACATAGTATGTGTTAGTACTGTAGACAATCTGGATTACAGTAAATGTTTCTGAATGTACACTTACTCACACATACTGAGCTCACAGTTCTTTCACCCTTGGTGAGTTGCGCTCAAAAGGTACTCTGTATACTTGTTTCATTCGCATCCTGTTACGATGGAGGACACGGTCAATTGTGGAAATACTCACACTGTCGATTCCCTGGAAGGGTGTGTTGTCTTGTATCACTCGTTCCTGGATTTCTCTGAGTCGTATTGCATTATCTTGAAGGACCATGCCAACTATAATGGCCTCTTGCTCCCGAGTGAATATAGCTGTCCTTCCAACTGCATGTGGCAGCCTTGCAATTCTACAAAAAGTAGTTGTGCAGTTACAAAACATATTCATGCAGTACAATACATGCAGTGATTGACTTTAAAAATGTCTATTGAAACAGCTGCATATAGTGTAGTACAGTAAATTTGCAATTACAAAAATACAGTAGTATACTGTACCTGTTCTCTTCTCTGAATGTGTCACGTTCTGACCTTTATTTCCTTTGTTTTGTATTTATTTAGTATACTGTTGGGTGGGCACCTGTTTGTTTTTCTGTTTTGGGGCATTTCTGAATGTCCTTCACTGTCATGATTGGAATCACAGAAAATTGTCGTTGTAGCTTCAAATTGTCATTTGTTTATTGTTTTGTATAAGTGTCCTTTATTAAAGATTTACTTCCTCATTTTGTCAGCCTCTCCTCTTCAGATGAAGAAGAACATGGTCTATAACTGTTTGCTCCTGAATTTCATCAGATATCACAGAAAATCAAATTGGGTTGCAGTCCTGCTTCTCTTTGTCTTCCTCTTCCTCTTCATCAGATCCTCCTCTTCCTCTTTCTTGCCCTCCTCCTCCTCGTCGCACACCTCGCATACGCACTCGTCCTCTCACATTGTTTCTTCTATCCATTCTCAGACTTTCTCCTTCCCACCTTCAACAACCTGTTTGCTCTCTGAACTGGCTTATATTGGTTGTGTCGCATCATTCGAAACAGGTTAAATCAATTTTGAGCGGTTGTGTTCAATCAATGACATGTCTTCTCTATTTGTATTTGATTGTTGCCACTTGTGTTTACCAGTATGGATGACATGTGCATTAGAGTGCAGAATGTGTTTTGAGAATGAGAATGTGTTTAGAGTTTTGCTGAAAAGTCTAAGTGAGATCTGCAAATTGTGTTTTACCATGTGAAATGGTTTAAGGTATTGACAACATACTGCATAATTAGCTAAATGAGTCCAGACAACTGAGAACTTTGTTCAGCCAATGGGTTTTAGTGTTTTAGCAATTCAGAGAAAGTGTAAACTTCTTAAGGCTAGGGGTTAGTATCCTGAATTTCCGGATGACTGACATGCCCAAAGTAAACTGTCTGCTACTCAGGCCCAGAAAGATATGCATATCATTTGTAGGATTGGATAGAAAACACTCGGAAGTTTCTAAAACTGTTAAAATAATGTCTGTGAGTAACAGAACTGATATGGCTGTCGAAAAACCGAGGAAAATCCATCTGGATTTGGGGGGTCACAGGCCTTTTCAACGCAAGCCTATGGGATATACAAAAAATAGCTCCCAGATTTCAGATCCCATGGCTTCCACTAGATATCAACAGTCTTTATACAGGGTTTCAGGCATGTTTCTTGAAAAACGTACAAGTAGTTGTAGTTTATCCAAGGAGTTCTCATCAGAAAAGGTAGGCTTTTGTCGCGCTCTTCATAATTTCCTTTTTCTATTGAACACCGTTGTTTCCGTCTGAAGTATTATAGTTTATTTACATATTAGGGTACCTGAGTATTGATTGGAAACATTGTTTGACTTGTTTGGCCGAAGTTTACTGGTAGCTTTTTGGATTCCTTTGTAAGCATGTTGAAGGTGTGGATTACTGAAATCAATGGCACCAACTAAACAGACATTTTTGGATAGGACTTTATCGAACAAAATGAACATTCATTGTGTTGCTGGGACCCTTTGGATTGCAAACAGTGGAAGAACGTCAAAGGTAAGTGATTAATTTTATCGCTATTTGTGATTTTTGTAAAGCCGGTGTTGGTTGAAAAATTATTTTGATGTGGGGTGCTGTCCATAGATAATTGCATGGTATGCTTTCGGCGTAAAGCCTTTTTGAAATCTGACAACGCAGTTGGATTAACAAAAAGGGAAGCTTTTATATGATATAACACACTGTATGTTCATTATTGTTTAATATTACGATTTTGTAATTTCCAACTTCACCGGATGTTGTCGATTTTGATCCCGCTAGCGGGATCCGATCCCTAAGTTACAGAACCAAGACTTCTCCTGAGTTTTATTCATTTTTATGCATTATGTATCAGTGATGTTACACGATTTAGTCAGATGCTCTCTTTCATTTTTGTTTTTTAGACTTTTGATTGACATTCTGCAATGATGGTGAGTGAAATAAGAGACAGACATGCAAAACTCAAACACATGCGCAAACCAGGACATTGAGCTATGGAGAATTTACTCTAAGGTTCAAACCACACATGGATCCCTAGTCACAATGGACGGTAGCATAATGGCTTTCTGTCTGACTGGCTCCAGTCATGTGTCTAACTTATTAACAGTCGAGAAATGCCTTTGCTCTGCTGTTTTTTTTTATCAGCCCCTTCATCACTACTGAAACATTGAGGGCTTGACTTCATAGCATCCGACATTGGGCCCGGAGATCTTCATTTTCCCTCCCTTATCTTCCTCAGTCATTAATGCAAGCTGATAAGACCTTAAATAGTGTGGACGAGATTAAAAGAGAATAATAAAATAAGTGTGTCACTAACAGAATTGCCTCTGCCCCACAAGTTGAGTTTGAATAAGCCTCACTATAAATAAGGCCAATAATATGTTCAAACAGTGAAAAGTATTACAGATAAAGCCCTTGTGACAGAGGGAACTCACTGGCAATACATCAAGGTTAATATGTTGCAGCCAGGAAGATGATAGTTGCCCATTGCATCAGCCATTTGAGCTTGTTATATCTTTAAAATTAGCAATATTTATTCATGCATAATACACATTAAACTGGTGTTAATGAACACACCATTTGGAGGCAAATGCAATGTAATTTATTTGCACTAGCATGAATACAAAATCTAATAGCTTTAAATGGATACTTTGAGATTTTGGCAATGAAGCCCTTAATATACTTCCCCAGTCAGTCAGATGAACTCGTGGAGACCATGTGTATGTCTCTGTGTGCAGATTGAAGGAAGCTGCTAATTAGTGTTAGCGCAATTGGCTTGCAAACCTACCTCTAACTTCCTTCATACTGGATGTAGAGATCGCATCCATGAGTTCATCTGACTCTAGGGAAGTAGATAAAGGGCTTAATTGCCAAAATCCTGATGTAACCCCTTTAATACAGGAACACACTCTTAACCATTTTGTCCCTGTTCAAGGCTATGCATGCCATTAGGAAATGATAACAATTAAATAATATGACTAGTCAGGCTCAAGTGTTTGACCAACAGCATTGTAATAACATAATATCAATTTCAACTGCACATGACCTTGAATGGGCCTTGAAATAGTATATTCATGAGTACTAGTAAGTAATGGTTAAAATGAGACACAAACTAGAAGGGTTTTGTGCTCCATACTGCTTATTCTGATAGATAGACTGATGTGTTGATTATGTCTCCAAGGTCAAACAAAGAGACCAAAAGAGTCTGGTCAAATGACACCTGACATGAGCAGTATAGGCATTCTAATAAATACCAATCTCTGATAATCTTCCTTGTAATAGACACAAATCACTGATAATATTAACTTTAGGTTCACCTTCATTTGCTATGAGTTGACCACTACAGATAATTGCCTCATATTCTGTTTGAAGAGAATTCATGAGACTGTTGCTGAAGTTGTTTTCTTGTTCTGGCATGAGGCAAACAAACAAAGCTGAGGCTAGTTCACTTTCCTTCTCTCCCTGTCATGGTTTCACCTGACATTGGATTGCACTGGGCTAAAATGGCAGGCATTAGATTCTCCCCACCTCGCAAACTTCCGAAAACACCTTTTCACAGTGTGCTGATGGGAGGTGAGAATAATGTGAGAATAATGCCCTATCTAACCAACACGATATTAAAAGAGCTGACAGACGGAAGGCCCAAGGTCTAAATTTAGACTGAAGAGAGCAAGTCTATTTGTTAAGGCCTGGGCAGCAGTGGTGCCATTAGGAAAAATGCCTGATGTTACCTTAGAAACATGTTGAGCATTAGACAGAGAAAGATGGAAAGCATTCAAGTGTAGGGGCATGGCTCATTAGAATATTTTGGGGTATGATTTGCTCACAGCTATTTTTGTGCAATCGTGAGTGAGAGTGTCATTCTTTTAAAATGTATAGGCCAATCTCAAATTTGTCACCCCTGGAGAAAACACTTGAAATCCTTGTGAGTGAACAGCTAAAAGTGTTTTTATATACTAACTCTATTTTATCAATGTACCAATCGGGCTTCAGGATGAAGCATAGCACAATTACAGCAGCCATGAAGGTTTTAAATGATATCACTGAAGACCGTGACAAAAAACAGCACTGTGTATCACTTTTTATTGATCTCTCTAAGGCTTTTGATACAGTTAATCATGATATATTGAGGCAGAAATTGTCAAGTGTAGGTCTTTTTGATGGGCTCATGTCTATTAAATTGTCTGACTATAATGGTGTGCCCAAGGGCTCTGTACTTGGTCCCCTCTTATTCACTATTTCTATAAATAATTAACAAAAATGTGCAAAATGCTCAACTTCACTTTTATGCTGATGATACTGTTATTTATTGTTGTGCCTCGTCTCTTACAAAAGCTTTCCAGAACTTGCAAACTGCTTTTTATACTGTTCAACATACCTTGTGTCAATTGAAGCTTATCCTCAATACTGACAAAACTAAACTAATAGTGTTTTCCAAAGCAAGAAATAGATCTCTGAACCCTTCACCTATTACTACCTGTCAGGGCAGGTTGAGATTGAGACTGTAACCTCATAGAAATATCTTGGAAATTGAATTGATGACGGCCTCTCTTTTAAATTGAATATTCAACAACTTATTGTTTATTTTAGGAACAAGGCCTGTTTTTACTTTTGAAGCCAGAAGGAGGCTAGTATCAGCTACATGTATGTCTTTACTAGACTATGGGGATATTGTAATGGGTGTGTGTTGGTGGCAGGGAAGTCAGGTGCAGGAGAACGAACTTGATATAAACAGAGTCGTTTAACTTTTTGGTGACAGGGTGCAGTATTTTCACATCCAGATGAAATGCATGCCCAAATTCAACTGCCTGCTACTCATCCACAGAAGATAAGATATGCATATTAGTAGATTTGGATAGAACACACTCTGAAGTTTCTAAAACGGTTTGAATCATGTTTGTGAGTATAACAGAACTTATTTAGCAGGCGGAACCCCGAGGACAAACCATTCAGATTTTTTTTGTTGAGGTCACTCTCTTTTCAATGGGTTTTAATTGGGAATCCAGATTTCTAAGGGACATTCTTGCAGTTCCTATCGCTTCCACTGGATGTCAACAGTCTTTAGAAATTGGTTAAGGTTTTTCCTTTGTGTAATGAAGAAGTATGGCCATCTTGAACGAGGGTAACTTGAAGTGCACTGTTAGATAGAGGCGCGTGACCAGAAAGCATGCTACAGTTTGTTTTCCTCCTGTATTTTTATTTTATTTGACCTTTATTTAACTAGGCAAGTCAGTTAAGAACTAATTCTTATTTTCAATGACGGCCTAGGAACAGTGGGTTAACTGCCTGTTCAGGGGCAGAACGACAGATTTGTACCTTGTCAGCTCAGGGATTTGAACTTGCAACCTTTCGGTTACTAGTCCAACTCTCTGCCGTGGGTAGCCTAGTGGTCATCCCGTCTTCAATTTGATCAATTATTTACGTAAAATAAAAAAAATACCTAAAGTTGTATTACAAAGTAGTTTGAAATGTTTTGGCAAAGTTTACAGGTAACTTTTGAGATATTTTGTAGTCATGTTGCGCAAGTTGGAACCGGTGTTTTTCTGGATCAAACGCGCCAAATAAATGGCCATTTTGGATATATATATCGACGGAATTAATCGAACAAAAGGACCATTTGTGATGTTTATGGGACATATTGGAGTGCCAACAAAAGAAGCTCGTCAAAGGTAAGGTGTCACGGCTGGCTGAAGGACTGGACCAAGGTGCAGCATGGTAAGAGTACATCTTTTCTTTATTCAAAAATGACACCGACAAAACGAAGAAGAAAAACCAAACCGTGAAGCTTTGGGCTATGTGCCCTGAACAAAGACAAAGTTAAGTTCCCACAAAACAGGTGGGGGAAAAGGGTACATAAGTATGGTTCTCAATCAGAGACAACGATAGACAGCTGCCTCAGATTGAGAACCACACCCGGCCAAACACATAGAAATAGAAAATCATAGAACATAGAACATAGACTGCCCACCCAAATCACACCCTGACCAAACCAAAATAGAGACATAAAATGCTCTCTACTGTCAGGGCATGACAAAAAGCATGAATTATATTTTTATTTCTGCGTTTTGTGACGTGCCTGCAGGGTTGAAATATGCTTTTCTCTCCTTGTTTACTATGCTGCTATCCTCAGATAATAGCATTGTTTGCTTTCGACAAAAAGCCTTTTTGAAATCTGACATGTTGGCTGGATTCACAACAAGTGCAGCTTTAATTTGCTATCTTGCATGTGTGATTTCATGAAAGTTTGATTTTATAGTAATTTATTTGAATTTGGCGCTCTACATTTTCTCTGGCTTTTGGCCAGTTGGGACGCTAGCGTCCCACATATCCCAGGGATGTTAATAAGTGATCACAAATCTACAAAAACCAAAATATACAAAATAATAAAAGTGGGTACAAAACCCGTCGCACACCAACACATAACTTGCACATAACATACAATCAAACAATCTCCGACAAAGACATGAGGGGAAACAGAGGGTTAAATACAGAACATGTAATTGATGGGATTGGAACCAGGTGTGAAGGAAGACAAGACAAAACCAATGGAAAATGAAAAGTGGATCAGCGATGGCTAGAAGGTCGGTGACGTCGACTGATGAACACCGCCCGAACAAGAAGAGGGGCCGACTTCGGCGGAAGTCGTAACAGTACACCCCCTGACGCGCGGCTCCAGCTGCGCATCGACACTGACCTCGGGGACGACTCGGAGGGCGAGGTGCAGGGCGATGGAGAAGGATGGAGACGGTGAAAATATTTTTTGAAGGATCCAACACGTCCTACACCGGAACCCAGCATCTCTGCTCCGGACCATACCCCTCCCAGTCCACGAGGTATTGAAGGCCCCTCACCCGACGTCTCGAATCCAGTATGGAACGAAAGGAGTACACCGGGGCCCCCTCGATGTCCAGATGGGGCGGAGGAACCAGTCACTGGTATACTTTTTTTTACAAAGCCATTTTGGGTTTGCTACCATTTTATTTGGGCATTTTTATTGTTCAGAAATGTGGTGGGTACTCTCTTCAATCGCAGGACTTTATCCTGCTAACTGTTCCAAATGTCCGAACTGAATTTGGCAAAAGGGCTTTTATGTACTATGCGCCATCGGCTTGGAAAGCCTTACAAAATACTTTTAAACTGGAAGAACTTTGGTGTTTTTAAATCAATGATGAAGGATTTTGAGTCTGATTCTCTGACCAGTCAATGTTTTTAATTAGCTGTTTTATGATTTTGTTATACTCTTGTGAATTCTATGGTTTTTACTCTATTACTTGTAGTTTTTCATGTTGTCTGTCTGTAATTGTGCTGCCTATCTTGGCCAGTACTCTCTTGAAAAAGAGATTTCAAATTTCAATGTGCCCTTCCTGGTTAAATAAAGGTTAAATAAATAAAGTTCCAGTTTATCTTATCTGTTGTGTTATACCATTAATAATTAAATATGACTATGGAATGTAAATGTGTCTTATGAAAGACTCATGTAGACCTTGTGTCAATTGAGAACTGTTGTGTAAATCAATACTCTCAATTCTTTCCTCAGGGACTTTCAGGTGTTCCAGAGCTACAACTTGTCAATAAACACAATTATCAAACTCATGGAATTGTAACAATATAATATGGCGAACCAGAGGAAAGAACCCTGTATGGTTCTTCAAAAGGTTATTTATAGAATCTTTGAGATTGAGAAAAAAATTTTATAGAACCATTCTCCATAAAGGTCTTATAAAGAACCATTAAAAGGGTTCTATAATGCACCAAAAAGGGTTGTAACCATAGCAGAACCCTTTTTGGTGTTATATAGAACCTTTTTGAAATGTTCATTTATGGAACATTAGGAAAGGGTTCTTTATAGTACCATACAGGTTTCATTTAGAAACATATGAGCATGGTTCTTCATAGAACCTTCAAAAAAGGGTTCTAAACGTTTCTAAAAAAGAAACGTCCCTTTTTCAGGACCCTGTCTTTCAAAGATAATTCATAAAAATCCAAATAACTTCACGGATCTTCAGTGTAAAGGGTTTAAACACTGCTTCCCATGCTTGTTCAATGAACCTTAATAAACAATTAATGAACATGCACCTGTGGAATGGTCATTAAGACACTAAAAGCTTACAGACGGTAGGCAATTAAGGTCACAGTTATGAAAACTTAGGACACTAAGAGGCCTTTCTACTGACTCTGAAAAACACCAAAACAAAGATGCCCAGGGTCCCTGCTCATCTGCGTGAACATGCCTTAGGCATGCTGCAAGGAGGCATGAGGACTGCAGATGTGGCCAGGGCAATAATTGCATTGTCCGTACTGTGAGACGCCTAAGACAGCACTACAGGGAGACAGGATGGACAGTGGCAAACCACGTGTAACAACACCTGAACAGGATCGGTATATCTGAACATCACACCTGCGGGACAGGTACAGGATGGCAACAACAACTGCCTGAGTTACACCAGAAATGCACAATCCCTCCATCAGTGCTCAGACTGTCCGCAATAGGCTGAGAGAGGCTGAACTGAGGGCTTGTAGGCCTGTTGTAAGGCAAGTCCTCACCAGACATCACCAGCAACAACGTTGCCTATGGGCACAAACCCACCGTCGCTGAAGGTTTTGCCTCACCAGTGGTGATAGTCAGATTCGCGTTTATTGTCGAGTGTTACACCGAGGCCTGTACTCTGGAGCGGGATCGATTTGGAGGTGGAGGGTCCGTCATGGTCTGGGGCGGTGTGCCACAGCATCATCAGACTGAGCTTGTTGTCATTGCAGGCAATCTCAACACTGTGCGTTACAGGGAAGACATCCTCCTCCCTCATGTGGTACCCTTCCTTCAGGCTCATCCTGACATGACCCTCCAGCATGACAATGCCACCAGCCAAACTGCTCGTTCTGTGCGTGATCTCCTGCAAGACAGGAATGTCAGTGTTCTGCCATGGCCAGCCGAAGAGCCCGGATCTCAATCCCATTGAGCACGTCTGGGACCTGTTGGATCGGAGGGTGTGTGCTAGGGCCATTCCCTACAGAAATGTCTGGGAACTTGCAGGTGCCTTGGAGGAAGAGTGGGGTAACATCTCACAGCAAGAACTGGAAAATCTGGTGTAGACCATGAGGAGGAGGTGCACTGCAGCACTTACTGCAGCTGGTGGCCACACCAGATACGGACTGTTACGTTTGTTTTTGACCCCCCCTTTGTTCAGAGACACATTATTCCATTTCTGTTAGTCACATGTCTGTGAAACTTGTTCAGTTTATGTCTCAGTTGCTGAGTTTATATAGCACAAAAAAAGGGTTCCGCTATGGCTACAAGTAAAATTATCCCAACTTTGCACTATATAGAAAGAGGCACAGAGCCAGGGTCTCAGCACAGAGGGGTGGACTCGATGGGCCTTTCTGACCAAATCATTTAAAAAAAGGGTAGCTGACCAAGGACAGCACACACCGCTCTACAAAGCGCAGTGGTCGTCAGCGCCATGGACAGCAGCACCAAGCAGTGATTCATCAGAACCATTAATCGCAGCGCATGAAGTGCTTGTTTAGCAGACAGACAGAGAAAGGTCTACATTCAGGTCTACTTTCAATGATAAAGAAGACACAGTGGTCTACAACAACAAAACAGGCACAGCGTAAATCAGGCAGGCAGGCAGGCAGGCAGGCGGGCAGGCAGTGTCTCACATGCACGCACGCACGCACGCACACACACACACACACACACACACACACACACACACACACACACACACACACACACACACACACACACACACACACACACACACACACACACACACACACACACACACACACACACACACACACACACACACGGCCTGCCTATGGGTCACAAGAGGTGATAAGCGAGAGGCCCTGTAATAACATTCTGACTGCTTTCATCTCAACCAAAATTATGTTTCACTCACCAGATTGTCTTTTGCTCAGCCGATGTAGCCATGTTGTAGTTTGATGTAGTCAAGTCCATTTGCTATTTCCATCATCTTGCATTCCATTGAACAATGTGCAAATTAAGGTCCTGTTTTAAACGTCATACTCCTCTTCTTCATGTTGACAATCCTGCCAACTACTATGTCTTTGGGTATGTCAATGTCCCATGGAATAGATAGCAATGTTAGGATGGATAGTCTGTCCTCATTCACGCATGCATGCAAATAGGTATTCGCTTGGAACTGGCACTGCTGATGGGAATGATTTTGTAGATTCTACGGAGAATGGTCAGATTTGAATATGCTCGGTGCATGTTATTGGCAATGAGGAATGCTAGGACTGAGTCAGAGTTGAGATCCATGGCTAATTCGGAATATATTGTGCGGAAAGAGAAGAACTCATGCACAATTTCCTCAGGCTTGGAAATGTTTTCTGAGTAGAAATGTGCAAGCTGAAGCATGTTATTCTCTACATCAGGGTGTTCAAAACGCTTTGGATTGAGCACAGAGAACAGTCACGCCGTTTCTATGAAGTCGACAAATCGATTCTCAAACTGCCCCACAAAAACATTGAGTATGTAATTGTATACATCAGCTTTAAAAGCACCTTGTTCTTTCTGGAATTGGGTCATCCTCTGTTGTGTCGTTTTGTCGGGCCATCTCTTTAGCAGTGTTCCTCATCTTGTCATAGGCCACATCTGTGCCCGTCTGGCTGATCTTAGCCAAGCAGCAGTCCGTTAGATCCACTGCAGTGTTTACATTTATTGCATCCTCTTGCGGGTATAGTTAGAAAGCATGTAAACAGCACAAGGAGGGGGCAGAGCCAAGCACAAGCTAGCGAGATTCTATTAGCGCGTTCTAATATGTATTTGCGTATTTCCGTTAGGAAACGCCTACTCTGTGAAGTGTGCATCTGCAATAACTCAGTTCCACCTTGCACTCCTTCTAAACAACGTACATTTCAGAAACTTTGGTAAAGGGTAAAGTCGAAAAACCGTAGTCCACTCTGTTGATAACAGATTCTAGTTTTGGGAACAGAAAACTGTATTGAGATCAAATCTCACTCCATCATCTCCCACTACTGGCCACTGGACTTCCTCTCACCACCATATTTGGTAGTGAGTGGAAACGCCAAGCGGGTCCTTCACATTTATACATCCGGTGAAATATCTGTCTCATTGTTCTAGCTGTGGAATAACTGCTTCTGTGGCCTGTTTGCTGTAGGCCCACCTTGTGTCTGACAGGCTCTTCAGCGTGACAACGGGGATCGAATATGCAACCTGAAACAGAGTCATGGGAATACGCCCATCCATGTATCAAACCTTTTTGTATTTAGTGTGTATAGAAGCAACATATGCTATAGAAGCAATGGGTAACCATTGGGAAGAAGAAGGAAGGAGAGAAAGGACTGAGAGATGTCCCCTATTGCGTTCAAATCCAACAGAATAACCTGCAGCTGGCCTTGTGAAAATAAACCTCCACAAACATTCATCCGCATGAAGC
This sequence comes from Oncorhynchus tshawytscha, assembly GCF_018296145.1. Lineage (NCBI taxonomy): Eukaryota > Metazoa > Chordata > Actinopteri > Salmoniformes > Salmonidae > Oncorhynchus > Oncorhynchus tshawytscha. The sequence continues at coordinate 59,071,524 of NC_056440.1, forward strand.
TGAATCCTGGGGAATAGGGAGTATCGCTTAGGCCTTATTGTGTGGGGGATTGAGCCCCAGCTCAAATGTTCACAGAGCCCACACAATGTGAAGGGTTTGGTTATCATGTAAGACATCCGTTAAGTAAAGCTGAGCGAGGGAGGCCTTGTTGGGCCTGGGAGGTTGTTATCCTTTAGATGGGTTTGAAATACACAGGGGGGAGAGCGAGATGGGGGAGTTTAACTGGAAGCGCAAAAACTTTTCTCCAGATCTTTTATTTATCTTTGACCCAGTACAGAGGAGAAAATGGGGAATGAGACAAGAATATGAGCAAGGGGTCAAATAGTTTCTCAAAGAACGTCTGCTGTTGTCAATTGTATGGCGTAAAAATAAATGGTTAAAAAACACGTGTGCCCAAGTCCTTATTACCCTTTAACCTCGAAAACAACGATGCAACATCTCTCATCCCCATAGCTGTTATTACAGTTTTTTCAATTGCTAAACGACAGTGGGCACAACTGGAGTCACATGTGCAAAACTCTAACTACAGTCTGCACTACCAACAGTCACCTGAGCTAAACAGTTCACATCACCTGCAAAACTCATTCCAAGCAACACAACTCTTAACACATGGCTCAAAACACGCTCAGTGCAGCCAAACACTATGCACAACCCTCACTGAGATAACACACACTGTCACTCAGAACACACTGAGAGTAAAAACACTAGCATCAAACACCAATACAGAAAATACAAACTTTTCATCTTTACTGTTTAAACAATTTCAGTGACTTCATACAAAGTAATATTTTCTTCAAAGAAAAGAGTGACATTCTTTCACATGATTTATAATTTTTTTTAGAACATAACAATTCTTTAAGGTAAATGAAAATTAGCAGTTTGCTTCAATAGTCTGTAGTAATTTACGGAATTACAGTAATGAGAAAAAAAGGTAGAAACTAAAAGTACATACTGTAATTCGAACAAATAATTGAGGGTCTAATCCTGCCTCTCTCTAGCATCAGGCCACAGGTTTTCTTCAACATCACATCTAATGTTTTCTCTTGCCATGCACCTGGGGAAAAACCTTCTGGAGTGCCTTATCCATCCCTGGCAGTCCTCTGGACTCGTGTCCTCACATCCGGCACGCATGGCTTCCAAAAGAGACATTTGGTCATGTGGGTGGTGACCAAACACTTTCCACCTCCAGGCAGAGAAAAACTCCTCTATTGGGTTGAGGAAGGGTGAATATGCAGGCAGGTACAAAACCATACATCTGTGATGTGCTGCAAACCAATCTGTGACAGCTGCAGAGTGGTGAAAAGCAACGTTTTCGCAAACTATGACAAAAACTTGGGGGTTTCTTACTGGCACCCCCTGTTCTGCTGGCACTAGCTGAGCATAGAGCTTTTCTAGGAAAGCTATAAGCCTTTCTGTGTTGTATGGGCCAATGAGTGGTGTGTTGAGAAGCAAACCATCATTGGCCATTGCAGCACACATGGTGATATTTCCCCCTTTGGCCTGGAACCTCCACAGTGGCCCTTTGACCTATAACATTCCTTCCTCTGCGCCGTGTTTTGGCAAGGTTAAATCCAGCTTCATCGATAAATACAAATGAATGTGGTCTTTCCAGTGCTTCCACCTCCATTACTCTCTGAAAAACAGTAAGTGCACAGTTTTACTGTAGAAATGCTAGTGTTTTTTTTTACTGTAAATATTTTGTATAGCTGTGTACGTAACCTCAGACGTCTTACCTGGACATATTGGTATCTTTGCTCTTTTACTCAGCCAGCACTCTATCTTGAATCTCCCGCAGTTTTATTCCATTGTTGACAACAACCATGTCAACAATAGCATTTTCCTGCGCATCTGAAAATATTTTTCCTCTTCCCCCTGTTGGGGGCAGCCTTTGGGTCCTGTTGTAAAAATATATTTTACAGTCAAACTTACTGTAATATATATCTGTGTAAATATTCTATAATTGCAATACAACATAGATTCCTGTAATGTTTTCATTTACTGTAAGGATGTAACTCTCACCTGTTTGCATGATGGAAAATTCGCATTACAGATGCCACTGTGGATCTTTGCAGATTGGGATGCACCCTCAACCCTGCCTCTCTCAATGAGAGACCATGGTTCACGACATGGTCTATAAGTGTAGCCCTTATTTCATCTGAAATAACAGCTCTTTGTCTTCTTTGTCTTCCTCCACGCATTAGCCCTCTCCCTGCCACCCTTCTCCCTCCACGAACCCATCTTCCTTGTTTCATTTCCAAAATGAGTCTTTCTGAGCTCTACCTATATATACTGTAATATGTGTGTGTGTTCACTAACAAGTCTAAAACAAGACACCTGCTTAGCCTTTCAGCTGAAATTGCAATCAGCAGTGTTTGAAAGGCACAAGGCTGAAATCTATTCCGTTTTGAATGTGTGGTTCACAGTTTTGACAGCAGTGTGTTAGCATTTGAACAAAGTGCTGTAAATCCACAGTGTTGTGCAGGTTGTGGTTAAAGTCATGGGATAAGTGTGTAGAGTTTTGAAAACTGTGTTCAAGCAATGAAAAACGAACTAGAGTTTGGTCCACATGAACTGCTGCTGTGCAGAATGTAGTTAGAGTTTTGCACATGTGACTCCAGTTGTGTCCACTGTCGTTTAGCAATCAAAAAAAAACTGTAAGCTTCCCCTGATTTTAACAGATTAACAAGCACCAATATAAAAGCGTCTGTTTGTTGACAGGTATTTATCCAATGCCCACTTCACATTTTCCCAGCAAGGGAAGGTCATCATCATTATGTCTCAATGTTGTGAGACAACCAAGGGAACAAGCGGGGCTTTTGAAATGGTACATTGAAGTACTTGTCTTCATTTTTTTGTCTAAAAAAAGGTGCAGGAGCACTGCCACCTTTTCTAAGTGAAAAGATATTTAGCAATCGCAACACAAAACACAACCACCCAAGGCTTGGTCCTCAGCCAGGCCAACATAGAAATATAATTACCCAGATGACCCACCCTAGTCACACCCCGACCTAACCAACATAGAGAGAAAAAAAAAGCTCTCTATGGTCAGGGCGTGACATGTAAACGTTTGACCAACTTTAACATTTTGATTCATGGTTCCGCTAAAATGCACAAAATGACCATGTTGCTCACAATGTGGGCCAAGGTAATCACGAACCTTTGAGCTTTCATCCGCTGTGTAAACCAATGTTCATTGTGATATCATAAACAATCATTTATAAGTTTCAGGGTTAATAAGCACTATCAAAATCCTGCTGTGACTTTCTAAAAATAATCTAAAAGGGAGTAGCTTACAAGTATGCTACTTGAGCCCAAAGTATAAAGTTAAGGATAAATATGTTAATAATCAGAATTTTAAAAGGACTGTCTTGTCTTTTCTTAGCTTGACACAATAAAGGTCTGCAATGTCACTTGCCTCCCATATTAAATAAGCTTTGAGGACATTTTTTTAGCTGCTATTGTTCCTGGCCCTGTCTTCTGTTTTCTTTCTTGATTGCCTGTGAAAGGATACAGAGATATCCACCTCAAGAGTCTGACAATAATTAACCACCATTCACGGCTCTGGCAAAGGATTTCATATGATGAAAACATCATGAATTAGACAGAGACTGCAGCCTTGCGGCTCTTGTAATCTTCTGCGATTGTGTCTGTTAATGTAATTGCAATTTTGAGCAGGACAGACCGTCCCCAAACCAAAGTGCCCGCACGCCCATACTGTCGCGTCACTTTGGTGACGGAGTATCTTTGACTGCTCGTTCATATGCTGCCATCCCGGAGGAGAGAGAATCAGTCTCCTGTTATTTTGTTCTACTCCCCCACCATCTGGAATGTGAATAGTCAGACCCACCTGGACTGGGAAGTGACAGAAGTCCTCAGTGGAAAGTGTGGGTGATGAAAAAACACCGAGAGAGGAAAAGAGAGAAAAAAGAACACAGAGGGGAATTGAGATTGGGATAAAGAGAGAAATATGAAGGCAGATGCTGCATCCAACCAGGTTCCCTGGCTTGTGGATGCCCCCACTCTCTCATTCTCTCTCATGGTGACAGGCGCAATTTGAACTCTCAGAAATAACATTCGAACACTGACTCAAAATGTTAGACCAAGTACAGGGTGGCCTGTCTCTATGCTTAACCCTACACATGCCAATTCAATCTGTTTACACCGTGAAAGCGGCCAGAGGTCTCTCTCTCTCTCGGCCAGACTCTTAACAAACTTAACACTTCACTTTTTGATATTTTCTGAGCACCCGATCCATATGGCTAAAACCTCAATTCACCCACCTGGATATCATCCTGTAAGAGGCTTAGGAATCATGTTATAACCTCTCTCAGCCAAAATAAAGAGGAGGATTAGCTAAATAGAGGTGACTTGGACTCTGTGCATGTTTGGATTTATTCTAAAAAGTTCAAAAGTTCAGCAAGATGTTTTAGAGCCAGGAGTTTTCAGTGCTGCAGGGGGTTTAGGCTGGATCTGCTCCAACCTCACTGGCACTAACTACCTGTCGCCTTCAAATGTGCCTGGCCAGCTTTTTCATTCACACCCATGCAAACGCCCAGTTGGGATCATCAGAACCCGTGTAGAAATGGTAATGCTTACTTTGGGATTGAGGAACAACAAACCCAGACAGACATCACAAGTGAATGTTCAGTTACAACAACACTTTTAAGCTGTGGGCTTCGCAGTGCACTTGGGAGTAAAAAGGCATTCAAATCTACAAGAGAACATTATCATGAAATGCATTTGTGGCGTGTACTCTGCATCATAAAAAACACTTTGGGCATTTTCATACTCTTTTTAATCCCGGGGCGAACCGTCTCACATTTTCCCATTGGCATGTTCATCGTGGGGAAAGGTGTTCAACTCCCGGTTGACTCACCCTATTAAGGAACAGGGTTGGAATGTTTTCTCACTGTGTTGAATTGGGAGCTGCAGGATGAGGTATAAAACAAGCAACTAAGCAAATTGTAACAACTATTGATATGACAATGTGCTTCCATCAGTAAACCAACAAATGTACCACATATCAATATGTGTTTTACTTTATTTGAACGAAGGTGTCAGATATCTCTTTCAAATCAAATCAAATCAAATTTAATTTGTCACATACACATGGTTAGCAGATGTTAATGCGAGTGTAGCGAAATGCTTGTATGATGATGTGGAGCAATAGATTTTTGAGTTGAATTTTTTATTTTTATTATACCTTTATTTAACTAGGTAAGTCAGTTAAGAACAAATTCTTATTTTCAATGACGGCCTAGGAACAGTGGGTTAACTGCCTGTTCAGGGGCAGAACGACAGATTTGTACCTTGTCAGCTTGGGGATTTGAATGTGCTGAGTGGTGACCTTTTGGTTAGTAGTCCAACGCTCTAACCACTAGACTACTAGACTACCCTAAAGTTAGAATTGTGGTGAGGTTATTATTATTTTTTTACTTAATAAAAACTGCACAAATAGCTGAAAAGTAGAAGTGTTTTTAAAAAGGAAGGTTGGAGGAACATCTTTTGTTCTTGCAATTTGTGAACCGAAATAGAATGTTAGTGGAAAATAACTACTATTATTTCAATCATTCAAATACTGAGCTATATTGTATGCTAAAAAAATATTAAATTATACTATTTTATACTAATAATATAATTCATGGTGTCAATTACTATTCATTCAGGATAACCCATAATCATGGTAACATTAATATTCATGTAGAAGTGTTTACAAACATATTATATTCTTATTTACAATAAAAGTGACTGCAAAATGACACAATACATTATTTACCATTCATTTCTATTTGGCACAAAATCATCTAAACCACAACTAAAACAAACTGCAAATGCATTCTACAAGTTTGTAGCCATAATCTTGATGTAGTCATTGTGTTCTAGGAATATGGGACCAAATACTATGTTTTGAATCTTTAGGGGGCGTCAATCATTTTCCCGTACCTTTTTGAGAAATGATTTTCACATGTTCTCTTTCTCTGAGCAATTGTATTAGTGTGAAATAATATATCTCTATACATTTTTTTAGCACACAATATAGCTCAGTATTTGAATGATTTATTTTATACAGTCATTATTGCACATCTTTATCAAGGGTGTCTATAATGTTGTACCACACTGTACTTTTTTTGTCTTAGGGAAGCAGAGAAGCCTCAAAGGAAATTAATTTCCATAACCAGTAAGAAGGTCCAGCATAATCCTCACTCACCTGCCGATATGGTGGCACAGTGACAGCATCATGCAGCAGACGCATTACTGAGCCAACCCTGGAAAATTGGGTCAATGGCAAGTCTATAGCGCTCGAGAGGCAATGAGATTCAGGAGGAAGATGTGAGTGAGCTCTCCTCTCGTCTGGCCTTTTCAATCTCCCCTCTAGCCTCTCTGGTGGACAGGGCTAGGACGGTTTAGTGCGGCTTGAATGAAGATGTAAGCTTATTGATTCATCTAACCACATTACTCTCTCCTCCACTTCAGGATTTATGAGATACAGCTTCAGCTGGGGTAAAATAGCAGCCAAAGATACATTTCAGTGAATGTTATGGTATTGTGACCAGGGTAGGAGATTACTGTGTTGGCTCAATATGTTGCTTTATGGTTCTTAAATTCTTGGTACAGTATTGTGACAAAGTGTGGTGTTTCACCTGAGGTAAACAGTAAGCGCCATGACATCATTGTCTTAACAGTTTTGATCAGGTTTCAGATGGCTAAAGGCTATGTGGTAAAATGATTGGTCTTAACCAGTTTGTGCAGAATCTTGTTTGAAAAAATGTATTTGAATTCACTTTACCCCCTAAAAAGGAGATTTCCATTTTTTTTTAAAGTGCCTTGCTTGTCATTCTCAGTATTAGTGTCTGCCAATCTGCCCATAGCTAAAGACCATAGGAAACCTGGTAGTTGCCATACATACGATAAATGGTAGTAGTCTAAATGGAATATAATCTGTACTTCCTTTGAGTGAGCTTTTGAATAGCATCTGTGGCTAAATAGGTGTTTGATTTAAGCACACATGCAGTAACTGTCGGTTAGATGGATTTTTGCCACTTTCCCAAAGTCCTATGCCAAATCTATAAGCTTGACTATGGCTATGCCTCTAAGAACAAATTGCCTTCATCTGAATATTTCAGGAAATGAGCGAGGTAAGACTGAACAATTTGTCTAATGGGCTTTGTTTATAATTCATCTCATCAAGCTGCACCAAGAGGTAATGTGGCTTTGAAATCTTTTTATAATCAACGCTGAATATCTCCAGCTTTAAATAAACATCAGATTTTGATAACGGAGGTTGCTGATAAGACTCTCAACAGCCCTTCAATCGCTCAGAGGGATTGAACCATACCTCAGCGTGATACACCGTGGGATCCGCTGACTTTGTTATGAGCTGGATGCTGACTTGTAATAATAAGAACTGAAAGGAGTGTGGCTGCCTAACTGGCATGTCTAGCAGTCGACATCATTGTGTGTGTGTGTCTCTCTGTGTGTGGACTAGTGTGTGTGCGTGTGTGTGCGCGCGCGCGCCTGCATGTGTGTGTGATATGAGGTTGTGATTGCACAGGCTGTTGTCCAGGGCAGACACTCGTCATCCTCCGGGTCCGTCTGAGGGATTGGATTGTTGGCCCACTCCCCCCTACCACTGCATTGATAACATCCAGTAATCAAAAAAAGCACTATTGACTCAGCCGATATTGCCAGTCATTCACATTGGCAGAAGTCACTGACCACTCTCTGGCCACCTGGGTGTGGTAATGGGTGATAAAAGAGAAAAAGGATTGTTAAATGCATACTTCTCTGAAAGCCTTTTTATTCCGTTTTGACAAATGTCTATCGGAATCCCCTCAACAACCGCTGCACCACTGGAAAACCGGAGAGCTTTAAGATCACTTCTGCTCAATTATAAAAATGGAGCCCACTGTTAAACCATTAATCAGTGGGAGAGTGGCATGAGACGTCAGCTAGACAGTGGACACTAGTAAGGGGAGAGCTGACAGGATGGTGGGGGGGGTCTTCTCACAGAGGCCAGCAGGGGGCACTGTGACTCCTGACAGTGCCATGGTGATGGAGGGGGCTTATCGAAATTCAGAGTGCTTGTGTATATGTACATGTTTGGTATTCCGCTTGTGCTCCTCCCGTTGATGTCTCTTCGCTCCATTCAATCCCTGCTGCTTCTCTGGGATGTGAAGTAAAGCCCCACTGGCACACCACTCATTTCAATGTGGAGGATTGGGTAATATTTGGTGGATACGTTGATCAATGACATTACAACCTATTTTCACCCACTCAAAAAGACAGCCAAAAGTTTGTTGAATTCACAGTGTCATCACAATGCTTTCAACCATCTAAAAGCACAACCAAATTTTCTATGGAAAATCAATGACCTGATTTATGGTTTGGTTGTCACCTAAATGCGTTATCCTTGCACTTTTAACAATTTCAAAGCAGAACAAAGTTAAAATGGGAATACAACAGCTTAATGTGTTATCACTGTGAATCATCTAAAAGCACAACCAAATGACCTGGATTGCAGTTGAGATTACATTCAAATACAGTCAAGTACAAGGTACCAATGCCATTACAGATTATTCAAGCATTTGTGAAGATTTCCACAGGCCTGCAACCTTTGCATGCTATCTTGAACATGCACACTTTATATGATGACACAAGACATCTATTGTTCCAGTAACCTCAGAATGTGGCCATGATGTGTTAGACATTTTAAGGTTGAATCAAAACTGTTGACATTAGTTTGTAAGATAGCCTGAACTGTTTGTTATTTGCTGTATTACAAAGGTAATTTTGAGTTTGGTTGTATTTGGTTGACAACGCAACCAAATATCAACATTTAAAGGAGATGTATCTTCTGCTTGGATAGTTCCCCATGAGCCACTGGCTTAATCCTATTCTTTAATTTGCTTTTTTTTTTGTTGAGATGGAGAAGTGAATCTAACATATACATTCTTAACTTGTTGACAAGTTAATAGGCTATTTACTGTATTTCAGAAGCAATATTGAATATTATTTGGTTGTCAACACAACCAACCTTATCAACATTTGAAAGAGATATATCTTCTGCTAGGATAGTTCCATCTCTGCCACCGAGTCTAGCTTTAATTCAAGTTTGTCTACAAATGAATAATTTATATTTTGGATTCATACAGTTTGACATGAGTTTGACGCCAGGCCTATACAGTTGAAGTCGGAAGTTTACATACACTTAGGTTGGAGTCATTAAAACTAGTTTTTCAACCACTCCACAAATGTCTTGTTAACAAACTATAGTTTTGGCAAGTCGGTTAGGACATCTACTTTGTGCATGACAAATTTTTCCAACAATTGTTTACAGACAGATTATATCACGGAGAATTCACTGTATCACCATTCCAGTGGGTCAGAAGTTTACATACACTAAGTTGACTGTGCCTTTACTGTGCCTTTAAAATTCCAGAAAATTATGTCATGGCTTTAGAAGCTTCTGATAGGCTAATTGACATCATTTTAGTCAATTGGAGGTGTACCTGTGGATGTATTTCAAGGCCTAACTTCAAACTCAGTGCCTCTTAGCTTGACATCATGGGAAAATCAAAAGAAATCAGCCAAGACCTCAGAAAAAAAATTGTAGACCTCCACAAGTCTGGTTCATCCTTGGGATGAACATATTGTTTGTACGTTCATCTGTACAAACAATAGTACGCAAGTATAAACACCATGGGACCATGCAGCTCAGGAAGGAGACACGTTCTGTCTCCGAGACATGAACGTACTTTAGTGCGAAAAGTACAAATCAATCCCAGAACAACAGCAAAGGACCTTGTGAAGATGCTGGAGGAAACAGGTACAAAAGTATCTTTATCCACAGTAAAACAATTCCTATATCAACATAACCTGAAAGGCCACTCAGCAAGGAAGAAGCCACTGCTCCAAAACCGCCATAAAAAAGCCAGACTACGGTTTGCAACTGCACATGGGGACAAAGATCGTACTTTTTGGAGAAATGTCCACTGGTCTGATGAAACAAAAATATAACTGTTTTGCCATAATGACCATCCTTATGTTTGGATGAAAAAGGGGGAGGCTTGCAAGCCAAAGAACACCAACCCAACCGTGAAGCACAGGGGTGGCAGCATCATGGTGTGGGGGTGCTTTGCTGCAGGAGGGACTGGTGCACTTCACAAAATAGATGCCATCATGAGGTAGGAAAATTATGTGGATATATTGTGGATATATAAGTGGATATATGTGGATATATAAGCAACATCTCAAAACATCAGTCAGGAAGTTAAAGCTTGGTTGCAAATGGGTCTTCCAAATGGACAATGACCCCAAGCATACTTCCAAAGTTGTGGCAAAATGGCTTAAGGACAACAAAGTCAGGGTATTGGAGTGGCCATCACAAAGCCCTGACCTCAATCCCATAGACAATTTGTGGGCAGAACTGAAAAAGCTTGTGCGAGCAAGGAGACCTGCAAACCTGACTCAGTTACACCAGCTCTGTCAGGAGAAATGGGCCACAATTCACCCAACTTATTGTGGGAAGCATGTGGAAGGCTAACCGAAGCGTTTGACCCAAGTTAAACAATTTAAAGGCAATGCTACCGAATACTAATTGAGTGTATGTCAACTTCTGACCCATTGGAATGTGATGAAATAAATAAAAGCTGACATTTCACATATTTAAAATAAAGTGGTGATCCTAACGGACCCAAGACAGGGAATTTTTACTAGGATTAAATGTCAGGAATTGTGAAAAACTGAGTTTAAATATATTTGGCTAAACTGCATGTAAACTTCCGACTTCAACCGTATGTATGATGGATAAGGTATCTTTACATTTAATTTGCTCTCTGTTAAATCTATTCTTTGGAATGACTTGATAGCAACAGTGAATCTATTAAGTGGAGATTTCTCAACAATCATTCTCACGATGGCACATTGGGAGTAGTCAGTGACAAATATCTTAGCAGAACTGGCCATGGTTTAAACCCTGTATATGAGACCAAAAGGATAGCTATAGATAGATCAACTCTCCAGTAGGAGATGCTGCCCGGATGCTTTCTTTTATAGTGGATATTATGTTGAAGACCTGACGTTTTTTCAAAGTTACAAATTCAACATATTTTATACAAGGTTTGTCTATGTTGAAAATTGGTTACCATGATTACATAATCCTGTGATTTAAATTTCACCAAACAACAGTTGACTTTGATTACTTTTTTCAAATCCATTGTATTTTCCACGTAGATTCCACATCACAATACGCTGACAAATTACGTTGAAACAACGTTGACTTAACCAGTTTGTGCTCAGTGGCCACCTAAAGCCTGCCTGTTTATATTCTTCCTCCAGCAAGATGTTGAGCTCACTACAATCTACTGGTAGAAAATGTTTCTTTAATTGCATTCCATTAAAAAAAGTGATGAATATAAAATGTCCACCGTTGATTGAGATAGATTGTACATTCTCTGTAAAGGCACACGCTCATGATCTTATGAAATAGCATGACATCCAAGCCCTTTCCCCTGGAAAGAGAACTCCCGAGCACCCTCCCTGCTCTGCTCACTTGTTAAAGAGACTCATTTAAATATTCCTCCTTCTGACTGCAGGCCTGTGCACCCACTGAGGAGGTAATCCACTTTACATGTGGGCTAATAAGCAACGCTTCCTCTCCTACTCTCTACTCTGCTCTCCGGATCTGTGGTGATGAGCACAATTATTCCGTTGTGTCCCAGCTTAATCCACTCGCTCTTGTTAGCTCTTGATGGTTTCTCAACCCCTTGGTGTGTTTCTTGGTCTTTTTCTCTCACTCTGCTCTTATTTGTGTTGGCAGCAGGGGGATCCCACCATCTCATGAATATCAATAGCACGATTGATTGTCAGCAGGTCCTTGTGGAGTAGGAAAAACTACATCTCGATTTCCCTCTGTCGTAATAATGACACAGAAGAGAGGCGTCTCGATTGAAGAAATTAGAAGGATTTTCTGATTGTATGTCTAAGGAAGAAAGTAGAGGTCATAGAATGTTGTAATTGCTGTCTCTTCTTTTTTCGTTTGAATGTTTTGTCATGGGTCCCCAGCATGTTGTTTTGACTTTTGTCATCATGATTGCAGTTACTGTACTGTGCGCTGCAACATTGAGAGATAACTGCAGTGCTATCTCAGAAATATGTAATAAATCCCCATGTTCCCAATCTCCTTCTCTCCTCAGCCTTATCACTCTCATCCCTCCTCTCTTTTCTCTCTTCCCTCCTCCTTCTCTCTCAAGATATCCACTCTCTTCCTCATGCTGCACCCCTTCCCTCCTCCCTGTCAGTGCAACAGTTTGTGCATAGGATGCAGCGGCTTCTCGTAAAAGCGGCATGCCCTTCGTTAATACGCAAGTCTCACATCCCGAGCTCTCCTCATCGCTGCTTTATGCCACATTCCACTTGAATGTTGTTTTTTTCCCCCTCCCCTCTCCCTTGCTGCTCTTATAAATCATTGGTTGTGAACGTTGCTGGGGCTCAGGTCCAGGGGCTGGAGGCTGGAGGCTGGAGGCTGGGAGTGGGAGGCGGGGGAGTAAGGCTGGGAACTGTTTCCCGGGGAGGGATTGACTGTCTGAATTCTGGGCTGAGGTGGAGACTGCTCTTGTTTCCCTCTAAGGCCTATGCATGCCAAAGACGTACCCTCATAAAGAAGGAGGGAGAGGTAGACATAAAGGGAATCATGGTGTACACGATTATCTTTTCTTTTGGTGCTGCACTTACCTTCTTTTTCCTCCATGTTTTATATTATCATGTGCTATCTTTTTTGTGTGTTTTCTCTGTCTTCATTCATGTCATGGCTGCATTAAGAGGAGGCTATGAATTGATTGAGGGAGTTTGGGGTTTTGGATATTTATTCGTGGTGACTGTGGAGAGGGCTATTGGAATCTTTGAAAGTGGGCCATGCTAAGTGCATGAGCGCCCAGGGACAGTTGTGCAACAAACACTTTGTGTAACAATCCAGAAATGTGTAAAGTAATGTAATCGCACGTGGAGAAAGTAAAATAAATAACATAATAAAACAAAATGCATTCAGAATCGGGATGAATTATGATTTGTGTTTAAATTGCCATTCATTATGACAAATGTGGTATCAGTCGCTAGACTGTTATAACAATATCTGATTAAACATCATACAGAAGACCCATTTAATTATATATATTTTTTAAATGAAGCATGAAATGAACAAAATATAAATGGGGTCGATGGAACAGAGTACAAATTCAGAAAGGCTCATATTTCTGAGCCAACTCATCCTGCATTGAGCTGGATTAGAGACTCCAACATTTCTGAGGGTCACCTCTGCACAAAGTCATAATATACATCACCAACACTAGCTTTACAAAACATTAAGAACACCTTACTAATATTGAGTTGCATCCCCTTTTTCCCTCAGAACAGCCCAAATTAGTCAGGGCATTGATTCCAATGCTTCCCACAGTTGTGTCTAGTTGGCTGGATGTCCTTTGGGTGGTGGACCTGCTTGTATGATTTCACATGGAGTATCTACTATTTAGTTTCCCACACCACTCTCACACTCTCTACACGATATACAGTGGGGCAAACATGTATTTAGTCAGCCACAAATTGTGCAAGTTCTCCCACTTAAAAAGATGGGAGAGGCCTGTAATTTGCATCATAGGTACACTTCAACTATGACAGACAAAATGAGAAAATAAATCCAGAAAATCACATTGTAGGATTTTTTATGAATTTATTGGCAAATTATGGTGGAAAACAAGTATTTGGTCCCCTACAAACAAGCAAGATTTCTGGCTCTCACAGACCTGTAACTTCTTCTTTGAGAGGCTCCTCTGTCCTCCACTCGTTACCTGTATTAATGGCACCTGTTTGAACTTGTTATCAGTATAAAAGACACCTGTCCACAACCTCAAACAGTCACACTCCAAACTCCACTATGGCCAAGACCAAGGAGCTGTCAAAGGACACCAGAAACAAAATTGTAGACCTGCACCAGGCTGGGAAGACTGAATCTGCAGTAGGTAAACAGCTTGGTTTGAAGAAATCAACTGTGGGAGCAATTATTAGGAAATGGAAGACATACAAGACCACTGATAATCTCCCTTGATCTGGGGCTCCACGCAAGATCTCACCCCGTGGGGTCAAAATGATCACAAGAACGGTGAGCAAAAATCCCAGAACCACACGGGGGGACCTAGTGAATGACCTGCAGAGAGCTGGGACCAAAGTAACAAAGCCTACCATCAGTAACACACTACGCCGCCAGGGACTCAAATCCTGCAGTGCCAGACGTATCCCCCTGCTTAAGCCAGTACATGTCCAGGCCCGTCTGAAGTTTTCTAGAGAGCATTTGGATGATCCAGAAAAAGATTGGGAGAATGTCACATGGTCAGATGAAACCAAAATATAACTTTTTGGTAAAAACTCAACTCGTCGTGTTTGGAAGACAAAGAATGCTGAGTTGCATCCAAAGAACACCATACCTACTGTGAAGCATGGGGGTGGAAACATCATGCTTTAGGGCTGTTTTTCTGCAAAGGGACCAGGACGACTGATCCGTGTAAAGGAAAGAATGAATGGGGCCATGTATCGTGAGACTTTGCGTGAAAACCTCCTTCCATCAGCAAGGGCATTGAAGATGAAACGTGGCTGGGTCTTTCAGCATTACAATGATCCCAAACACACCGCCCGTGCAACGAAGAAGTGGCTTCGTAAGAAGCATTTCAAGGTCCTGGAGTGGCCTAGCCAGTCTCCAGATCAACCCCATAGAAAATCTTTTGAGGGATTTCAAAGTCCGTGTTGTCCAGCAACAGCCCCAAAACATCACTACTCTAGAGGAGATCTGCATGGAGGAATGGGCCAAAATACCAGCAACAGTGTGCGAAAACCTTGTGAAGACTTACAGAAAACGTTTGACCTCAGTCATTGCCAACAAAGGGTATATAACAAAGTATTGAGATGAACTTTTGTAGGTGACCAAATACTTATTTTCCACCATAATTTGCAAATAAATTCATTAAAAATCCTACAGTGATTTTCTGGATTTCTTTCCCTCATTTTGTCTGTCATAGTTGAATTGTACCTATGATGAAAATTACAGGCCTCTCTCATATTTTTAAGTGGGAGAACTTGCACAATTGGTGGCTGACTAAATACTTTTTTGCCCCACTGTATACAATATAATCAACCAAAAAACACGTGTACTGAATGACATTTTCTCTAAGTTTAGAGAGCTCTATATCTATATCTAATAAACAAACGTAAAAACACAAATCAATACAAACACTACAAAACAAAGAACGTAAATGAACGTAACGAAAACCGAAACAGTCCTATCTGGTGCAAACACAGAGACAGGAACAATCACCCACAAATACACAGTGAAACCCAGGCTACCTAAATATGGTTCCCAATCAGAGACAATGACTAACACCTGCCTCTGATTGAGAACCAGATCAGGCCAGACATAGAAATAGACAAACTAGACATGAAACATAGAATGCCCACCCAGCTCACGTCCTGACCAACACTAAAACAAGGAAAACACATACGAACGATGGTCAGAACGTGACAATACCCCCCCCCCACCCCACCCCCAAGGTGCGGACTCCGAACGCACAACCTAAACCTATAGGGGAGGGTCTGGGTGGGCATCTGTCCGCGGTGGCGGCTCTGGCGCTGGACGTGGACCCCACTCCATAATTGTCTTAGTCCACCTCCTTAGCGTCCCTTGAGTGGCGGTGCTCGCCGCTAACCTTGGCCTAGGAAACCTAACAACGGACCCCACTGGACTGAGGGGCAGCTCCGGACTGAGGTAGCTCAGGACTGAGGGATAGCTCGGGACTGAGGGGAAGCTCAGGACTGAGGGGAAGCTCAAGAGGAAGCTCAGGGCTGAGAGGAAGCTCAGGACTGAGAGGAAGCTCAGGACTGAGAGGAAGCTCCGGCAGGTTGATGGATCTAGCAGATCCTGGCTGGCTGGTGGTTCCGGCAGATCCTGGCTGAATGGCGAATCCTGGCAGACTGGCGGATCCTGGCTGACTGGCAGTTCTGGCAGATCCTGGCTGACTGGCAGATCCTGGCAGACTGGTGGATCCTGGCAGACTGGCGGATCCTGGCTGGCTGGCGGATCTAACTGATCCTGGCAGACTGGCGGCACTTGCGGCGCTGGACAGACTGGCGGCACTGGCGGCGCTCGGCAGACTGGAGGCGCTGGGCAGACTGACGGCACTGGCGGCGCTGGGCAGACTGACAGCACTGGCGGCGCTGGGCAGACTGACGGCACTGGCGGCGCTGGACAGACTGACGGCACTGGCGGCGCTGGACAGACTGATGGCACTGGCGGTGCTGGGCAGACTGACGACACTGGTGGTGCTGGGCAGACTGACGGCACTGGTGGCGCTGGGCAGACTAGCGGCGCTGGGCAGACTGGCGGCACTGGGCAGACTGGCGGCACTGGTGGCGCTGGGCAGACTGGCGGCACTGGAAGAGTCTGGTTGACTGGCGGATCTGGAAGAGTCTGGTTGACTGGCGGATCTGGAAGAGTCTGGTTGACTGGCGGATCTGGAAGAGTCTGGTTGACTGGCGGATCTGGAAGAGTCTGGTTGACTGGCAGATCTGGAAGAGTCTGGCTGACTGGCAGATCTGGAAGAGTCTGGCTGACTGGCGGATCTCAAATCAAATCAAAATTTTATTTGTCACATACACATGGTTAGCAGATGTTAATGCGAGTGTAGCGAAATGCTTGTGCATCTAGTTCCGACAATGCAGTAATAACCAACAAGTAATCTAACTAACAATTCCAAAACTACTGTCTTATACACAGTGTAAGGGGATAAAGAATATGTACATAAGGATAAGGATATATGAATGAGTGATGGTACAGAGGAGCATAGGCAAGATACAGTAGATGGTATCGAGTACAGTATATACATATGAGATGAGTATGTAAACAAAGTGGCATAGTTAAAGTGGCTAGTGATACATGTATTACATAAGGATGCAGTCGATGATATAGAGTACAGTATATACGTATGCATATGAGATGAATAATGTAGGGTAAGTAACATTATTTAAGGTAGCATTGTTTAAAGTGGCTAGTGATAATTTACATAATTTCCCATCAATTCCCATTATTAAAGTGGCTGGAGTTGAGTCAGTGTCAGTGTCAGTGTGTTGGCAGCAGCCACTCAATGTTAGTGGTGGCTGTTTAACAGTCTGATGGCCTTGAGATAGAAGCAGTTTTTCAGTCTCTCGGTCCCAGCTTTGATGCACCTGTACTGACCTCGCCTTCTGGATGATAGCGGGGTGAACAGGCAGTGGCTCGGGTGGTTGATGTCCTTGATGATCTTTATGGCCTTCCTGTAACATCGGGTGGTGTAGGTGTCCTGGAGGGCAGGTAGTTTGCCCCCAGTGATGCGTTGTGCAGACCTCACTACCCTCTGGAGAGCCTTACGGTTGTGGGCGGAGCAGTTGCCGTACCAGGCGGTGATACAGCCCGCCAGGATGCTCTCGATTGTGCATCTGTAGAAGTTTGTGAGTGCTTTTGGTGACAAGCCGAATTTCTTCAGCCTCCTGAGGTTGAAGAGGCGCTGCTGCGCCTTCTTCACGATGCTGTCTGTGTGAGTGGACCAATTCAGTTTGTCTGTGATGTGTATGCCGAGGAACTTAAAACTTGCTAACCTCTCCACTACTGTTCCATCGATGTGGATAGGGGGGTGATCCCTCTGCTGTTTCCTGAAGTCCACAATCATCTCCTTAGTTTTGTTGACGTTGAGTGTGAGGTTATTTTCCTGACACCACACTCCGAGGGCCCTCACCTCCTCCCTGTAGGCCGTCTCGTCGTTGTTGGTAATCAAGCCTACCACTGTTGTGTCGTCCGCAAACTTGATGATTGAGTTGGAGGCGTGCGTGGCCACGCAGTCGTGGATGAACAGGGAGTACAGGAGAGGGCTCAGAACGCACCCTTTTGGGGCCCCAGTGTTGAGGATCAGCGGGGTGGAGATGTTGTTGCCTACCCTCACCACCTGGGGGCGGCCCGTCAGGAAGTCCAGTACCCAGTTGCACAGGGCGGGGTCGAGACCCAGTGTCTCGAGCTTGATGACGAGCTTGGAGGGTACTATGGTGTTGAATGCCGAGCTGTAGTCGATGAACAGCATTCTCACATAGGTATTCCTCTTGTCCAGATGGGCTCAGATCTGGAAGAGTCTGGCTGACTGGCGGATCTGGAAGAGTCTGGCTGACTGGCAGATCTGGAAGAGTCTGGCTGACTGGCAGATCTGGAAGAGTCTGGTTGACTGGCAGATCTGGAAGAGTCTGGTTGACTGGCAGATCTGGAAGAGTCTGGCTGACTGGCGGATCTGGAAGAGTCTGGCTGACTGGCGGATCTGGAAGAATCTGGCTGACTGGCGGATCTGGAAGAGTCTGGTGATTGGCAGATCTGGAAGAGTCTGGTTGACTGGCAGATCTGGAAGAGTCTGGCTGACTGGCCGATCTGGAAGAGTCTGGTTGACTGGCGGATCTGGAAGAGTCTGGCTGACTGGCGGATCTGGAAGAATCTGGCTGACTGGCGGATCTGGAAGAGTCTGGTTGATTGGCAGATCTGGAAGAGTCTGGTTGACTGGCAGATCTGGAAGAGTCTGGCTGACTGGCCGATCTGGAAGAGTCTGGTTGACTGGCAGATCTGGAAGAGTCTGGCTGACTAGCGGATCTGGAAGAGTCTGGCGGATCTGGATGAGTCTGGCTGACTGGCAGATCTGGAAGAGTCTGGCTGACTGGCGGATCTGGAAGAGTCTGGTTGACTGGCAGAGCTGGACTTTGTTTGGTGTTTGCACGCGTCTTGCGTCATCACGTCATTTCCGGTCACAACTTGCAGACTCGTTTTCGCGTTGCTGTGCGTTTTTTTGCCAACCTATTTTGGCAACAAAACCTATTTTGCTACCTGACAATTTTACGGTTTTTACTTTTTAATTACCGTTTATATATATATATATATATATATTTTTTCCCTCAACTTTTTCACTCCGGACGCTTTATCTGGACACGATTCGTCAGGACCTCCAACAGCCGAAGCTAAGTAGTAACATTAACATGATGCCTTCTAATTGCAGACGCTGTACTCGCCTTACGGCGAGGATAGCTGTTTTACATGCCCAGCTTCAGACACAATCGTTAGGCAAGGGTAATTTCAGTGTAGGAAAGGATGAAATAGCGTCTGTACCACCAGTAAGTACAGATAGTAGTATAAATCCCCTGGCACAGTCCCCGCAGCCGGACAACTTTCTCACGGTTTCTGGAAGGAAATGCTGTAGGAACGCTCAACCGGTGCCGCTTATTCAGCCGACAGAAACTTTCAACCGGTTTTCCCCATTAAGCAGCGAGTCGGAGTCAGAGTCCGAGTCTTCTCTGGTCTCTACTCCTCTCGTTACGGGGTCTGAGACGCCGAAGCTTCCCACCATTAGCTCTGACAAATTGAAAACTCTAGTCATTGGCGACTCCATTACCCGCAGTATTAGACTTAAAACGAATCATCCAGCGATCATACACTGTTTACCAGGGGGCAGGGCTACCGACGTTAAGGCTAATCTGAAGATGGTGCTGGCTAAATCTAAAACTGGCGAGTGTAGAGAGTATAGAGATATTGTTATCCACGTCGGCACCAACGATGTTAGGATGAAACAGTCAGAGATCACCAAGCGCAACATAGCTTCTGCGTGTAAATCAGCTAGAAAGATGTGTCGGCATCGAGTAATTGTCTCTGGCCCCCTCCCAGTTAGGGGGAGTGATGAGCTCTACAGCAGAGTCTCACAACTCAATCGCTGGTTGAAAACTGTTTTCTGCCCCTCCCAAAAGTTAGAATTTGTAGATAATTGGCCCTCTTTCTGGGACTCACCCACAAACAGGACCAAGCCTGACCTGCTGAGGAGTGACGGACTCCATCCTAGCTGGAGGGGTGCTCTCATCTTATCTACCAACATAGACAGGGCTCTAACTCCTCTAGCTCCACAATGAAATAGGGTGCAGGCCAGGCAGCAGGCTGTTAGCCAGCCTGCTAGCATAGTGGAGTCTGCCACTAGCACAGTCAGTGTAGTCAGCTCAGCTATCACCATTGAGACCGTGTCTGTGCCTCGACCTAGGTTGGTCAAAACTAAACATGGCGGTGTTCGCCTTAGCAATCTCACTAGGATAAAGACCACCTCCATTCCTGTCATTATTGAAAGAGATCATGATACCTCACATCTCAAAATAGGGCTACTTAATGTTAGATCCCTTACTTCTAAAGGCAATTATAGTCAATGAACTAATCACTGACCATAATCTTGATGTGATTGGCCTGACTGAAACATGGCTTAAGCCTGATGAATTTACTGTGTTAAATGAGGCCTCACCTCCTGGCTACACTAGTGAACATATCCCCGTGCATCCCGCAAAGGCGGAGGTGTTGCTAACATTTACGATAGCAAATTTCAATTTACAAAAAAAAAGACGTTTTCATCTTTTGAGCTTCTAGTCATGAAATCTATGCAGCCTACTCAATCCCTTTTTATAGCTACTGTTTACAGGCCTCCTGGGCCATATACAGCGTTCCTCACTGAGTTCCCTGAATTCCTATCGGACCTTGTAGTCATAGCAGATAATATTCTAATCTTTGGTGACTTTAATATTCACATGGAAAAGTCCACAGACCCACTCCAAAAGGCTTTCGGAGCCATCATCGACCCACTCTCTGTCAGTCATACGCTGGACCTAGTTTTGTCCCATGGAATAAATGTTGTGGATCTTAATGTTTTTCCTCATAATCCTGGACTATCGGACCACTATTTTATTACATTTGCAATTGCAACAAATAATCTGCTCAGACCCCAACCAAGGAACATCAAAAGTCGTGCTATAAATTCACAGACAACACAAAGATTCCTTGATGTCCTTCCAGATTCCCTCTGTCTACCCAAGGACGCCAGAGGACAAAAATCAGTTAACCACCTAACTGAGGAACTCAATTTAACCTTGCGCAATACCCTAGATGCAGTTGCACCCCTAAAAACTAAAAACATTTCTCAGAAGAAACTAGCTCCCTGGTACACAGAAAATACCCGAGCTCTGAAGCAAGCTTCCAGAAAATTGGAACGGAAATGGCGCCACACCAAACTGGAAGTCTTCCGACTAGCTTGGAAAGACAGTACCGTGCAGTACCGTAGAGCCCTTACTGCTGCTCGATCATCCTATTTTTCTAACTTAATTGAGGAAAATAAGAACAATCCGAAATTCCTTTTTGATACTGTCGCAAAGCTAACTAAAAAGCAGCATTCCCCAAGAGAGGATGACTTTCACTTTAGCAGTGATAAATTCATGAACTTCTTTGAGGAAAAGATTATGATTATTAGAAAGCAAATTACGGACTCCTCTTTAAATCTGCGTATTCCTTCAAAGCTCAGTTGTCCTGAGTCTGCACAACTTTCCCAGGACCTAGGATCAAGAGAGACGCTCAAGTGTTTTAGTACTATATCTCTTGACACAATGATGAAAATAATCATGGCCTCTAAACCTTCAAGCTGCATACTGGACCCTATTCCAACTAAACTACTGAAAGAGCTGCTTCCTGTGCTTGGCCCTCCTATGTTGAACATAATAAACGGCTCTCTATCCACCGGATGTGTACCAAACTCACTAAAAGTGGCAGTAATAAAGCCTCTCTTGAAAAAGCCAAACCTTGACCCAGAAAATATAAAAAACTATAGGCCTATATCGAATCTTCCATTCCTCTCAAAAATTTTAGAAAAGGCTGTTGCGCAGCAACTTACTGCCTTCCTGAAGACAAACAATGTATACGAAATGCTTCAGTCTGGTTTTAGACCCCATCATAGCACTGAGACGGCACTTGTGAAGGTGGTAAATGACATTTTAATGGCATCGGACCGAGGCTCTGCATCTGTCCTCGTGCTCCTAGACCTTAGTGCTGCTTTTGATACCATCGATCACCACATTCTTTTGGAGAGATTGGAAACCCAAATTGGTCTACACGGACAAGTTCTGGCCTGGTTTAGATCTTATCTGTCGGAAAGATATCAGTTTGTCTCTGTGAATGGTTTGTCCTCTGACAAATCAACTGTAAATTTCGGTGTTCCTCAAGGTTCCGTTTTGGGACCACTATTGTTTTCACTATATATTTTACCTCTTGGGGATGTTATTCGTAAACATAATGTTAACTTTCACTGCTATGCGGATGACACACAGCTGTACATTTCAATGAAACTTGGTGAAGCCCCAAAATTGCCCTTGATGGCTGCAAACTTTCTACTTTTAAACTCGGACAAAACAGAGATGCTTGTTCTAGGTCCCAAGAAACAAAGAGATCTTCTGTTGAATCTGACAATTAATCTTAATGGTTGTACAGTCGTCTCAAATAAAACTGTGAAGGACCTCGGCGTTACTCTGGACCCTGATCTCTCTTTTGAAGAACATATCAAGACCATTTCAAGGACAGCTTTTTTCCATCTACGTAACATTGCAAAAATCAGAAACTTTCTGTCCAAAAATGATGCAGAAAAATTTATCCATGCTTTTGTCACTTCTAGGTTAGACTACTGCAATGCTCTACTTTCCGGCTACCCGGATAAAGCACTAAATAAACTTCAGTTAGTACTAAATACGGCTGCTCGAATTCTGACTAGAACCAAAAAATTTGATCATATTACTCCAGTGCTAGCCTCTCTACACTGGCTTCCTGTCAAAGCAAGGGCTGATTTCAAGGTTTTACTGCTAACCTACAAAGCATTACATGGGCTTGCTCCTACCTATCTCTCTGATTTGGTCCTGCTGTACATACCTACACGTACGCTACGGTCACAAGACGCAGGCCTCCTAATTGTCCCTAGAATTTCTGGAGGCAGGGCTGTCTCCTATAGAGCTCCATTTTTATGGAACGGTCTGCCTACCCATGTCAGAGACGCAAACTCGGTATCAACCTTTAAGTCTTTACTGGAGACTCATCTCTTCAGTGGGTCATATGATTGAGTGTAGTCTGGCCCAGGAGTGGGAAGGTGAACGGAAAGGCTCTGGAGCAACGAACCGCCCTTGCTGTCTCTGCCTGGCCGGTTCCCCTCTTCCCACTGGGATTCTCTGCCTCTAACCCTATTACAGGGGATGAGTCACTGGCTTACTGGGGCTCTCTCTTGCCGTCCCTGGAAGGGTTGCGTCACCTGAGTGGGTTGATTCACTGATGTGGTCATCCTGTCTGGGATGGCGCCCCCCTTGGGTTGTGCCATGGCGGAGTTCTTTGTGGGCTATACTCAGCCTTGTCTTAGGATGGTAAGTTGGTGGTTGAAGATATCCCTCTAGTGGTGTGGGGGCTGTGCTTTGGCAAAGTGGGTGGGGTTATATCCTTCCTGTTTGGCCCTGTCTGGGGTGTCCTCGGATGGGGCCACAGTGTCTCCTGACCCCTCCTGTCTCAGCCTCCAGTATTTATGCTGCAGTAGTTAATGTGTCGGGGGCTAGGGTCAGTTTGTTATATCTGGAGTACCTCTCCTGTCCTATTCGGTGTCCTGTGTGAATCTAAGTGTGCGTTCTCTAATTCTCTCTTTCTCTCTCTCTCTCTCTCTCTCTCTCTCTCTCTCGGAGGACCTGAGCCCTAGGACCATGCCCCATGACTACCTGACATGATGACTCCTTGCTGTCCCCAGTCCACCTGGCCGTGCTGCTGCTCCAGTTTCAACTGTTCTGCCTTATTATTATACGACCATGCTGGTCATTTATGAACATTTGAACATCTTGGCCATGTTCTGTTATAATCTCCACCCGGCACAGCCAGAAGAGGACTGGCCACCCCACATAGCCTGGTTCCTCTCTAGGTTTCTTCCTAGGTTTTGGCCTTTCTAGGGAGTTTTTCCTAGCCACCGTGCTTCTACACCTGCATTGCTTGCTGTTTGGGGTTTTAGGCTGGGTTTCTGTACAGCACTTTGAGATATCAGCTGATGTATGAAGGGCTATATAAATAAATTTGATTTGATTTGGTTTGATTTGGAAGAGTCTGGCTGACTGGCGGATCATGGCAGACTGACTGATCTGGCTGCTCCATGCTGACTGGCGGCTCTGGCTGCTCCACGCTGACTGGCGGCTCCATATAGGCTGACAGCTCTGGCGGATTCTTACAGACTGGCAGCTCTGGCGGCTCCGTGCAGACTGGCAGCTCCTTGCAGACTGGCAGCTCCTTACAGACTGGCAGCTCCGTGCAGTCTGGCAGCTCCGTGCAGACTGGCAGCTCCGTGCAGACTGGCAGCTCCGTGCAGACTGGCAGCTCCGTGCAGACTGACAGCTCCGTGCAGACTGACAGCTCCGTGCAGACTGACAGCTCCGTGCAGACTGACATCTCTGGCTGCTCCATGCAGACTGGCAGCTCTGGCTGCTTCATGCAGACTGGCAGGCTCTGGCTGCTTCATGCAGACTGACAGCTCTGACTGCTCCATGCAGGCTGGCAGCTCTGGCTGCGCTGAACAGACAGGAGACTCCAGCAGCGCTGTAGAGGAGGAAGGCTCTGGCTGGCTGAACAGGCGGAAGACTCCGACAGCGCTGGAGGCGAGGCGCACTGTAGGCCTGATGCGTGGTGCTGGTACTGGTGGTACTGGACCGAGAACACGCACAGGAAGCCTGGTGCGGGGAGCTGCCACCGGAGGGCTGGTGTGTGAAGGTGGTACTGGATAGACCGGACCGTGCAGGCGCACTGGAGCTCTTGAGCACCGAGCCTGCCCGGTCGCTCTACCAGTGCGGTGAGGTGGAATAGCCCGCAATGGGCTATGTAGGCGAACCGGGGACACCATGCGCAAGGCTGGTGCCATGTAAGTCGGCCCTAGCCCGGCCGATACGCGGAGCTGGAGACACCGTGCGCACCACAGCATGACACGGTGCCTGCCCGGTCTCTCTAGCCCCCCGGTAAACACAGGGAGTTTGCGCAGGTCTCCTACCTGGCGTAGCCATACTCCCTGTGAGCCCCCCCCCAAGAAATCTTTGGGGCTGACTCTCCGCGCCGCCGTGCTTGCTTCGCCAACCTCATTCTCCGATAACCTTCCGCGCACTGCTCCATCGAATCCCAGGCGGGCTCCGGCACTCTCCCTGGGTCGACCGCCCACCTGTCTATCTCCTCCCAAGAAGTATAGTCCATACTGTACTCCTCTTTGGGCTGCTCCTGTTGCCTCCTCTCCTGCTGCACCTGTTGCCTCTCCTGCTGCTCCTGCCTGTTGACACGCTGCTTGGTCCGGTTGTGGTGGGTGATTCTGTAACGGTTCTCTTGTGGTGAAGGAGAGTCGGACCAAAATGCGGCGTGTAGATTGCGATCCATGTTTAATAAACAAACGTAAAAACACGAATCAATACAAACACTACAAAACAAAGAACGTAAATGAACGTAACGAAAACCCGAAACAGTCCTATCTGGTGCAAACACAGAGACAGGAACAATCACCCACAAACACACAGTGAAACCCAGGCTACCTAAATATGGTTCCCAATCAGAGACAATGACTAACACCTGCCTCTGATTGAGAACCATATCAGGCCAGACATAGAAATAGACAAACTAGACATGAAACATAGAATGCCCACCCAGCTCACGTCCTGACCAACACTAAAACAAGGAAAACACATACGAACGATGGTCAGAACGTGACATGGATGTCCTTTGGGTGGGACCATTCTTGATACACATGGGAAACTGTTGAACGTGAAAAACCTAGCAGCGTTGCACTTCTTGACACAAACCAGTGCGACTGCCACCTACTACAATACCCAGTTCAAAGGCACTTAAATCTTTTGTCTTTCCCATTCACCCTCAGAATGGCAAACATACACAACCCATTTCTCAATTGTCTCAAGACTTAAAAACCCTTCTTTAATCTGTCTCCTCCCCTTCATCAACACTGATTTGAAGTGGATTTAAGAAGTGAGATCAATAAAGGACCATAGCTTTCGTTTCACCTGGATTCACCTGGTCAGTCTATGTTATGGAAAGAGCATAATGTTCATGATGTTTTGTGCACTCACTGAATATTAAAATGGTCATGAATAAATGCATGCTAAAACAACACTTCAGCCTGGATTACCATAAACTATTCACCCGGCAGTATTGACCATTACAAAGCAGGGCCTCTCCTAGAGAGTGGGGGATTTTTAATGACCTCCAATACTAGAGAAGGCATGCCTGCGTCACAGGTCTTAACCTGTCCTCTAGACATATCTCAGAAGTCCCTTTGCATCAGTTGAAATGGTGCGGCTTCAGCTTCAGGTGACGAGTCCGAGTAAGATGCCAGCATTAGGAGATGCAGCCCCTGAGAGCTAGTCAATATCTATCAGTTATTATGTTTGAAAGAAACACTGATGTTGCTCTGGGCTGAAGCCAAAGGAACACCTATGAGAGAACAAACTGAACCAGAGAAATGTGTCAGGCTTAGTTCTTGTTGTTGACGCTCGCTGTATTTTGAAGAAAACAGATTAGTAAATGAACAATGGATAGCGTTAAAGGGTCCTGCCACTACTGTCATAAGAATAATATAATAATATGAAAGCCATCATAAAGTAAGCAAACCACGTCACTGCCCTGATGCAATAACGGGAAACGCTCTAAACGGTCTTTTTGCTTGTAATCTCTGCTTCCATCATCCAATTAAAATCTGTGTTCCAGGTAAAACAGCTGTAGAAAGTTCCCAGAAAATGAATTATAGCAGTCAACTATTAAAACATTCTCCAATTATATCGGTAACATTTAACCCAGGGCTTAATTCACAATAACACACATATTAATATCTGCCAGGATCTGTAATTCCAGGTGACATCACCTTGTCTTTGTTTGAGTTTGCAAGTCCTCGCTACTGGCTGTGTGGCAACATGGGAATGCATGCATGTGGGGTGGGGTCTGTCATATAGAGCAGCAGTAAACTAATGCATAGGGAGAAAATATCCCCCCCCCCATTGCAGGCCGAAATTCTATGTTTTGCTTGATTGATTTTAGATTAGCCGTTTAATGAAAACAGACTGTTTGGAGAAAGTGCTCCGTTGCTGTCAGTTTATCAAAGGCTCTGTCTTGGCAGGAATGGAATCGCTGTGTGGCCCCATTAAACGGGGCAAGGAGAAAGCAGGAAGCTCAAGGCTGATAGCAAACTCACTCGGACAGATAATAGTACAATTATGTTCCTTTCCATCACCAAGAGAGTTTGTTTAAAATGGAGCGACCCACACAGAAACATAATTAAACACTAAGATTCATTGTCAGTGTAAATGGAGGATTCCTCCTATTGTTTGTGTGCATGTGACGTGCGATGAATCAAATTAATCCAAACAGATTAGAATACCAAATTCTATGTGTGGGTGTGAGTGTGTATTATTGGAGGGATGGAGAGATGATTTTGGGTGGACCACAACAACACAGCAAATTTGCGGGTGTTAAAATCTAAGTTGTTGAGGTAAAAAATGTTAGCGTTGTATCTGAGTTTTGATTCTAGTGGGTTAACACCAGTGGGATTGAAATTGATGCCACCTGCAGTGAATAAATGAAGTGGTATTTGAATCGCAGTGGAATCAACACCACGTGGAGTTAATTTCCGTTGACTCTGAGTGAAAAAGACAAACGAGGAGCTTCATTAGAATAGTTTATTTTAATATCTATGTTTCTGCATGAACATTACTTGATTAACTGAGTTCATACTACACAAAGGTAAATAAAACATTTAAAAACTAATTCAATCTGTAAGTGGTTGGACTTATTTCACCCATGGTGAGATGGTTGTTCCAGTTTAGAGGTTTTAGGTAGTCTCATTTATCAATCTTGCCTATCATTCTCACTGCAGATTAAACGTTCTAACTGTTGGATATCCTAACTCTGGCTGAATTCCATTAGGAATTATATACCATTTTACAAAACAGCATAATGTGACATGCGAATGTGGCCTGCAAACCAGGAGTTTCAGGCCACTGAGTTAGGTTAAAAGTAGGCTGTCGAAGTATGGTATTGTCAAAAAAAGTCATGTATGGTCATAAATAAGGCTACAGGACTGAAGGCAATCAAATGCAACAATCATGTCTCTGTCACTAGCAAACACATTCATGTTTGGTAGTGGTACCTCTAAAATTCCCCCAAAAGGCAATCTGGGAAATAAATATGCAAATAAGGCTTTACACTCTACAGGGTTAAAAAGAGCACCCCAAAACAAGTTACTGTAACACCACAGGTGTTAATTCCCTAAAACTGAGAAAATGTAACAGCATTAGGTCTAATAAAGTGTTAATTATTTAACATTTAGTGGGGGAATTGAAACACCCATGATATTAGGGACCCAACACTCTTGAGGTGATAGTTTATCAACACTTTAACATTTTTAATTTAACACTATTTTGGTTGGTCACATATTTAACACTAAGAAAGTGTTACATTTAACACTATGAGTGTTAAAATTCAGATCTCAAATCTTCTGTGCATGGAGAGAGAGTTTAGGTGCACAAAAGTATTGAGCACAAGGAAATAAATATTATCCACCACAATGTGACCATTCTTTAACATTTCTCACATCTATGCAACAGTCCCAAGGAATTTCCCTTGTAAACCTAGGCCCATTATGGACTTGTTGCTTTAACACTGGGATTTTCAGACCCATGTGTTAATATGAATTACAGATTGTCTACAAAAGACAAGGGAATGGCTTTCCTTGAAAAGATAGATGGAGGACCTTGCCAGGTGTTTAAAAACATGGTGACCAATACAGCAGACTGCCCCCAAAGCTCTTGATCAAGGCTGAGCAAGGATTAGGTAATCCCGCCACAAAGTCTTTATAGAAAGCCAAGGAAAATGTCATCGTCTCCCTGGCACCAGTCAACTCCCTGAGAATATCTGAATCCCAGCTGGACCACATCCAACACAGTCCGATTTATCAAATCAGCTCTGTGCCAGACAATTAGGTGACATTTAGACTCCAACCTGAAGGGACACATGCTTGATTGAAGTCCACCCGTTACTGAAAAAAATGGACCACGATCTGGATAATCCACAATACTTCCACGACAAATGGCTCCAAATCATTTAAGAATCCTGTTGCCTTGTCTTTTGTTAGGATGGATTGAATCTTCCAGTCTACTGGTGTGTAGAGAGATGCTGGAGCAAACTTTGATCCCAAATATGTCTGCGAACGAGGGAGTGTGTTTGTGTGGGGGGGTGGTGAAGTTGAGATCTGTTTCAAAGTTCATGTAGCAGAGTCATTCTAAAAAATATATATTTTTAAGCCTATTAGCTACACTTTATTCACACACTATCATGAACTTTCTTGCAGTTGTCTTTTAATTAATTGGAAAACAACAGCTATCTTTAAACTGAATAAACTGAATAGAACTTAAGAGTGAAATTAAGAGTGAGCTGGCACGGTTAAACGTTTGGCTTTACGTACTGATTGGTTTCATTCACACACTCTCAATACTGCAACAGACTTCCTCATTGATTTTGGGTCAAATTCAGGCATAACAGGCCTCCCCGGGTGGCGCAGTGGTTAAGGGCGCTGTACTGCAGCGCCAGCTGTGCCACCAGAGACTCTGAGTTCGCGCACAGGCTTTGTCGCAACCGGCCGCTACTGGGAGGTCCGTGGGGCGACGCACAATCGGCCCAGCGTCGTCCGGGTTAGGGGGGGCTTGGCCGGTAGGGATATCCTTGACTCATCACGCACCAGCGACTCCTGTGTAACCAAGGTTGCCAGGTGCACGGTGTTTCCTCCGACACATCGGCTGGCTTCCGGGTTGGATGCGCGCTGTGTTAAGAAGCAGTGCGGCTTGGTTGGGTTGTGTATCGGAGGACGCATGACTTTCGGGAGTTGTAGCGATGAGACAAGATCGCTACAACAAATTGGATACCATGAAATTGGGGAGAAAAAGGGGTAAAATTTTTTTTTTTTTAAATTCAGGCATAACAGCGACCTCTCACAGAAGTCATTGATGTTATATTAGTTAATGTGACGACTGTTGCTCATCGAATGATTACAAGTTAATAATTGCGTGATTAACTGAATCACGCAATTATTAACTCATTAACCTGGGGCACCATGGGAAAACTAGTTTTTATTGAGTTTCTATTTCCCAAATTAACTCACAGAATATCAGAATATCGATTCTACAACAGCCGCTAATTAACCAGTTGCCTCTAACGATCTCGTTCTGAACGTCGTATAGCCCGTGAATCTGCACGGACCCGGGTCCCACCAATGAATTCGTACCACACCAATCTTAGTTGAAAATGTATTTACTAAAAAGCTAAAATTATGATAAAAGATACACACAGACAAAACACATTATAGGCTATTGATTAGAACTTAGTATAACGGGCCAACACACTATGGCGCGTGCTACCCACAATGGGAATTTCAAAAGAGAGAGAAAAAAGAAAGTACACAAGAGAAATATACATTTGGGTGAATTTGTCAGCTATGCTATTCTAACCATAGCCTTGCCCCAAACTGCCACTCTTATGGGTCAGAATATAATGATGTAATTACGTGGGGATGATCTCCGAGGATTCTCTGCGTGGACCGTTCCGCTGTTCGATGACGCACTTCTCCTGTGCACCTCCCTGCTCGTCCTCCCGGTGTGAGTGTCCTTTTTGGCTTAGGAGTCTGTTCCCTGACCCTTTTCTATGGAAGGGGTCTTCTGAGGACAGACAGCTCTGTAGCTCAGAGCTTCCCAGCATAGGAATGAAACCCTTTAGATACCACGATTCAATGAGAGATGGAGGCTAGGTGGATCGACTTGAATTCACCCGCTTAGACACAGCTACTCATCCATAGCTTGGGTAGAAAAGGATTTCTTTGTCCTCAAACTTGCCTTGCGTTCTGGGTTCGTTAACTTTTTTAGACCTCACTGCAGCTGGGGTCACGTAGTCCTCCTATAAATTCTATACCCACAGGTTTTATACCCTTGGGTCAGAAGTGGGCGTAGCCGTCTTTAGGGTAATTCTCTGGGCGTACCAAGTTAATGAGGCAAGATCCAGATTTTTAGCAAATCCAATTTTAGACAACTAACTTAACATTTCATCTTCCCCAAAACATTCTCTTTGATTTGGATATTTTCCATACAACATACAATGTATAAACATACTAGGAAAACCCTTCACATTACAATGTTTTCATAATAACGTCATCTATTAACCTTTAATAACAAAACAAAAATGACATACATTTTCATATTCCATCTATCGTCATGACCCCCATTGTGGTTGACGGAAACCATTTGTTCCAAAGTCCCTTTATTCCATGTTTAATGTTCTGAGGCTGGTTCTCCATAGTAACAGGACAAAGGAATTTGTCTGTGGCCTGAGATTTACCAGGGGCGTGAGGGGCCATAAAACCCCCCACATCTTCAGAGCCCTAGATCTCTCCTCCTCTGTTGGGGTTGAGAGATAATCTGTAGGGTTGTGGTCTCCTGTAACCTGACCTGATCAGGACAGTCATGACATTGACCTGCGAATCAGATGTGTTTCACTTGTGGGCGTGGTAGCAAAACAACCTTTATTTGCATGCAATTGAAATATATTAATATGCATTACCATTTCTCCCGACAGTGGATGAACTGCTCTGGCATGCTGCATGAATCAGAGAGGTACTTCACCCGTACTCTGCCGAAAGAGCGGTAACAGGGTGCCGAACTATCGTCAAAAGTCAGACGAGACGCACTTAATTGTTTCAAACGGCACTCTATCCCCACTCTTCCAAATAGAAAGTTACATATTTTTTGTGGGGTGCGGTGATAGAGCAGTGTTTGAACTAGGGTTAAGACTGGCCAAGAATTCCTGGAAATGAGGTTCCTGCTCCGTGACTGCTTTTTGCCTTTGGGGCATGTGAGAACTAGATATTTTCAAGGTTATGCAAAACAAACAAAACTATAAGAATGCCATAAGTTAATAAACTGACATAGAATCGCTGACTCAACTTCCCTTGCCTTACTAC
Source organism: Oncorhynchus tshawytscha (assembly GCF_018296145.1). NCBI lineage: Eukaryota > Metazoa > Chordata > Actinopteri > Salmoniformes > Salmonidae > Oncorhynchus > Oncorhynchus tshawytscha. The sequence continues at coordinate 59,103,470 of NC_056440.1, forward strand.
TCCCTAAAATTCTACTTTCCTCCATCCTTGCCTTGGGGTTGTTTTCTCTCTGCTAGACTCTGCATAGCCACTGACATGCCACAGACAGCCCTGCTTTAAATAAATGCCTGCTGGCAGTGTATCATCGAGACGCTGTGTACAGATAGGCAATCCTTCGCTGCCCAAGAAAACCAAATCCTTCAAGCCTTGTTATCATGGAGCACTGGTGTTGGTGGAGTTCTGATCAGAGATAGTGAAGGAATGATGGAAATAAGTAAGGAGCAGGAGAAGGACCAAAATTGTAATTGCCCACAGCAAAGTAAAACATACAGTACCATTCAAAAGTTTGGGATCACTTTGAAATGTCCTTATTTTTGAAAGAAAAGCAAATTTTTGTTGTCCATTAAAGTAACATCAAATTGATCAGAAATACAGTGTAGACATTGTTAATGTTGTAAATGACTATTGTAGCTGGAAACGGCTGATTTTTTAAATGGAAGATCTGCTTAGGCGTACAGAGGCCCATTATCAGCAACGATCACTCCTGTGTTCCAATGGTACGTTGTGTTAGCTTATCCAAGTTTATAATTTTAAAAGGCTAATTGACCATTAGAAAACCCTTTTGTGTTTATGTTAGCACAGCTGAAAACCGAAGCAATAAAACTGTCCTTCTTTAGACTAGTTGAGTATCTGGAGCATCAGTATTTGTGGGTTCAAAGTACTTTCTTCTGAAACTCATCAGTCTATTCTTGTTCTGAGAAACGAAGGCTATTCCATGCGAGAAATTAAGATCTCGTTCAACGCTGTGTACTACTCCCTTCACAGAACAGCACAAACTGTCTCTAACCAGAATAGAAAGAGGAGAGGGAGGCCCCAGTGCACAACTGAGCAAGAGGACAAGTACAATAGAGTGTCTAGTTTGAGAAACAGATGCCTCACAAGTCCTCAACTGGCAGCTTCATTTAATAGTACCCACAAAACACCAGTCTCCACGTCGACATGAAGAGGCGACTCCGGGATGCTGGCCTTCTAGGCAGAGTTCCTCTGTCCAGTGTCCATTTGCCCATCTTAATCTTTTCTTTTTATTGGCCAGTCTGAGATATGGCTTTTTCTTTGCAACTCTGCCTAGAAGGCCAGAATCCCGGAGTCGCCTCTTCACTGTTGAGGTTGAGACTGGTGTTTTGCAGGTACTATTTAATGAAGCTGCCAGTTGAGGACTTGTGAGGCGTCGGTTTCTCAAACTAGACACTCTAATGTACTTGTCCTCTTGCTCAGTGAAATAGCCTTAATTTCTCAGAACAAGAATAGACTGACGAGTTTCAGAAGAAAGTTCTTTGCTTCTGGCCATTTTGAGCCCGTAATCGATCCCACAAATGCTGATGCTCTAGATACTTAACTAGTCTAAAGAAGGCCAGTTTTCAGCTGTGATAACATAATTGCAAAATGGTTTTCTAAGGATCAATTAGCCTTTTATAATTATAAACTTGGATTAGCTAACACAACGTACCATTGGAACACAGGAGTGATGGTTGCTGATAATGGGCCTCTGTATGCCTATGTACGTAGATATTCCATAAAAGAATCTGCCGTTTCCAGCTACAATAGTCATTTACAACATTAACAATGTCTACACTGCATTTCTGATCAATTTGATGTTATTTTAATGGACAACAAATGTGCTTTTCTTTAAAAAACATGGACATTTATAAGTGACCCCAAACTTCTGAACGGTAGTGTATATATTAAACACCATATTCAGGGATGGACAGCACAAGGGGGTGTGCATCTGAGGTTTCATCTATGTGGGGGGGCAGGTATTCAAATAAGGCTAGAGGAGTATGGACTGGAACTATTACCACCACCCACAGCAACTGATTTCCATTGACAGTGAAGGCAAAAACTACAGCCAGGAGGCTTTCATGGTCAGATCACGCATTCAGTAAAAAACACGCCTGGCCCTACTAATAACCAATGACCTATTCCAATTAAAGCAGAATTCTACAAAATGAATGATTTATCACCACAAACAATCAGACTGATGACCCTGCCAATGTCGCATGACCTGGCAAGTCTGTGTGGCATTTTTTTGTGCGATAAGAGGATAAAAGGGGTCATTTAGGGGACAATGACCCAAATGTTTGTCTCATTATTCAAAACACGCAGGGTCGAATCTAATCTTGAATCCAGATCACCTTCCAAGTGCTGTGTGGCTTAGACCTACGGCATATTTTCAATATCCGGCTCCTTTATTTAATTAAAGCTCTCTTATCATGGGCTACATATTATTTTGACAGTATGTAGCTATGGATATGAAACTAATAACGGGTCCAACATAGCAAGGTGACTTGGAAGTTCTCTCTCTTTCAGTTCTGTTCTTTCGGCACAGTTGCATTCCTATGACCTTGAAATGGACAAGTGTGTTATTAGAATATTAATTGGCAAGTGTAATGCAGCTAACTTAACAAGTGTTTGTTTGGGTGCATAACAGATTAGTTGACAGTGAAATAGCACAACTCTAAATGACAGATCCAGTTAATGATCATCATCCACTGCTGAGTATAAAGAGAGTTGAGGCTCTTTGTGGTGACATTTTTGACCCACTGTACTGAGTGTACCAAACATTAGGGACACCTGCTCTTTCCATGAAGTAGACTGACCAGGTGAAATCTATGATCCTTTATTGATCTCACTTGTTAAATCCACTTCAATCAGTGTAGATGAACGGGAGGAGACGGGATAAAGAAGGATTTTTAAGCCTTGAGACAATTGAGAGATGACTTGTGTATGTATGTGTGCCGTTCAGAGGGTGAATAAGAAAGACAACATATTGAAGTGCCTTTAAACAAGGTATGGTAGTAGGTGCAAGGCGCACGCACCGGTTTGAGTGTGTCAAGAACTGAAACGCTGCTGGGTTTTTCATGCTAAACAGTTTCCTGTTTGTCTCAAGAGTGGTCATCCACGCAAAGGACATCCAGCCAACTGTGGGACGCATTGGAGTCAACTTGGGCCAGCATCCCTGTGTAACGCTTTTGACACCTTGTAGAGTCCATGCCCAACGAATTGAGGCTGTTCTGAGGGCAAAAGGGGGTGTAACTCAATATTAGGAAGGTGTTCAGTGTAGATCACATAGTGTCTTTGACCAGAGAGAGGGGAAGTATGACAAACTGATTGGCTTTATGGATTTCTTTTGGAAATTCATGCATTTAAAGGGAAGCTCAGCAATTGTGTTTTCATCATTTTTGTTCCTCATTGGAATCGATTGGGGAGAAAATACTGTACCTCCATATCAGTAACATCAGCCAAGAAAAGTTACATTTTCCTCAACAAGGTGCTCTCCCACATCTCAACAACCCTTCACATTGATTTGTGAAAAACCTTTTAAAAGCTCAGCAGTTCGATTACTGGCTTTTCTGTATCAGTCATCAGTCTGGAGAACGTACTAGACAGAATGTTAAGCAGAGATGTATGCTACCAGCTCGGGCATGAATTACACAAAAAAATCAAAATGAGAGAGCATATTGCTCGTCAAGCGCACCCGTTGGTTGTCATTTCTGATAATGTTGCATGCTTATGGTCCTGCTTGCTGTGTTTTTGCCATTCTGTTCAGTGAATGGGTTTGTTTGGAGCATATGTTTGAGTTGGGGCCACCTGCTTCCTGCCCTTTTCTCAACTGTTGGCTTCGTATCAGTATTCTGTCCCCCTGCTCTCAAGAAACCAAAGATAATGTAATGGCGTATGTTGCTACAACTGTGGGTGACTGTAACAGTGTGGTGGGATAGATGCCCAACGCTAGATGTAATCAGAGGGTTCTATGTCTAGTTCCTATCTATGGACACAATCTACATTATCTGAGTGTCTGTGAATGTTCCATACTGAACTGTTGGGGGATTCCATGTAGCCTCTGGTTTCCAACTTGGGGTTCCATTTTTCCTTTTTTCGTATCCCTGTCTTCTTCCTGCTGTAATCATGGATACTGCATGTTCACAAACTGTAAGTCTCTCTTATGTTCTTATCATCACCTGCATATTCCAAGCGGTAACATCTCAGGCCATGTTAGCATGTTGTCGTCATTCTCCAGTGGAGAATTTCCTTTTTAAGTTCCTAGAAAAATGAATTTATTTAATTTGTATCATTATCGATGAGCTAACTTACCAAGGTTCTGGGGTACACAGTGCATGTGTGTTCCCCGGTTGGCATGTTCAGCACACTCACTGTAGATTAGCAGTATGCTGAAGTAACACACATGCTACCTTATTGCCGTGCATGGAGCTTTCCAGAAGTGTCCGTGCATTTCAAATATTAACTGATCGTGATTTGAAAGCCACGAGCTGGGAATGTAGAGTTATATGATATTAGAGGTTTTCATCATTGCGCAAATTCCATCTGGGCTGCCTCACTTCTCTAAACTTTGTTTTAGACTTTTTTTGAAATGGGAAAGGTCAGGACCACACATTGTGCCCCTCTCTCCTTAATACACCTCTCCTCGCTTATTCTCCTGTCAACGTAGAGTATTAAACCTTGAGTTCCTTTACTAGTCAGTTCTGCAGATAACCCTCCATTCTTACGAATCTGTGGTTATACAGTACCAGTCAAAAGTTGGGACACACCTAATCATTCAAGGGTTTTTCTTTATTTTTTTACTATTTTCTACATTCTAGAATAATAGTGAAGACATCAAAACTATGAAGTAACACATATGGAATCATGTAGTAACAAAAAAACTGTTTAACCTCTTGATTCTAGCCATCCCGGATCCGGGATCGTGAATACAGCCTCAAGCTTATTAACATAACGCAACGTTAACTATTCATGAAAATCGCAAATGAAATGAAATAAATATGCTAGCTCTCAAGCTAAGCCTTTTGTTAACAACACTGTCATCTCAGATTTTCAAAATATGCTTTTCAACCATAGAAAAACAAGCATTTGTGTAAGATTATTGATAGCTAGCATAGCATTTAGCGTAGCATTCAGCATGCAACATTTTCACAAAAACAAGAAAAGCATTCAAATAAAATCATTTACCTTTGAAGAACTTCAGATGTTTTCAATGAGGAGACTCTCAGTTAGATAGCAAATGTTCAGTTTTTCCAAAAAGATTATTTGTTTAGGACAAATCGCTCTGTTTTGTTCATCACGTTTAGCTACAAAAAAAAACTGTATCCAGGAGTGTAATTATCCCCGCAGCTCATTAGCATAACACAACGCTAACTATTCATGAAAATCGCAAATGAAATGAAATTAATATGCTAGCTCTCAAGCTTAGCCTTTTGTTAACAACACTGTCATCTAAGATTTTCAAAATATGCTTCTCAACCATCGCAAAACAAGCATTTGTGTAACAGTATTGATAGCTAGCGCAGCTAGCGTAGCATTTAGCGTTAGCATCAGCAGGCAACATTTTCACAAAAACCAGAAAAACTTTCAAATTAAATAATTTACCTTTGAAGAACTTCTGATGTTTTCAATAAGGAGACTCTCAGTTAGATAGCAAATGTTGAGTTTTTCCTGAAAGATTATTTGTTTGGGAGAAATCGCTCCGTTTGGTGCGTCACGTTTGGCTACCAAAAAAACCCGAAAATTCAGTCATCAAAACGTCGAACTTTTTTCCAAATTAACTCCATAATATCGACTGAAACACGGTAAACGTTGTTTAGAATCAATCCTCAACGTGTTTTTCACATATCTCTTCGATGATATATCGTTCGTGGAAGTGTGCATTCGCCTCTGAATCTCAATGGAAAATGCCTCCAGTTGAAGATTACGCACCAATTTAGACAAAGGACACCGGGCAGACCCCTGGCAAATGTAGTCTCTTATGGCCAATCTTCCAATGATATGCCTACAAATACGTCACAATGCTGCAGACACCTTGGAGAAACGATAGAAAGGGCAGGCTCATTCCCGGCGCATTCACAGCCATATAAGGAGACAATGGAAAACAGAGCCTCAAAAATTCTGCCCATTTCCTGGTTGAAGTTTCATCTTGGTTTCGCCTGTAGCATGAGTTCTGTGGCACTCACAGATAATATTTTTGCAGTTTTGGAAACGTTAGAGTGTTTTCTTTCCAAAGCTGCCAATTATATGCATAGTCGAGCATCTTTTCGTGACAAAATATTGCGCTTAAAACGGGCACGTTTTTTTATCCATAAATTAAAAGAGCGCCCCCTATATCCAAGAAGTTAACAAAACGAAATAAAGTATATTTGAGATTTGAGATTCTTCAAAGTAGCCACCTTTTTCCTTGATGGCAGCTTTGCACACTCATTCTCAACATTCTCTCAACCAGATTCAGCTGGAAGGCTTTTCCAACGGTCTTGACGGAGTTCCCACATATGCTGAGCACTTGTTGGCTGCTTTTCCTTCACTCTGCGGTCCAACTAATCCCAAACCATCTCAATTGGGTTGAGGTCGGGTGATTGTGGAGGCCAGGTCATCTGATGCAGCACTCCATCAATCTCCTTCTTGGTCAAATAGCCGTTACACACCTGGAGGTGTGTTGGGTCCTTTTCCTGTTGAAAAACAAATGATAGTCCAACTAAGATTTTAAAAAAGAGGTGGGATAGCATTTCGCTGCATAATGCTGTGGTAGCCATGCTAATTAAGTGCACCTTGAATTCTAAATAAATCACTGACACTGTCACCAGCAATGCACATCCCACCTCCTCCTCCATGCTTCACGGTGGGAACCACACATGCGGAGATCATCCGTTCACCTACTTTGCGTCTCACAAAGACACGGGGCTTGGAACCAAAGGACAGATTTTCACCGGTCTAATGTCTACTGTTTGTGTTTCTTGGCCCAAGCAAGTCTCTTCTTCTTATTGATGTCATTTAGTAGTGGTTTCTTTGCAGTAATTTGACCATGAAGGCCTGATTCACGCGGTCTCCTCTGAACAATTGATGTTGGGATGTCTGTTACTTAAACTCGGTGAAGCATTTATTTGGTATGCAATCTGAGGTGCAATTAACTCTAATGAACTTATCCTTTGCAGCAGAGGTGACTCTGGGTCTTCCTTTCCTGTGGCGGTCCTCATGAGAGCCAGTTTCATCATAGCGCTTGATGGTTTTTGCGACTGCACTTGAAGAAACCTTCAAAGTTCTTGAAATGTTCCACATTGCCTGACCTTAATGTCTTAAAGTAATGATGGACTGTGGTTTTTATTTGCTTATTCGAGCTGTTTTTGCCATAATAAGGACTTGGTCTTTTACCAAATAGGGCTATCTTCTGTATACCACCCTACCTTGTCACAACACAACTGATTCAAACACATTAAGAAGTAAAGAAATTCCACAAATTAACTTTAACAAGGCACACCTGTTAATTGAAATATATTCCAGGTTACTACCCCATGAAGCTGGTTGAGAAAATGCCAAGAGTGTTCAAAGCTGTCATCAAGGTCAAAGGGTGGCTACTTTGAACAATCTCAAATATTTTGATTTGTTTCACACTTTTTGGTTACTATGTGATTCCATATGTGCTATTTCATAGTTTTGTTGTTTTCACTATTGTTATACAATGTAGAAAATAGTAAAATAAAGAAAAACCCTTGAATGAGTAGGTGTGTCCAAACTTTAGACTGGTACTGTAGGTCTGAATGCCACTGTATACACTTCTGTACTCTGTCAACAACACGGTTCTGATGATTGTGTTAAAAGCTTTTAGGGATAGCCCCCTTTTTTTCAATTTTTGCCTAAATGACATGCCCAAATCTAACTGCCTGTAACTCAGGCCCTGAAGTAAGGATATGCATATTCTTGGTGCCATTTGAAAGGAAACACTTTGAGGTTTGTGGAAATGTGAATTTAATGTGGGAGAATACAACACAATAGATCTGGAAGAAGAAAATACAAAGAAAAAACCAACCAGTGTTTTTTTTACCACCATCTTTGAAATGCAAGAGAAAGGTCACTGTTACAGCCATCACTCATGTTGTAATTCCGATAGTGTCCACAATGTGGCAGAAGTGTATGTGCAAAGTTTGAGATTGATAACTTGGAGTATGACTGATCCTCAAGACTTTTAGTGTGAAGTCCAGCAGGTACATTTGGACAAATCGTGAAGGAGAAATTCGCATTCATATTCCATTTTTCTGCAAGAATATCGTGAAATCTGTATACTTGGATTTGATTTAGCTTTCCAAGCATTAGTAGCCATATTATAAGTTCAACATTTGCAAAACAACCAGTTTTCATGATTATACCTTTATTTCAACAAGGAACACAGACTGAGACCAAGGTCTCTTTTACAGCTGGGCCCTGCGTATGCATGTTTACACATACAGTTTAGGTACAATGATTAAAAAAACTACACAAGACAAACAAAACGATCACATAACACAAAATAATACAGCAACAGATTACATTTACACACAGGTTATTCCCCTAACAGCACAAGAACTTGCATTACCCAAACAGTTACAAGCAATACAAAAATAAAAATCCTCCAATAAATGTTTAAATGGGCGACAGGGGGACAAGAGTCTCAAGTTTAAGTTTAGTCTGCAGGCTATTCCATAGGCAAGGAGCGTAACAGGAAAAGGCCGCCATACCCAACTGGAGGCCAATGGAAATCGCATGGGCCTCAAGTGTGATCCATGCTTGAGACCTGGTTTTAGGAATTCTAATTCTAATATTGATGAGTGATGATAAATATGAAGGTAGCTTATTCAGAAGTGCTTTATAGACAAACACGAGAGAATGTTGTTCTCGTCTCACGGACAGCAAAGTCCAACCCACATTTTGATATAAAACACAGTGATGAGTTCTGTAGCTAGCACCCGCAACAAACCTATGCGTGCAATGATAAGTAGCATCCAACAATTTAAGTGTTTAAGTGTTAAGTTAAGTGTTTCATAACTTCATAACTCTGAATATCCTTATAAGTTTTGCCCAAAATGAAAAGGCATGCTGTCGTACAAGGTTAAAAGCTACATTTTCCGAAATATACATGGTTTCCGGATACTCCTGTAAAGCCCAACTCATTGGCTTTTTAGCTAGCTAGCTAGATTGGTGCTTATTTGACAAAGATCGTTCAAGTGATGGCCGCTCGCGTCATCGGCATGCCATGAAGGCGTCGCTCTCTGACCAAATATGGTGTCCTATAGGAAATACTACACCCCTAATGAAATAGTGAAGTCTTGTTACCTTCTAGGATCTCTGCGGAATAGATACGAACGTGATTTGACTGGTTGAAACAACGTTTAGGGTTAGCGTTTCACAGATTGCTTTCTTTGCAAATTGAGTTGAAATACAAAATCGATCGTGCATGCTATATGGACATTTTTAGGACATGAAAAATGATTTTATCTAACAAAACGACACTTCATGTTATCTCTGGGGCCCATTGGGTGATAAATCCGAGCAAGATTTCAGAATGTAAGTACACATTTCACCTTCAAAGGGGAATTTATCAAACCTATCGCTGTGAAAAAACTGTTTTGTTTTTAGGAGCTCTCCTCAAACAATAGCATGGTATTTTTCACAATAATAGCTACTGTAAATTGGACAGTGCCGTTATATTAACAAGAATTTAAGCTTATAAGATTTTTCACTGAAAATGTTTGCCAAGCAAAAACCATACAACTCTATGAAGAAGGACTACTTTTAACAACTTGCACTGACTATTTGACAAAAAAAACACATTTACTGGAAGAACTGTGCAGATGAAACGTTTTGTAACAGAGTTGCTGTGAAATGGGACCATGCTTTCCTACAAATGTTAAAACTGTTCAAAGATGTCTGCAGAAAGAAGGGGGTGTCAGCTATGAAAAATGATATTTTGGTTATTGAACTACAGTAAGTGAAGTGGATTTACACCCAGTACAGAATTGCTGTAACATAATTTCATCATGGGTCCCTGATCTGTACTACACAGAAATGCATAATTATGAATATGAATGTCATTCTACTCATGTCGATGTATCTAACTTAGGTACACAAAGGTATAAATATGCAACATCCTCCTTCGCATATTTCGGTATTATTCTACACTAT